>NC_053424.1:21929253-22260086 GCF_007990345.1 Gossypium hirsutum
TTTAAATAGAGTAGACTGTTTCTAACATTATTATTTTTAATAAAAAATAAATTTATTAATTTTTTAAATAATATTATCTTTAAAATTTAAATTCGTAATTTTACTTTCGGATTTAGATCTGACATATAGACACGTAGACGTGATGGAAGCACTTTGGTGGAAGACAGTATATTAGCCACGTTTACTCCTTATCACATGATTAAAAAATGAAATAAATAACCATAAAGACTCAATAAACAGCTCTTACAATTAATATATAAATTTTTATGTTTAATTATCGGAAATAAACGCTAGTACTAGTGACCTTGTTAATTTATATATATATTTAAATAAATTTTAGTTAACTTTAAAAATAATTACTTGATATATCAGTTATAGAAACTTTTTATATGATGTCCTTTTTTTTTGTGAATTATAAGAGAAGGATAAAGTTTTAACAGTAAAAACGATTAGCGCAACTCGAATTAGACCACATTTAGGGCGGTAAATATTTTGACCATCAAGTTAATATACGAGCTTTATATAAAATATCTTTTAGAGTTATTTTACACAAATTCTAATTAAAATAAAATACAAATAATAAGATAAGAGATCTGTGAAAACAGATGTCGGAGACAATATAATAAATTTTTTTTCCTCTATATGTGATTTTTTAATCAATTTTTAATACAATAAATATGATTCATCGATGAATCCGATTCAGACAAGGAAAATAGACGTGACAGATTTTTTGGATGAAAACGGGGTCGACTTGGATTTTGAAAAAAAGAATGAAAACGGGAGTCGCCACCAATCTTTTTTTGATGAGGTGTGATCGGGTCACCTCGAAAAGTGGTTGTTTTTAATAAACAATTTAATTTTTATTAAAACAACGATTTTGGTCTGCGAAATTCAGAAAAACGGGTTCGGGAGTCGGTTACGCACGAGGAAGGGTTAGCACCCTCGATACGCCCAAAATTGGTACCTGGTTGATTACTTAATGTCTTGGTGTCGAAAATTAAAAACTCGAAAAGAATTTAAAAATACGATCCTTGTATTAAAACGTTGAAAATTTTCAGGAAAAAGGGAATATTTCACATTATTCGAGAAAGAGAATCATATCCAGTAAGTTAGGACACAATGTCTCAAATTCCCGATACGCGGATGAAAAATGCTTATTTAAAAGATATTTTATTATCTTGGTTTTAGAAATAAATCAGGCCCAGTAAGTTAGGGCACGATCTTTTCTTAATTCCCGAGATCGTTTAAAAACTTGAGTTTGAAAAGATTCGTGTTTTTAGATTTATTATGAAAATCGAAACCCATTAAGTTAGAGTACGATCCTTTTGAATCTAAACACGAAATATTTTTTAAAACAAATTTTGTCATACCGAGTAAAATAAAACACGAAAATCGTAGTAAAAAAAATGTGAAAACAAATTACATTGTTGTTATACGTGGTAAAATCATAATACAATAAAAAATAAAAAATAATACGAGCAATAGCAACGATATAAAATAAATAAAAGTCATACCTACAATCATATAAAATAACAATATATATAATCAAATAAATTAAAACATTCATTCAAAATAATAACGAAAATGAAATAAATAAGTAACAAATACAATTAAATATAAAAGGATATATATAGACATAAACTAAAATATGTATATATATAAATTAGCAAAATGTATAAAGTATATTTTAATATATAAAAGAAGCGATGAATATGTATATATAAAAATATGTACATATATATGGGTGTATAAAACTATGGAATATGAAAATAATAAAATACATATAAAAGTAAGTACATATATGTGTTGAAAAATAAAGAAAGTATGTATGTACAAATTAAAGTTTAAAAATAATGAAAATATACGTATGTATACGAATAAATACGTTAATTTTGATACATGTTTAAAAAATATATTGAAATGTATATATGTATTTATGTAAATTAAGATATACAAAAATATGTATGTACGTACATATAAAAATATATATATACTTATAAATAAAAGGATATGTATGTATATAAATTAATAGTAACATGTGTGTATATACGGATTTATAAAAAAAGGTATATTTTAAACTATAAAGATTATTATAACATGTAATTTTAGGAAATGAAAATATATAAATGTATAGATATGTACATAAGTTGTAAAATATATAAATGTATATATGTACAGAAGTTTAAATAAATTAATATGAATAAATAGTAATAATAACAATATAGTAGTAATAATAATAATAATAATAATAATAATAGTAGACTAATTCAAAACGGAACGAAATCTCAGGGCTGAAATAAAAAATAAAACGGAATAAGGATCAAAATGTAATATGCGCGGAAAGGGGGACCAAATCATAAATACCCCGAAACCCTAAAACGCAGGCAGCGGAGGTCAAAATAGAACAAAAACAGAATTCTGGGCGAAATTGAAAAATGGAAATAGCGAAACAGGACCAAATTGCAACGCGCTACCAAGTCGGAGGGACTACGCGCATAAATATCCCATTTAAAGAAAACACGCGGATCCTTCCCTGGGTCGGGTCACCGCGCGGGTCAGAGCTCAATACGACGTCGTTTTGGTGCTGAGCAGACCGCCAAAACGACGTCGTTTTGGAAGCCTATTTAAACTAATTTTTTTCAAAATTTTTCATTCTTCTCTTCTTCTCCAGAAAAAAAACAAAAACTCCTCTCAAGTCACTCTCCCTTTTTCGGAACCAGTCAGAGGTCCGGCCATCGACCGTCGCACCGGCCGCCGGTCGCCGGCGCCGGCGCCGCCGTGCACGGCGGCGGGGAGACCAAAAGTTTCCCTTTTTCGCCGAATCGCCTCCCTCGGTGAGTTTCCCTCTCCTTTTTTTATTATTTATTATATGAGTATAAATAGATGAACAAAAACAGAAAAAGTAAAATAAAATGGTAAGATATGAAACGGAAAGGGTCGGAATCACCTTTGATTTTTGTTTCTTATTTCTGTAAACGTTACAAAAGGAAAGGAGATCGAATAGAATCCCCTACAATGGCTTTTCAATCGTTTTTTTGTACCGAAAAAAAATCCCCCTTTTCTGTTTGAACGGCTTTTAAATAGCCATTTTACCATTTTCATTATCTCTGCTACTGTTTTGTCCTTCTTTGCGTGATTTTCTTCTTTGCAGGCAAGTGGGGTGATGGACGGTGGCAGAAGTAGGTGAACGGCGGAGTTGGTGGCGGTGGCAGAGGGTAGGTGATGGGGGCATGGTAATTGGGTTTGTGGGTATTGGGTTTGTGGGTATTGGGTTCTTTTGTTAGTGGGCCGGGCAGAAATTTGGGCTTGTACAGCTGCCCCTCTTTGCTCGTTGTCGTGTAACGAGAACAGAGCAAAGATTAAGAAAGACCAATTTTTGCCCGGTCTCACCGAGTCTGGACTCCTCTTGACGCCTTTCTTCAGGTAGCTTTATTCTAGTCCACTGTCTTGTCGCTTCAATCCATTGTACTTCAGGGAAATAAGACTTGATGCGATCTGCTCTACTGCAACTTCAGAGAGATAAGATCTGTGATTTTAATCCGCTCTACTGCAACTTCAGAGAGATAGGATTGGTTTCTTCTATCTGCTCCACTGCAACTTCAGGGAGATAAGACTTGATGCGATCTACTCTGCTGTAACCTCAGAGAGATAAGATCCTTTATTTTAATCCGCTCCACTGTAACTTCAGGGAGATAGGATAGTGTCTTCGATCTGCTCCGCTGTAATCTCAGGGAGATAAGATCTCTGGCTTCAATCTGCTCCACTGTAACCTCAGGGAGATAAGATCTGAAATTCTTGGTCTACTCCACTGTAATCTCAGGAGATAAGACCTGATGGTCTTCTCTACTGTAACTTCAGAGAGATAAGATCTTTTAATCCGCTCCATTGTAATCTCAAGGAGATAGGATTACTATCTTGATCTGCTCCGCTGTAATCTCAGGGAGATAAGATTCTTTGGTTGTTCACTGTATCTCAGGAGATAGACTGTATAAACCTAATTATGCCTAATGATTAGGATGACATGATCAAAATGAAACAAATGCTCCTAACTAGACATATGTGAATGGTGTTTGCATGAATGCAGAATTTTATTTTTCCGAGAATGATCTCGCTTAGGTTATCACTACTCGAAGTTTATCAAGGTTTTGTGACTGATGTGCTACAAGCCTTCTCGCTTGACTGATTTTTCTGAAGAAACATTTAGCCAGACTGTCCCCATTGTAAACCTCAAAGTTATATCCACTGGGACGCCAAATTTGTCCATCATTCTCTCACAGTAATCTAAGGGTAGAAATATGTGGCTTTCCTTGTCCTCTTTTATCACAATTCGGGGATATAGGATCTGAACCGTTCTGGTTTCCTACACCATTCTCAAGGTGTCATACCAAAGTCTTATGCGCAAGTGAAGGCTCTTTTCTCCGAGGTAACCTCTTCCTATTGCCTGATGATCATTGCTTCTTGTTCATTTAAGCTTTGTAATTAACACGACAGCTTGTCATTTTGTTCAATCAATGTTTAGACGACAAAATCTGAAAGGATAGTCTTTAATTTAGACTCTTCCTTCCTAGATTTCCAACTTTAAAATTGGCGTGTTCTAAACATTAGTCATGTTTCAGGTCCCTATATTATTTAGAAATTTTCCAGAGTAATGTGCAAAACTTCTTTCCTGAAAGTTTTATTAGTTCGTTAATCATTACATGTTTGCAAAAAGATCATAACAATGGATAAGAATAAAGCTAGTTCTGATTATAACTCAAATAAAACATCAAAGATGGCGAAAGAAAGGTAACAAAGAAGTGGATTGAGAATGTACGTTTTCACAAAAGGAAAGGAAGAAAGAAAGAAAATAAAATGTATTTTCAAGAATACACTAAGAACTAGGTGCCCCAGTTATCGCCGCTTGAGTTTCTCTGTACAAACTTTCCGAAGACCCTTCTAAGTTTGACATGTGTTCAGGAGATCTGCAATACTCTGTCAATGTTCCAAGATGTTGCATATCCTTTCTTATTGGTAAAGCAAGATCATCATATGCCCCTGATCAAAATTTGATCCGCTCAAGTCCTGATGTTCCAATCCTGCCAATACTTGAGTCGCCCTTTTCGGGTTTTCGACTCAAGCCCTCTTTGGTCTCAAAGTGCCCTTTACGGGTTTTCACCTTAGCCTCTCCAAAGTTTTTTTTTTTTTTTTAGGAAGCAAAGCGCCCTTTACGGGTTTTCACTTTGGTTCCCCTTTCTTTCATGTGAAGTATTTCTTGACGGAGTCTGCGTTTACCGGATTTGGTAAACTTTTGCCATCCATCTCACATAGGATCAAAGCTCCACCAGAAAAGGCTTTCTTTACAACATAAGGGCCTTCCCAATTCGGCATCCATTTTCCTCTAAAATCTTTTTGTATAGGAAGAATCTTTTTTAGTACCAAGTCCCCTTCACGAAATTCTCGGGGGCGAACCTTTTTATTATAGGCTCGCATCATTCGTTTCTGGTACATTTGCCCATGGGAATAGCTCTTAGCCTCTTTTCTTCTATTAGGTTCAACTGATCGTACCGAGATTGGATCCAATCGGCTTCATCCAACTGTAGCTCAGATAACACCCGTAGAGAAGGGATTTCAACTTCAATGGGTAATACTGCCTCCATTCCATAAACCAGAGAAAAAGGCGTTGCCCCAGTAGAAGTTCTAACAGATGTTCGATAGGCAAGGAGAGCAAATGATAACTTCTCATGCCAATCCTTGTAGGTTTCAGTCATTTTCCCCACAATCCTTTTAATGTTTTATTGGCCGCCTCCACTGCACCATTCATTTTGGGACGATACGGCGATGAGTTATGATGCTTAATTTTAAATTTGCTACAAACTTCAGCTATTGTGCTATTATTCAAGTTCATCGCATTGTCGGATATGATCCTCTCAGGCATCCCATATCGACAAATGATCTCCTTCTTCAAGAATTTGCTGACTACTGCTTTTGTGACATTTGCATATGAAGCAGCCTCCACCCACTTGGTAAAGTAATCAATTACTACGAAGATGAAGCGATGCCCATTAGAAGCCTTTGGTGATATTGGCCCAATAACATCCATACCCCACATGGAAAACGGCCAAGGAGAGGTCATGACGTGAAGAGGTGAAGGAGGCGCGTGTATTTTGTCTCCGTAAATTTGGCATTTGTGGCACTTCCTGGCATGATCAATGCAATCTCCTTCCATGGTGGGCCAATAGTACCCAAATCTCATGATCTGTCTGGCCATCGTGAAACCACTGGCGTGCGTCCCACAAATACCCTCATGGACTTCTTCCAAAATTTTCTTGGCTTCTACCGCATCTACACATCTTAACAGTACTTGATCCTTCCTTCTTTTATATAACACTTCTCCATCTAAGACATATTCAATGGCTATCTTTCTCAGAGTTCTTTTGTCATTCTCTGTCGCTTGATCAGGGTATTCCCGATTCTTCACATATTGTAAGATACTCCGATACCAAGGACAATCATCTTTTCCCTCCTCCTCAATATTGCAACAATTAGCCGGGGTCTCAGAGATACTCATCTGAACAGGCCTCATTGCCTCAAGTCTATTCACCTGAATCATCGAAGCTAGAGTAGCTAATGCATCAGCCATTTGGTTTTCCTCCCGTGGGAGGTAATAGAAGGTGATATCGTCAAACTCCTCAGCCAATTCAAGAACTAGTTTTCTATAACCGATTAGCTTAGGATCTCTAGTCTCCCACTCCCCTTTGAGTTGGTATATCACCAACGCTGAATCCCCGTATACTCTCAGTACTTTGATGTTCCGTTCAATGGCTGCACGAATGCCCATAATACATGCTTCATATTCTGCCATGTTATTTGTACAATCGAAGTCCAACTTGCTAGCAACAGGATAATGATCTCCACTTGGGGATACCAAAACTGCCCCAATTCCATTACCCGTAGCATTTGAGGCTCCATCAAAATTTAACTTCCATACGTGATCCATTTGAGGATTTTCTTCAGTATTCGCCACATACATCAAGTCCTCGTTTGGAAAATCAAATTCAAAGATCATAGTCCTCCAAGGCTCTACTAGCTAGGAAATCGGCTATTGCACTTCCCTTTATGGCCTTCTGACTGACATATACTATATCAAATTCTGAGAGCAAGATCTGCCATCTAGCCATTCTCCCGTTCAAAGCAGTCGATTCCATCATATATTTTAAAGGATCTAACTTTGAAATCAACCAAGTCGTGTGATACAACATATACTGCCTCAGTCTTCGGGTTGCCCAGATTAGAGCACAACACAACTTCTCAATTGATGAGTACCTCATTTCGCAATCGGTAAATTTCTTACTGAGATAGTATATTGCCTTTCTTTCTTTCCCGTCTCATCATGTTGGCCAATACGCATCCCATGGAATTCTCCAACACGTTAGATACAATATCAATGGCCTATCTGGACTTGGAGGTGATAAGACTGGAGTATTAGCCAAGTACTGCTTTATCTTATCGAAAGCCCTCTGACACTCTTCATCCCATTCGCCCGGATTATGTTTCTTTAAGAGCCGGAATACTGGATCACATTTCTCTGTCAGTTGTGAGATGAACCGAGCAATGTAATTCAGCCTCCCTAGGAAACCTCGAACCTCCTTCTGAGTGCGCGGGGGAGGTAAATCTCGTATTGCCTTTACTTTGTCTGGGTCAACCTCGATCCCCTTTTTGCTAACTATGAAGCCTAATAACTTCCCTGATCTGGCTCCAAATGTGCATTTGGCCGGGTTAAGCTTAACTGAAATTTCTTTAATCTCAAAAATAACCTTTTCAAGACCTGAACATGCTCTTCTTCCGTTCTAGACTTCGCGATCATATCGTCAACATAGACTTCGATCTCCTTGTGCATCATGTCGTGAAACAAAGTCACCATAGCTCTTTGATACGTTGCTCCCGCATTCTTCAATCCGAAGGGCATTACCTTGTAACAGAATGTTCCCCATAAGGTAATGAATGTGGTTTTTCTCATGTCTCCAGGGTGCATCTTTATTTGATTGTATCCAGAGAAACCGTCCATGAAAGAAAACAATGAATAGCCCGCCGTGTTATCTACCAAAGTATCAATGTGAGGCAGTGGAAAGTTGTCCTTTGGACTAGCCTTGTTCAAATCCCTATAATCCACACACATTCGTACCTTTCCATCCTTTTTGGGAACAGGGACGATGTTGGCTACCCAATCCGAATACTTGACCTCTTGTAAGAATCCAGCGTCGAATTGTCTTTTGACTTCTTCTCTTATTTTCAACACAATGTCAGGTCTCATTCTCCTGAGCTTCTGTTGAACGGGTTTACAATCCTCTTTTATGGGCAGACGATGCACCACAATGTTAGTACTTAGCCCAGGCATATCTTGGTACGACCACGCGAAAACATCCTTGAACTCTCGAGCAAATTAATGAGGTCTTGTCTTGTCTTTGCGGTGATTTCAGTTCCAATTTTCACCTCCTTTCCATCCTCTAGGCTCACTATTTCTAACGATTCCCTATGAGGTAGGATATGCTTATCCTCTTGTTCCATCATTCTTAACAAGTCCGGAGATGCATCATAATCTTTATCATTTTCAAAGTCGGGGATCCTTCTGAACACACTCTTGCTCAAAAATAGGCTCCGTATTTGAGGCAGCGTCACTCATGTCATTGATATCTGAAGACCTATGAAGGCATATCAAAGAATATACCAAGAATATAAATTTATGAATATGTTTGTGCAACAGAATTACAAATGAAAGAATTATTTGTAAGACAACAACCAAATGGAAAATATAAAAAGAAGAAAAAATGACTGATCAAGATGAACGTTGACACGTATTTCATTAAAATAATGATATTTAGGCCCAATGCCTATTTCACAAAAAATTTCATATTGTTTCTAAGCAAACAACAGGAATGTTTTGAGCATTACTCTGAATAAGCCCTAAAGACTACAGGGATTTCTTCAGCAGTCCAATTGTTTAGCTCGCTTCCAGGCTCATAAGGGCAGATCTCCAACAAAGCCCTCCTTTCCGTTACTTCTATGGCGTTGGTATAAACATTTTCCAACATTCCTCCCATGCCGCTACCGGACACTCCACATTCAGAATGAATAAATCCTCCCGACACAAAAGATGTAGATATGTGGGGAAAGGTTAAAGGCTCACACTTAGCTTCATGTCCATTCAAACGCGCCCTTCTTCTCTCTTGTCTCTTCTCTATTTCTTTCTTCTTCTGCTTCATGTCTGGCTTGTACCCTAAACCAAATCTATCAAACTTTCCCTTCGGCATTGGTGCCTCAATCCTTCCCTGAAGATATTTTCCCAATCCTTTCCCGGGTAAGGCTCCTCTTCCTACCATCAATCGCAATCCCATCTCAGTGGTCCTGGATATTTTCGGTACTGGAATTCTATTTCCCTCCGCAATAAACATCGCGTTCACAAATTCTAACGACCGAAAAGAACATTCTAGTGCCTCATCGTTGATGTCCACATAAGGTGCATCGCTAGTCATCATTGCGATAATATCCTCCTCTGCATCTATTGTTACCAACCGATCCTCCGATACCAACTTCACCTTCTGATGTAATGATGAAGGTACTGCCCCTGCTGAGTGTATCCACGGTCTCCCCAATAGACAGTTGTAGGAGGGTTTAATATCCATTACCAAGAAATCCACCTCATAAGTGACTGGGCCAATCCTTAATGGTACCTCAATTCTCCCCATAACCTCCTTTTTTGTTCCATCAAATGCCCTTACTATGCTCTGGCATGCTTTCATGTGCGAACTGTCTATTGGTAATCGGCTAAGAGTGGACAAAGGCAATACATTTAGTGCAGATCCATTATCAACCAAGGCCCCCGGGAGTGTGTACCCTTTGCATCGGACAGTAACATGTAGGGCTTTAGTAGAACCTCTTCCTCCGGATGGTATTTCATCATCACTGAAGAAGATAAAATTGTCAGCACCAATATTGTTGATCAGCCGATCCAGCTTGTTTACCGAAATATCGTCAGCCACATATGTTTCGTTTAGCACCTTTAATAGTGCATTCCGATGTACTTCCGAGTTTAAGAGTAAAGCTAATACAGAAATGCGGGCTGGCTGTTTGTGTAGTTGCTCCACAACACTGTATTCACTGTGTTTCAAAAACTTCAAAAACTCCTTTGCCTCCTCTTCTTTTATTGGTTCATTTACCAATGGTTCAACTTCTACTGCCTTCCCTTTCCTCTGTTCTTTCTTCCAATTCTCTTCCCTGGACGACTCTGCTTGAGCGTCATATCTTTTTCCATTGCGCGTGTAAGAACCTGTTTCCTGATTTCTTTCTGCTTCTTTTCCCAAAACGGTCACATTACACCCGTAATTCCACGGCACCATTTTGTTATCCCTATAAGAGAAATTTGATGGTTTCTGGATTACAATTTTCGGTGTTACCTGAGCCTTAACCTCGTTACCCTTAGGGCGTGAGATAATGACCACAGGATGATTTGGAGCCTTTGTTCCCAACTCTGTCGCGCATATGCTCCTCATTTCTTTCGCATATTCGTAAAACCTCATCTCTTGTTATCCATCATGCTTTGAACCAAAGCCTTAAATCCTTCACATTCTTGGATTTCGTGCCCTGTTTTATGGTGAAATTCACAATAATTTCCCATCTCATGCCCTTCCTCAGAATCTGAAATAACCAAACCTCTTCTCGCCATTTCTTTCCAGACCCGTTTCAATGGAGTTTTTACTTCAGCAATGTCAGTCTTGACTTCTTCTCCCGTACCTTCGCTAACCATATTCACCCCCTTATCTGCGTGATTAGGTAACGGATTCTTTGCGTTAGGTGAGTCGTCAAGTTTGACAACACCTAAATTTATAAGTCCTTCTACTACCTTCTTGAAGGCAGTACAATTTTCTATCGAGTGCCCAGAAATTCCCGCATGATAATCACATTGCGCGTTCGTATCATACCATTTTGGATACGGGGGTTGTAGAGGACTCAAGTAACGAGGAGCAACAACATGTGCATCGAATAAAGTCTGATACAACTCCTTGTATGACATCGGGATTGGCGTGAATTGGGGCTTTTCAGTAGTTTGCCTAGCTCCTGACTCTTGTCTGGATGATCCCTGTTGATTAGCAACCACTTTCTTTGGTTGATTCACGGTAATTGACCTACCATAAGCATTCACATTATTCACTTCATTTTCTCTTTTCCTCGGGGGTGCCCTCCTATTATTTTCTCCTCCATCTATTTTTCCACTTTTAATGGCATGCTCAATCATTTCACCATTCATGATTATATCCGAGAAATTTTTTGAAGCGCTTCCCAACATGTGAGTGATGAACGGGGCTTTCAAAGTATTAATAAAAAGCGTCGTCATCTCTTTTTCCAAAAGCGGTGGTTGGACCTGAACGCCACCTCTCGCCACCTCTGCGCATATTGTCTGAAGCTTTCGTTCGATTTCTTCTCTAAATTTTACAGAGTTATCCTGTCAGGCATCATTTCTGAGACATGATTGTATTGTCTTAGGAAAGCCTGTGCTAAATCCCTCCAAGTAGCAATTTTAGCTCGGCTCAGCTGATTGTACCACTTTGACGCCGCTCCCGTAAGACTTTCCTGAAAGCAATGTATTAATAATTGATCATTATTAATATGCCCCGTCATTCTTCTACAAAACATAGTAATATGGGATCCTGGGCAACTAGTCCCGTTGTATTTCTCAAATTCCGGCATCTTAAATTTGTAAGGGAGCACCAAGTCCGGAACCAAGCTCAGATCCTTTGCATCTATTCCATAGCTTTCGATGCTTTCTATTGCCCTAAACTTTTCTTCTATCCATTTCCATTTCTCCTCAAATTGTTTTGGAAATTCCTCCTTCGCCTTGTCCTTTTCAACCATCTCGTCAAGATCTGGGACAACAATATTATTCGGGCTATCACCGGGATTAAAGCCCGCTCCGGGTTGAACAGTCATTGGGATTGAAGCATCGCCTTGGAACTGCTGGGGCCTAACCGACACAGGGGTCTCCGCGGATGCAGCTCAGTCTGTACTTGCGCATGAGGAGGCGTGAAACCTGGAGGATAAAGTGGTTCACCATTGTTTTCTTCTTCACTAACAATCACAGGACCTTTACCCTTATCTACTCCCTTCAATAATTGCGTCATCTTAGCCACCAGATCATTTTGGGACTCCTCCATCTTTTGCACCATGTCACGCTGAATCTTTTCTATTTGCTCTTTCATTTGCGCCTGCAACTGGTCCTGCATTTCTCTTTGAAGTCGCTCTAGCTTCTCCAACCTTTGGTCTATAATTTTTGTCTTAGCTCGGGTGCCGTAATTTGTTGGTTTTCCAGGTTAACTGAAATGATTTTATTCGATTAGGTTTTTTAATGGTCATTAATGCATATGATGTGATGCAATGCATGAAAAGAATGCAAAGAAAAAGAGGCACTGATTCTCCTTCAACTTCATTAGAAAACTTTACTAGATAAAGAGTTTCTTTACATAAAATAGACTACATATATGGCTTTGCCCTTACACTCAAAGCCTTAACCTTTCTAAGAAGCCAAGCTAACTCTCGGCCCCTGTCGGACTCTAACTCATACTTCAAACTTAATAGATCAGCCTGAACCGCTAGAGTTTGCAGATGATCAGCTACCTCGCGCACTTGAGTCACCGCCTCTCCCATAATATAATCTCTTTCTCCAATCTGCTCTTGAGACCGATGGAATTGTTTTGCCACTGCTCATTATTTCTTCCAGAAGCTCTATCCGGATTTCACTATTGTGCAATGCATTCTCTAGCCCTCCTATTTGTCTTTTCAATTCTTCAATTTTGTCTAAGGTCGCCCTTAATTCAACCGTAGCATTACGATTACAGTACTGGTGAAGCGATCTTTCTAGTTCAGTTATCCGGACCTTCAACTCCGTCTTCTCGTCTTGGCACTCTAGTAGACTCTTTCCCAAGGCGACTTCTCGAGCCTGAGTATCCTGAAATTTCTTTTCCCATTGATTAGCTTTCGTCTTTTCCTCCTGAATTTCTTGTCGCCATTGTTCTGGCGTTTTACCCAAGCCAGCAGCTCTTACCGACCTACGCAACTTCTTGTAATCTGTCTTCAGGCTGTCCAAATCTTCTTCTGCTTTGTTCTTTCCTTTTCTCAACTTGTTGGCCTCTAACCTTTGAATGTCCACATCCAATCCTAACTGCATTTTTTCTTCCTCTAGTTGTTCTATCTTCTTCCCCAATTCTAAACTTCTTTTTTCGAATTCTTGTTTGATGATTTCTATCTCAGAAGGCAAAACTTGTAAGTGTTCCTCTAAAGATCGAGCAGTTTCTGAATTTGACGCCGGGATGTTGTCGTTGATCCTTTGATCACGCCACTGACCATACTCGGGGGTAATTGTCGGACCCACGGCTAAGATCTTCATTCGACGAGTCTGGTTCCAGGCACTAGATATTTCTCGAACCTTCTTCTTGTAATTGTCTTCCCTATAGGAAAAATCACTATAAGCCAACCCCTGGGTTGCTGGTATGAATTGTCGTGATCTATACTGTCTTGATACGAGTAGAGGAGCATATCCGATAGCCCCCATATCCGAGTAGCGGAACCCAGTCAAAATCTCCACATCGGTACAATATCTCATCAGGAATTAACCAAGGAGCCCTCCATTCAATATCTTCATCTTGGAGATTCTGGAGTATCTCTATCCATTTTTCTTCTGAAATATCATCCCGTCTTGGCGTGGCCACCAATTCTCCTAGAGGGGAGTAGCTATCGGAGAATACCCGATAAGAGACCTTTTCGACTTTCCAGAAGTGGCTATGGAACCATGCCAATAAGAGCTGCGCGCATCCAATAAACCTTCCCTCCCCTGCTTTTCGACACGCATTCAAGATCTAAAAGTTTCAGCGAGTATTGCCGGAACCGGTGTAACCCCTTTACCAAGCCGATCGAACAAATCAGATACAGCCTCGTCTATGTGTCCTAAAGCTTTGGGGAAAACCACTAGTCCATAGATACCTAAAGCGAAGACATCGACCCTTTTCTTTAAGTCAGGATGTACAAGCACCAAATCTCGTAAACTTTTCCAAGGAACACATTTACTGTCGCCCTTCTGTTGGATCCGGGCAGCGACCCACTGCTCGCTCATCCCAGTGATGTTCATTAATTTCTTTAACAACGGAGGGACACAAGCAGCCCTGGAATAAGCCTTGTCGACTTGAATCTTTGGGCACCGAAGCAAGGTCGTATACTCCTCCACAGTAGGCGTCAAATCTACCTTCCCAAAAGTGAAACAACTGTAGGCAGGATTCCAAAACTGAGCAAGGGCTCGGAATAAATACTTGTCCACTTTGACACTAAGCAGATAAGGTAGGTCACCGTAGTTACAATAGAACAGCTGCTTGGCCTCGACATCCCATTGATCCCAGACTTCTTTCATTTCTCGAAGGTCATTCTGGATTACATTGATACGGGTAAAATCCCACAATTCTGACACGTACCCTTTGGTAAGACTATCGCCTTTCTCCCGTTGTGTCGTTTCAGCCCATATTCGCACAGCCGCATTATCCTCTACTTTATCAACAAACCCCTTTTCCATGATAAGCTTTCTACTGAGAAACTGAATGTAAATCGACACCTCTTTTAGAATGAAGATGCCATGCAATCACAAACAAAGTAAATTAGCATTAAACACAGAATAAGATTTAAAATAAGCGACAAATAAATACAACATTCATTTAGGTAAGCGCTAAAAATTTGGAGTAGCTCTACCTAGGTCGGTTCCTATGGCTCATTACATGTGGTTTGGTTCTAAAGTAGGGTACCTGAACCAGCAAATTCCTCGATCCTCACCCATTATAGGCTCATACGGACCAAGTTCGATTCAGGGGGATACATTTCCCTATGGCCATGCGGAGATGAAAATCTCACGAAGACATAGGTACGGATGTATCCCGAAAGCGATTCACTATCCCATGCGGAGGTGAAAACCTCACGAAGGCGTAGTTTCTCACTCCCACTTAAAAGGGTGTGACCAACGGTCATGCAATGCAATATGCAGAAAGATACAAAAACTTAAACTAACACAGCAATTATAACCACAACGATGAAAATTGTAATAAAAGCAATGAAACGCGATGAAAGGATCGTATATTTAAACCAAGTTTTTGATTTTCGATAAAAAGACAAAAATAATCAACTCGTGGCTCGACTCACTTGGTGTCCCCAGTGGAGTCGCCAAGCTGTTGACACCATTTTTTGGATGAAAACGGGGTCGACTTGGATTTTGAAAAAAAGAATGAAAACGGGAGTCGCCACCAATCTTTTTTTGATGAGGTGTGATCGGGTCACCTCGAAAAGTGGTTGTTTTTAATAAACAATTTAATTTTTATTAAAACAACGATTTTGGTCTGCGAAATTCAGAAAAACGGGTTCGGGAGTCGGTTACGCACAAGGAAGGGTTAGCACCCTCGATACGCCCAAAATTGGTACCTGGTTGATTACTTAATGTCTTGGTGTCGAAAATTAAAAACTCGAAAAGAATTTAAAAATACGATCCTTGTATTAAAACGTTGAAAATTTTCAGGAAAAAGGGAATATTTCACATTATTCGAGAAAGAGAATCATATCCAGTAAGTTAGGACACAATGTCTCAAATTCCCGATACGCGGATGAAAAATGCTTATTTAAAAGATATTTTATTATCTTGGTTTTAGAAATAAATCAGGCCCAGTAAGTTAGGGCACGATCTTTTCTTAATTCCCGAGATCGTTTAAAAACTTGAGTTTGAAAAGATTCGTGTTTTTAGATTTATTATGAAAATCGAAACCCATTAAGTTAGAGTACGATCCTTTTGAATCTAAACACGAAATATTTTTTAAAACAAATTTTGTCATACCGAGTAAAATAAAACACGAAAATCGTAGTAAAAAAAATGTGAAAACAAATTACATTGTTGTTATACGTGGTAAAATCATAATACACATAAAAAATAAAAAATAATACGAGCAATAGCAACGATATAAAATAAATAAAAGTCATACCTACAATCATATAAAATAACAATATATATAATCAAATAAATTAAAACATTCATTCAAAATAATAACGAAAATGAAATAAATAAGTAACAAATACAATTAAATATAAAAGGATATATATAGACATAAACTAAAATATGTATATATATAAATTAGCAAAATGTATAAAGTATATTTTAATATATAAAAGAAGCGATGAATATGTATATATAAAAATATGTACATATATATGGGTGTATAAAACTATGGAATATGAAAATAATAAAATACATATAAAAGTAAGTACATATATGTGTTGAAAAATAAAAGAAAGTATGTATGTACAAATTAAAGTTTAAAAATAATGAAAGTATACGTATGTATACGAATAAATACGTTAATTTTGATACATGTTTAAAAAATATATTGAAAATGTATATATGTATTTATGTAAATTAAGATATACAAAAATATGTATGTACGTACATATAAAAATATATATATACTTATAAAATAAAAGGATATGTATGTATATAAATTAATAGTAATATGTGTGTATATACGGATTTATAAAAAAAGGTATATTTTAAACTATAAAGATTATGTATAAACATGTACATTTTTAGGAAAATGAAAATATATATAAATGTATAGATATGTACATAAGTTGTAAAATATATAAATGTATATATGTACCAGAAGTTTAAATAAAATTAATATGAATAAATAGGTAATAATAACAATAGTAGTAGTAATAATAATAATAATAATAATAATAATAATAGTAGGACTAATTCAAAACGGGAACGAAATCTCAGGGCTGAAATAAAAAAATAAAACGGAATAAAGGATCAAAATGTAATATGCGCGGAAAAGGGGGGGACCAAAATCATAAATACCCCGAAACCCTAAAACGCAGCGCAGCGGAGGGTCAAAATAGAACAAAAACAGAATTCTGGGGCGAAATTGAAAAATGGGAAATAGCGAAACAGGACCAAATTGCAACGCGCTACCAAGTCGGAGGGACTACGCGCATAAATATCCCATTTAAAGAAAACACGCGGATCCTTCCCCTGGGTCGGGTCACCGCGCGGGTCAGAGCTCAATACGACGTCGTTTTGGTGCTGAGCAGACCGCCCAAAACGACGTCGTTTTGGAAGCCTATTTAAACTAATTTTTTTTCAAAATTTTTCATTCTTCTCTTCTTCTCCAGAAAAAAAAACAAAAACTCCTCTCAAGTCACTCTCCCTTTTTCGGAAACCAGTCAGAGGTCCGGCCATCGACCGTCGCACCGGCCGCCGGTCGCCGGCGCCGGCGCCGCCGTGCACGGCGGCGGGGAGACCAAAAGTTTCCCCTTTTTCGCCGAATCGCCTCCCCTCGGTGAGTTTCCCTCTCCCTTTTTTTTATTATTTATTATATGAGTATAAATAGATGAACAAAAACAGAAAAAGTAAAATAAAATGGTAAGATATGAAAACGGAAAGGGTCGGGAATCACCTTTGATTTTTGTTTCTTATTTCTGTAAAACGTTACAAAAGGAAAGGAGATCGAATAGAATCCCCTACAATGGCTTTTCAATCAGTTTTTTTGTACCGAAAAAAAAATCCCCCACTTTTCTGTTTGAACGGCTTTTAAATAGCCATTTTACCATTTTCATTATCTCTGCTACTGTTTTGTCCTTCTTTGCGTGATTTTCTTCTTTGCAGGCAAGTGGGGTGATGGGACGGTGGCAGAAAGTAGGTGAACGGCGGAGTTGGTGGCGGTGGCAGAGGGTAGGTGATGGGGGGCATGGTAATTGGGTTTGTGGGTATTGGGTTTGTGGGTATTGGGTTCTTTTGTTAGTGGGCCGGGCAGAAATTTGGGCTTGTACAATAATAACAAAATATAAAAGTAAAAAAGAGAGGAATATAAGTAATATAAATTCTGAATATTTAAGAAGGTAATGAGAAATAAATAAATATATAAATAAAAAGAAATAAAATGTACAATAAAAAGGAAATAAACCAATTTTAAATATTAAAAACAGTAAAAGAATAATAAATAAATAAACAAATAATAAATAAAATAATATATAAAAAAAGATATAAAAAGAATCTATGAAAGGGCAAAATTAAATAAATAAGGATTAAATCAAAATTGAAATGAAATTGAGAGCCTAAATTATAATAAATTAAATGCATAAATATAAGAAGGACTAAATCAAAACTTAAGTGAAATTTTGGGGGCCAAATCGAGATAAAATATAAATGAAGGACTAAATTGTAACGCGCGAAAAAAAGAATAGGGGCAAAAAAGGAAAATATCCTTGCCCTCTTTATGCGCACCGTTTTAAAGGATCAAAATAAAAAAAATTTAAATTAAATGGGATAAAAAAAAAGGAAATAGGACTCTATTGCAAGATGTGTAAAAAGCGGAAGGACCAAAAGCACAATTAGACCCCTTTAAAGCAAAACACAAGAATCCTGTACGGATGGGTCGGGTCGGTTCGACCTCAAAACGACGCCATTTTGGGGCCTTCCGAACTCCTTCAAAATGACGTTGTTTCGCTTGTTTATAAAAGCCAAAATTTTCCGCAAAAATTTCATTTTATCCCATTTCAAAAAAAAAAAAAACAAAGAAAAAAACTCTCCACTTCTCTCTCAAAGGCCCCAAGTCCGGTCGTCGGCCCGGCGAGTCGCCGTCGCTCCGGCCACCGGCCACCGGTCACCGACGATGGCGCCACCGTCCACGGTGGCTGAAAAATCACCCGAACTCTCATTTTTTGTATTTTTTCGCTAGATCCCCTTTTTGTAGTTGAAATCACCCAAAATTAAAGCCAAAGTTCAAAAAAAGGAAAACACTTTCGGTTTTTTTCTCCCCAACGCAACCCTCGACGAATTCTTTTAGGAACTTGGAGGTCCTCCACATCGGAACCCACCCACGACGGCAAAGAACCGATTGCTAGGTGAATTTTTATTATATATATAAATGATATAATAGATTCAAAGAAAAAAGAAAAAAAGAAAAAATATAACCTTTGAAGTGTTTTTTGATTTTGTATTTGAATTGCTTTGTTTTGTGTTTTTTTGTTTCAATTTATATTTCAAAAAAACAATCCCCCTTTATAGTTGGTTTTTGTAGGCTTTTTATAGCTAAATTATAGTATTATTTTTCTATTTTTTCTTTAATGTTTGATACTGTTTCTTTTGTGTGTGGCTTCTTCTTTGCAGGTGGTAGTTGAGTCAACAGCAGGACGGGGACAGTTGGCGGTGGCAGACCTCGAGCGATGAAAGAGGAACGTCAGCTAGGGTTTTTGATTTTACTGAAAAGAGTTTAGGTTGTGGGCCATTTGGACCATTAGGGTTTTAATTTTTTTGGGCTTTGTAATTTAAGTAATAAGTTTTGTTTATTTTTTTTTTCATATGTTTTTTTTTGTTTGGATTGATTGGTTTGATTTGTCTGGGCCCGGACAAAATTAGGCTTTTATAGTCTAGCTCATTTTCTAAATGAACTTTTTTTTTATCTAAACTAATTTTTTGAACTTATATTTTTGCCTAAACCCTCCTAATTTTTAAATGGTCCTTTTAAATTGGGCTGAGTGTCTTGGCTCATGAGCAAGTCTATTCCAAACTATATCGCTTTTTTCACCTAAGTGCTTAAATTATGCTTTGGTAAAACGTGGTATCCAAATTTAAACTCCATTACTAATTTTGATCTTGGTAATTTTAATTAAATAAAAGGTTTAAATAAATAAAATAAAATAAAAGTTTTTCCTTCTCTCTATTATCCCATGTTTCATCTTTCTTTCCCTCTCTTTCATAACAGTGGCGAGAAGCAACTGTGACGGAAAGGGAAAATATGGAATTTCTCTTTATATGTCGTTCATAAGGAAAGAGCAAAGCAGTGAATGGGATTTATTATTTTTTATTTTAACACAACTCAAGTGTAGAGTAATGCCATTTACTTCAGGATTTCTCATCTTTTCATTTTCCTGCTTTAATTTTGTTTATTATTATAAAACTCAAATCCTCAACTAGCCCATGAATGATGAACACTAAATGTATGAATTTATGTCATATTTTTATAAAATTTAAGATGTTTAATCTTATTTCATTTAATTTTATTTTTCTGAACAAGAATATTCACACCATACATGACCGGTTTTCTCCTTTTTGCCATGGCCTATAAAATCATGAATAAATACCAAAATCATTCCCCTTTCCCCCACAATTGCTCTCGCCTTTCTTAAGAAAGTGAGGGATGAAACGTGGAATAGGGAAAAAGTATTTAATTTACTATTATATTTAAAATTTTCATTTAATTAAAAATTGCCACTTTGATTGGTTATGAGATTTTTTTAACGGAACTAACTTTTGGACCAAAATTAATAATTTAGGTACCATATTTGACAAAAAAAAATTAATTCAGATACTTAAATGGGAAAAAGTACTATAGTTTGGGGCTAATTTTTTATTTAAGCCAAAAAATAAATCAGAACAGAAAATATTAACTTACACGCTTTAATTCCATAAAACTTGTACCAAAAAGATAATAAAAAAAGCTTATTAGTTAATTGATTCCTGATCTATACTTTAATTTTCATATTAGTCCTTAAAGATTTTTATATCTAAAGTCATCCTTAAACTATTAATTTGGTCTCATTTTACAAAAAAAAAATTAAACAAGATTCAAAAAGAATGTTCCAAATGTCACATTTTTATTGGTTGATATCATATTTTGGTAAATTGGGACAGAATTGATAGTTTAGGACCATTTTGGGAAAAAAAAACTTTAAAGATTAATAAGAAAATTAGGATATAATTTAGGGGCAATTTACTAATAAAGCCAAAAAATATATACACGTTGTAATAAAAACGCCAATTTTGGAAAAACGCGCCCAACGTCCCTAACTAACGCAACGCATCCTTCATTTGGATGGGCGGTTAGTTGGTGTCCGTACATTCTCTCTCTCAATTCAAATGTCATCCTCTCTTCTTATATTATTACCATTTCCACCTTAACCTTATACTACCCATTTCACTTTATTTCCTTCCATTTTCCTCTGCCAACCCAAACAAAACCTCTCTAATTCCCTTTCCTTTTCGACGATGAGAGAAATCCTTCACGTTCAAGGAGGCCAATGTGGGAACCAAATTGGATCCAAGTTTTGGGAAGTGATCTGCGGGGAACACGGCGTTGATTCTACTGGAAGGTACAATGCTGATGGTGAATCATCCGATAACCACCTGGAGCGGATCAATGTGTATTATAATGAGTCTTCCGGTGGAAGGTACGTTCCTCGTGCGGTTCTCATGGATCTTGAACCGGGTACTATGAATAGTATCAGATCTGGTCCCTACGGCCAGATCTTTAGGCCTGATAATTTCGTCTTTGGACAATCTGGCGCTGGAAACAACTGGGCCAAGGGTCATTACACTGAAGGTGCCGAGTTGATTGATGCTGTTCTTGATGTTGTTCGTAAAGAGGCTGAGAATTGTGATTGCTTGCAAGGTATACGCATTATTCCCCTACTTTTACATTTTCATACTAATCGAAATCTATTTTCCAAAGATTCTTTTCTTAGAAATTTGGATTTGATTTTCGTAGAATTGATTCTAGCAGTATTCTTTTAATTGCAGTTTACTTGATCCATTCCATCATAATTACTCTTCCTTTTTTACCTCAGTGCTTGAAACTTTTTATCTATTTTATTGCCATAGCACTATTGCGATAATGATATAATTGCTTTTGATGTTTATCGTATGATTTCCTTACGACGATGACCATATCAAATTGAAATCATCTCAATTTCAATTTCACCTATCCCAACAATCTGTAAACAATAGAAAAATCTTCAAAATTATAAAAGACAATTTACTTTGAAAATTACATGAAATGACTGCTTATTTGTTCCATTATCAACCTAATTCTCTTTAGTTGGCTAATGGTTAGGAGTAATATTTAGTTAACCAAACTGCGGTGTTATTAGTAAGCTTCTTTTTGTCTGGTGTGGAGGCAAAAGAGGCCATGGTTCTTAATCTACCTTTTGTTACATATATAAATATACATATATAAGCAGAATTATTTATCTATAGTTTTTTTTTTCTTTTCATGTTATGACTTTGATTGCCCAACAACATTTCATTTTGTCTTTAATACTACCGACAACTTTTGTGGAGCCTTGATAAACCTTTTAATGCATTTGGTGGAGCATTGGTGATCCTTACCAACTCACCGTCATATGAATGCAGTCTTTACATTATTATTATTATGGCTTGGCCAATATTTTTACATCTGAATCTTGAAGAACAAGAAAAATGAAAGTATCTAAATGAGCATGGAGAATCATAACTAACATGCTTAAATGCACACACCATGTGACTGTTGTATCAATCTAGAAACAATAACAATCAAATGGTAAATTGTAACATTGGCATGAGTGTCAGATCTCGTGTTATGCAAAATTTTGAAGAGTAGTAAGTTTAAAATATAAAGAGATAACCATCTTTCTAGATCTAGATCTATCTGAAAAGGACAAATGTTGTCATCATCTGATAATGGTTTGACTGCTGTGAAAGATTTGGTTTGTTGCTATTATAACTGTATTAGATCATGATAATGGTGGATTATTGAATTAATCCATATTAAGGACCGTTGTTGATTCCGTTTGGGGTTTTAAAAGTGTTTTTCACAGCAGAAGAAATGAATAACACCTAGTATTTTGGGTTAAAATTGCGGTGGAAAAATGTTCAGTGAGATTTTAGTGTTTTTGATTTATGGCTTTTACCTTTGAAAGTTAAAATTATGAAAATACTCTCATTTATATAAAATATTTAAATAATATATAAAAAATTAGATTAATTTATATTTAATGTATCAATATTTAAATTATTTAAATATTTCATTTATCATTATATTAAATTATTTAAATATCATTTATCATTATATTAAATTTTTAAATATTATTTATTATTATATATATTTAAAATAATTTATATATCATTAATTTAAAAAATAATTTATATTAATTAATTAATTAAAAATATTTAAAGTTTATATTCTATTTAAATATCAGAACTTTTATAAAACAATAGTTTGGAGCGTGAAACTTTTATCTTTCGGGTAAATTCTTTCGCTTTTAGATAAGGGTTAGTTTAAAAAGTCACTTAGTGTTCATATTATCGGCTAAATAACATGAAAATTTTCCCTTTGAATTGTCTGATGAAGCGCACTCGTTTATATTACTTCTGGAACAGGCTTTCAGGTATGCCATTCGCTTGGAGGAGGCACAGGCTCTGGCATGGGAACTCTCCTGATATCGAAAATCAGAGAGGAATATCCTGACAGAATGATGATGACATTCTCTGTTTTCCCTTCACCTAAAGTCTCCGACACAGTTGTGGAGCCGTATAATGCCACCCTCTCTGTGCACCAATTGGTTGAGAATGCTGATGAATGCATGGTTCTTGACAACGAGGCACTTTATGATATTTGCTTCAGGACATTGAAGCTCACTACTCCAGGCTGTGAGTGATAACATATTCATCTTGATGAATGGATTGCTATAAAGGTGAAACGATTTAAATTACTGAAGCTAACTGTGAACTTTTAATCTTGCAGTTGGAGATCTGAACCACTTGATATCTGGAACAATGAGTGGTGTAACATGCTGCCTAAGGTTCCCTGGACAGCTGAACTCAGACCTCCGGAAGTTGGCTGTGAACCTGATCCCATTCCCACGTCTTCACTTCTTTATGGTCGGGTTTGCACCACTTACATCCCGTGGTTCCCAGCAATACATTTCGCTCACTGTTCCGGAGTTGACACAGCAGATGTGGGATGCCAAGAACATGATGTGTGCTGCTGACCCTCGCCATGGTCGCTACCTAACAGCCTCAGCTATGTTCCGAGGCAAGATGAGCACCAAAGAGGTTGATGAACAGATGATCAACGTTCAGAACAAGAATTCATCTTACTTCGTGGAGTGGATTCCCAATAATGTGAAGTCTAGTGTTTGTGATATTCCACCAAAGAACCTAAGGATGGCATCGACTTTTGTGGGGAACTCAACATCAATCCAGGAGATGTTTAGGAGGGTAAGTGAACAATTCACAGCAATGTTCCGTCGCAAGGCGTTTTTGCATTGGTACACTGGTGAAGGGATGGATGAGATGGAGTTCACAGAAGCAGAAAGCAACATGAATGACTTGGTTGCAGAGTATCAGCAATACCAGGATGCGGCCGTGGATGATGAAGGGGAGTACGAGGATGATGCCGATGGTGTGGAGGAGGATTATGAGTCCTAAATGAAACTCCAACTATAGACCTTTCCTAGCTTGTATCGTAATAATACTATTACTACTACCTGGCTGATAGTGTTTGTATAACTTTTCTGGTTTGCTCGTATATTGTATTTCCGATGATGATGATGATGATGATGATGATGATGTTTCTTTTTGCAAAGAAAATTTATGACTTTAAACCTTTCATTCCTCAATTCAACACTCACTATAATCCCCATTTTAAATATTGCTTTATATATAGATATATTAATTTATTAACAAATTATTATAACACATCTATAAGTTTATTTATTAATTAATGTAAATTTTCATATTTTAAATAAATATTTAAAAAAATAATGAAAAATTCAAAAAATAAAAAAAATAAAAAAAATATAAAATTTGATGTTATTTAAATCGGACTGGATCAACCAATTGGATCGAGAATTGATTAGGGTATCAATTTGATGAGGTAAAAAATCGTTAACCCATAAACCAGTACGAATTTATTGAGCCGAGCTAAAAAATCAATTGAACCTAACATTTTAATCGATTTCAAACTGGTCCAACCAATTGGTTCCCAGAATGACCGCTTCATTTGGTTCAAAGCAAATAAATTATTAAAAAAAATCAGTTCAATTGCTAGTTCAACTGATTTTGAGCCTAACTTAATTAGTCCATACCTGATTTTGGGTCAATCTATTTTTAAAATTTTTAAATTTTTTTAGTTCTCAACATTTACATTTTTTTGTCAATTTGGTCCATACCCTTTAAAAGTACGTAAATTTATTTTGAAAATTTAAAATTATTTTTTCTTCTTTTAAAGAAAAAATAATTCTTTAAAAAATAAAAATCTTTAAAATAAAAAATAAAAAATAAAAAGATTTTTCAAAAAAATATTTTCAAAATATAAAAATATAAAAAAAAATCAATTTTATCTAAATTGGATCGGATCGCTTGGATCAAGAAACAACTGGGTATCGATTCAATGAGAAGTAAAAACTAATTAACCAACAAATCGATATGAACTTGTTGAACTGAGCTAAAAAATCAATTGAATTTGTAGTTGAACCAAATTTTATACTTTTTAATATTTTATTTTTATTTTTAATAATTTATTTGCATTGAACTAGTTAGATCAATCGTTCTAGGAATCAATTGGTTAGGCTAGTTGAAATCGGTAGCTCAGGTCAACCCATCCAAACGAATTTGCGTGTCAACCAATTTTTACCTCTTGTTAGACTAATACCCCGATCGGTTTTCCATCTAACTAGTTGGTCTAATCTAGATGGAGAGATTAAGATTTTTAAATAAAAAATAGAGAAATTTAATGTCTCAAAATTAAAATATATATGAATTAAAATTTTAAATTTAAAAAATTATGGACTAAAAATATATTGGGATTAAATGGTAATGGAACTAATAAAAGCTGAAAATATGAATTATATAGATATAAAATTGCATGTACATGTTTATAATAAAATGTAGGGAATTTTATAAATAAATCTTACGTGCCAACATTTAACAAGGACAGCACCATCTAATTATATTGAATCTTTAAATTATTACATAAATTTTGTTTAATGTTTTCACATTTACTAGAAAATAATTATGAACTGGCCTAAAAATATATGTCAACTCAACAGTTGATAGCTTGAAACAGAGGCCACGTGTCAGTCAGGGGTCTATTCTCTGTATCTACGACTCCATTAATATACCTTCCAAACAGATGAATGCTGCCAAGGTTATGCTTTCGTTTATAACAAAGTCCAGTGTTTCATGTTTATCTCGATTTTTCCACATGCAAAACAGTTTTATCAACTTTGATCTCTTTAATTTAGATACGAGAGTTTTAAATAGAAAAAGAAAGATTCTTAGGGGGAATATCCCAAGCTTCCATCTGAGCTTCCAAGATATTTGTGGTTGTTCCATAGCAGAGGTACACCAGTTCTGCAGGTCACCTGGCAATAGCAGGTGTTTTCGACTTCCTGCACTTCCGAGGTTTAAGCTTCGCTTATATGTTCTTCACTCTAAATGATCCTTCGCATTGGGCTGTTTTTTGTTTCATTTTCATCCTTCACATTGATCCTAATTCATTAACAATGTGTCCACTACGCATCAATGGCTCTCCAAATGGAAACGTCAAAACGCTGGAGTCAGCCGGAACCATATTCGAGGCTGAAGATTCCGATATCCTCCTGAGGATTATGGAAAGACCCAGAGCGATAAATGTATCCTTTGAAGAAAGGCCTTCCAATGAACTTTTGAGTAACCACTTCGAATGCCTGTCTCCACATGGTAGAAGGTCAGGGTTTAATTCCCCTAGATCATATACAAGCTTTGAGGCACACGCCATGGTAGGTGAGGCATGGGAGAATATGAAGCGCTCCATTTTTTACTATCGTAGACAACCTGTTGGAACTGTTGCTGCAATGGACCATTCTGTTGAAGAACTCAATTATGATCAGGTTTTTATTTTATTAAAAACTTTGTTGTAGGGAATTAAGCTGAATTTTGTTCATAACTAAAAGAAACACTGTTTTGCAGGTTTTTGTTAGAGATTTTGTTCCAAGTGCTTTGGCTTTTTGATGAATGGGGAGGAAGAGGTAGTGAAGAATTTCCTTCTGAAAACTCTTCATTTACAGTCGTGGGAGAAAATGATAGACCAGTTCAAGCTAGGAGAAGGAGTAATGCCAGCAAGTTTCAAAGTGATCCACAACCCCGTGAGGAACAGGGAGATCTTAATAGCAGACTTTGGTGAGAGTGCGATAGGGAGAGTAGCGCCTGTTGATTCTGGGTTTTGGTGGATTATATTGCTTCGTGCATATACAAGGCATACGGGAGACTCATCATTGGCCGAAATGCCGGAGTGCCAAAGGGGTATGCGACTTATACTCACTTTGTGTCTTTCAGAAGCCTTTGATACTTTCCCAACTCTTCTCTGTGCCGATGGATGCTGCATGATTGACCGCAGAATGGTTGATTTCTTTTTCTTACCCTCACTTTATATCTAATTTATATGGGTTTCAAGACCGAATTTATATCTAGTGCAAATCCAGGGTGTATACGGCTATCCAATCGAGATCCAAGCACTGTTCTTCATGGCCCTAAGATGTGCATTGCTTTTATTAAAACAAGACCAAGAGGGGAAAGAATTCATAGAACGTATAGTTAAACGCCTCCATGCTTTAAGCTTTCACATGAGGAATTACTTTTGGCTGGATTTGAAGCAGCTAAATGACATATACCGCTATAAAACAGAGGAATACTCTCATACAGCGGTGAACAAGTTCAATATGATGCCTGATTCACTTCCAGACTGGGTGTTTGATTTTATGCCAACCCGAGGTGGCTACTTCATTGGAAATGTCAGCCCTGCAAGAATGGATTTCCGTTGGTTCTGTTTAGGCAATTGTGTGGCGATTTTGTCATCTTTGGCAACTCCAGAGCAAGCTTCAGCCATAATGGATCTTATCGAGTCGCGTTGGGATGAGTTGGTGGGAGAAATGCCATTGAAGATATGTTATCCAGCTCTTGAAAGCCATGAATGGAGAATCGTAACGGGATGTGACCCCAAGAATACCAGATGGAGTTATCACAATGGAGGATCCTGGCCTGGTAATGAAGTTTCTTGTTACAAACAATAATGGTATATTTTGAATTGCATTATGATTTGGTCAGAAGCTTTGTATTTGCAGTGCTTCTATGGCTGCTCACAGCCGCTTGTATAAAGACGGGGCGCCCACAAATTGCGAGACGTGCCATAGAACTTGCTGAAAATCGGTTGTCGAAAGACCACTGGCCTGAGTACTATGATGGAAAGACGGGGAGATATATCGGGAAGCAAGCTCGTAAGTTTCAGACATGGTCAATTTCAGGGTATTTGGTAGCCAAAATGATGCTGGAAGACCCATCTCATCTGGGTATGATTTCACTGGAGGAAGACAAACAGATGAAGCCCCTCATGAAAAGATCTACTTCCTGGACTTGTTGATACTTGCTTATTTCTTTAAAATATGCTCTCACTTACTCTAATAAAATTTGAAATTCAGAAGTTTAAAATTAAATCCATTAGAACAAGGTTAAAAATTGAATTCTAGTATTTGGTTTGATTATGTTTTTTCTTTATTCCACAATAACAGTAAAAAAATTATCACTTAAGTATTTATTTTTTTAAATATTTTATTATAGATAATTATTTGATACGTAGTCGGTGAAAATTTTTTATTCTATAAGTAAATTTGAGATTTTATTATATGTCTTATTTATTTTATAATTTTTTAAATATAACTTAAGGACACATGATAAAATTGCAACCCACTTGGAGTTAAAACTTTCTACCCCAATGTACTAAATAATTATAATTTTATTATAATTTATTGGACACTTGTCAACCCCTTGACTTTTCTTGTATATATAATACTATTTCGATTAGGGGTTTTATAATAAGTATAAATAATACTAGAAATTTTATCACATGCATATACATGTATAAACCATGTATTTAAAACATAAATGTATTTTTAAATTAACATATAATAAATAATGAAACATATGATTCGAAACTAAATAATAATTAGAAATTTTATCATATGCATATGCTTGTGGAAATTACTTAATAATAACATATAATAAATGATGAAATATATGATTTGAAACAAATTAATAAATAACATATGAAATATGCATGATATTAAAATAGAAAAAGTAGGTTAATTTGTGAATAAAATGAAATTTAAGCACGAAAATACATCATATTAATAATATTAAATGTACTACAATTATTTATTATGGTGTTATCATTAATCTTGATTTAGTATCGAGTTGACTCGTAATACCAACTCAATCAACAACATTATCAATATGGAAATTATATCACATATATATGCGTGTGGAACCACATATTAAGAATATAAAGATGGATTTAAAAATAATATATAATAAATAATAAAAAATATGGTTTTACTAACCCCAAAGTTAAAACGAATAAAAAAATCAATATAAAATTTTAGTTAAGTGGTAAATTTTAAATTTTATTAATCCAATAATTAATATGGGTTTAAATACTATTGAAAATAAAAGATTAAAATACACTCAAATAATATAATTAATTTTAAATACAAACCAATATCAAAGTAAAGTTTCCAATTATATTGGTACCTTACTCAGTAAAAAAATTAAATAATAATATAAATATTTATTATTTATTATTAATAATTTAAGTAAAGTGGTTAATTTGATTAATTAACCACTTTTGAACTACATTAAGTGATAAACCAAATTTCAAAAACCTTTTAACAGATACGGGATTCAACAAGCTTAAATGATCAACAAATAAACTAAACTAGTTCAATTGTATTAATCAAACTTTGCATACCACTTCATTATCCCTTTCTTTGGAGAGAGATTTTCAAGTAAAATTAGCCCAATTAACCCATTGAAATGTTGGGGGGGGGGGCTATTTAGCCTATGCTTTGAGCAACCTCAACAAGCCCCTTGCAAATCGAAACAAATGAAAATATTTCCTTTCAAAGTTAAAATTATGAACCCAAAATTTAGTTTGTTCAATGAAACCTAAACTATCTCCTTTATTTGTAATAAATAATAATTAATTTTTATATGGGGTTCAACCTATTGTGCAAACTAGTTGCCTATGTTATAAGCAAATAGCTTTGTAATATATTCCTGTAGGTAGAGGTGTTCATGGGAGGATTTAGACAAAAATATAGGCCTAAAAAATTGGCTTGGACAAAAAAATAAAACCTGTTTAAAAAATAGGTCGGGCCTCGGGTACGGTATTTTTAGCCAAGGCCCTGCCCGGCCCGAATTCACTAAAGGACAAAAAAATCTGCATTTTTTTTTATTTTTGAATATTATTTTCTTATTGTTTTCTCCCTATTTTGCTACCATTTTACTATTATGTTACTACTACTTTGTTGTTATTGTTTGGATATTGTATAAAACTTATTTTATTGTTAATTTTGTTATTATTTTAAATGCATTTGTTAATTTTTTTTAGAGACATTTGCTTGTTAAGTTGCATATATCTTAGTGTTATTTAAGTCTACATATTTTTTAAAATTTATTTTCAATTTGTTGGGAAATATTTATTTTGATGTTTTTAAGTATTTTTGATATATTATATATATTTAAAAATAATATAAAAAATTAATACGAGTGGGCCGAGAGTTTTAGTAATTTTATACAGATCGGGCTTGGGTAACATTTTAGGCCCATTTTTAGGCCCAGGCTGAATGGGCATGATTTTTTAGTTGAGCCCGGCTCGAACCCGGCCTGGCTCGGCCCATGAGCACCTCTACTTGTAGGTATACTGTAACGCCCCAATTTTCGGGAATTCTGTGAATGTTGGCAAAAATTTCATGCTTTAATTTTGTCATTTGTGAGTGAAATTATGAAATAGGACCTATGTGAAAATGTTTGAAAATGCTATAGGCTAAATTGAAGTGACCAAATAAATAGGAGTGCAAAATAGGAGGATTTGCATGACAAACCTCCCATTTTACATGAAGTGGCCAGCCATCATGTTGTTGTAGACAAAATGTGCACTTGATATCCATAATTTATGGTACAAATTGATACAAATTGATAATAGGTTAGGTAAATGTTCCATGATAATGGGTTAGGTAAATGTTCCATGATAATGGGTTAGGTAAATGTTTCATGATAAGAATTTCATGTCTTTTGTATTAAAGAATTAAATGGATGAAATATGAAGTTTTATTAAAAGAAAAAGGGGTGAAAAGAACAAAATTTTGTCCATCTTTGTTCATCATAGCTGAAAGTTAGAGAAGAGAAAGGAGAGGAGAAAGCTCTTGAGTGTTCGGTCACTTGGGGAAGAAAATTGAAGGTAAGCTCATGGTAGTTGGCTTCTATCTTGATGTTCATGAGTTCTTCTTGATTCTACCTTAACTCTTGAAGCATATTTTGGTTTTTAGTTGTGTTGTGAGCATTTAGTCATGAATTAAAATGAAGGAAATGGTTGTTGTTTCATGTTCTTTTGATGAAAAAAAATGGAAGATAGGTGAAGTTGAGCCAAACAAATGAGCATGCATGTGCCTTAGATGTTAAAGGGAAAAATCAGCTAACATGTTGTACTTTAAAATGATGAAATGGAGATTATTCTTAAGTAAAATCATAGATATGTGATGATTGATTGGTGATATACATGTTTAAATAACATGCATGCAAGGTATGTGTGAAAGAGTGATTTGGTAATAAATCTTCTTGGGACAGCAGCAGTAACGTGACTTTGGAAAATCACCATAAATTTTGGGAGATGAATTAGAAGCTGAATAAATTATGTAATTAAAGTTTATTGAGTCTAGTTTCTAATGAAATAAACAAGAACATATTTTGAATTCTGTACAATGAGAAATTTGATTCGTAATGAAGAGTGGTCAAATTAGTCAAATAGTGAAACATGGGAAACTTTGAGAAAAATCTGGTATTGATTGGCTAAATAAAAAATTCTGAAAATTTTATGGATAGAAGATATATGAGTCTATTTTCAGGGAAAATTAACAGAACTTGGTTTGGAGTTTCGTAGCTCCAGTTATAAATAATTTAGTGACTGTTGCTCAGGAAGACAGCTTGCAGTGAAATTATGATTATGTGGTAAACATTGACAAAAATTTATTAATGAGTTGCTTATTGATTTCTTATAAGCTTACTATAATCTGTAGGTGTGGTTGGCCAAATATTGTAAGGGGTTAATACGTAGTTTGTATTTGAATAGTTAGATTAACGTGTTAGTAATCCAATTGTAGGCAGTTCATGTGTGAATCTTGTCAGCATATCGTCGCAAACAGGTGTGTAACTAACACCCTCTTTCTTAGTCTGGATCGGCAAAAGCCGAAAATCCGAAATGCCGAAAACCGGTATTTTGTAGATTTGTGAGTGTGCGAATGCTCGTGAGGAAAATCGATTAATGTTTTTGGTAAGCTGCAATGTTTGGACTGCAAAGTGCATGATTTCTGTGCCCTCGATATTTTTGGGCTTAATGGGCCAAAATTGGAATGATGGGCCAACGGGCCCAATTCGGTAAGAACCGTTGGTAGTGATTCTGTTAGTACGTGAAAGGTAGGAATATGCATGAGAAACCCTAAAATAGATAAATTACTGAAATACCTTTAAAAGTGGAAAATTTACAGTTTTACCCCTAGGAGATAAATTACCGAAATACCCCTAGGGTTAAATTGACCTAAATGCATGTTTGACTGTTGTTATTTACTGCATGCCATGTTTTTATTATCTGATGCATAGGACTGGGATATTGACGTAGGAAGTACTGAAAGTGGCTTGTCCACGTACTCAAATTAGTCAAATAGTGAAACATGGGAAACTTTGAGAAAAATCTGGTATTGATTGGCTAAATCAAAAATTCTGAAAATTTTATGGATAGAAGATATATGAGTCTATTTTCAGGAAAAATTAACGGAACTTGATTTGGAGTTTCGTAGCTCCAGTTATAAATAATTTAGTGACTGTTGCTCAGGAAGACAGCTTGCAGTGAAATTATGATTATGTGGTAAACATTGACAAAAATTTATTAATGAGTTGCTTATTGATTTCTTATAAGCTTACTATGATCTGTAGGTGTGGTTGGCCAAATATTGTAAGGGGTTAATACGTAGTTTGTATTTGAATAGTTAGATTAACGTGTTAGTAATCCAATTGTAGGCAGTTCGTGTGTGGATCTTGTCAGCATATTGTCGCAAACAGGTGTGTAACTAACAACCTCTTTCTTAGTCTGGATCGGCAAAAGCCGAAAATCTGAAATGCCGAAAACCGATATTTTGTAGATTTGCGAGTGTGCGAATGCTCGTGAGGTAAATCGATTAATGTTTTTGGTAAGCTGCAATGTTTGGACTGCAAAGTGCATGATTTCTGTGCCCTCGATATTTTTGGGCTTAATGGGCCAAAATTGGAATGATGGGCCAACGGGCCCAATTCGGTAAGAACCGTCGGTAGTGATTCTGTTAGTACGTGAAAGGTAGGAATATGCATGAAAAACCCTAAAATAGATAAATTACTGAAATACCTTTAAAAGTGGAAAATTTACAATTTTACCCCTAGGAGATAAATTACCAAAATACCCCTAGGGTTAAATTGACCTAAATGCATGTTTGACTGTTGTTATTTACTGCATGCCATGTTTTTATTATCTGATGCATGGGACTGGGATATTGACGTAGGAAGTACTGAAAGTGGCTTGTCCACGTACTCAAATTAGTCAAATAGTGAAACATGGGAAACTTTGAGAAAAATCTGGTATTGATTGGCTAAATCAAAAATTCTGAAAATTTTATGGATAGAAGATATATGAGTCTATTTTCAGGGAAAATTAACGGAACTTGATTTGGAGTTTCGTAGCTCCAGTTATAAATAATTTAGTGACTATTGCTCAGGAAGACAGCTTGCAGTGAAATTATGATTATGTGGTAAACATTGACAAAAATTTATTAATGAGTTGCTTATTGATTTCTTATAAGCTTACTATGATCTGTAGGTGTGGTTGGCCAAATATTGTAAGGGGTTAATACGTAGTTTGTATTTGAATAGTTAGATTAACGTGTTAGTAATCCAATTGTAGGCAGTTCGTGTGTGGATCTTGTCAGCATATTGTCGCAAACAGGTGTGTAACTAACACCCTCTTTCTTAGTCTGGATCGGCAAAAGCCGAAAATCCGAAATGCCAAAAACCGGTATTTTGTAGATTTGCGAGTGTGCGAATGCTCGTGAGGTAAATCGATTAATATTTTTGGTAAGCTGCAATGTTTGGACTGCAAAGTGCATGATTTCTGTGCCCTCGATATTTTTGGGCTTAATGGGCCAAAATTGGAATGATGGGCCAACGGGCCCAATTCGGTAAGAACCGTCGGTAGTGATTCTGTTAGTACGTGAAAGGTAGGAATATGCATGAAAAACCCTAAAATAGATAAATTACTGAAATACCTTTAAAAGTGGAAAATTTACAGTTTTACCCCTAGGAGATAAATTACCGAAATACCCCTAGGGTTAAATTGACCTAAATGCATGTTTGACTGTTGTTATTTACTGCATGCCATGTTTTTATTATCTGATGCATGGGACTGGGATATTGACGTAGGAAGTACTGAAAGTGGCTTGTCTACGTACTGGAGGCTTTGCCTCAATTTACTGTTAACTGAGCAGCAAGGCTGCAACTGTGGAGTGTTGGGCTGGGTGAGTTGAGCTATTCCTTACATGGAGTGTAGGGCTGGTACGGGTGGAGTGTAGTGGTTGGTGGGTTGAGTAGTCTCCCCAAATGGGCTTGCATATGTTTACTGATGTTGCATGTATTTTGAAATGGGCCTATGGGCCATACTGTTATCTGAATAAGGGGCTAAGGCCCAGTTTATTGTAATCTGAAAAGGGCTCGGCCCAGTACCATTGTTACCCAAATGGGCTTGCATATGTTTACTGATGTTGCATGTATTTTGAAATGGGCCTATGGGCCATACTGTTATCTGAATAAGGGGCTAAGGCCCAGTTTATTGTAATCTGAAAAGGGCTCTGGCCCAGTACCACTGTTACCTGAATGGGCTTAGGCCCAATGGGCTTGAGCTAACTTGAGCTTTGAATGGGTTTTCCTTACACACTGAGTTTCCCCAAACTCATCCCTTTTATTTTCATCCACGCAGGAAATCCCCAACCATAGTGGGCTTGGAGCTGTGAGGGAATTCGGAGTGGCCACCCGTTCTGAAAGTTTGATTTTCTTCTGGTGAACTGGACATCCTTTTATTTACGTTTGAGGTTTTGGGTTTTTAAATGTAATAAGGCCGCTTAATTATTTTTGATGGTTTTAATATGTATTACTAAGATAGGTAATACTTATTTTAACTGTTGAAATTGGATAGCTTTAGGGCGCGTTTTCAAAAACAACAGTTGATTTCAAAATAACACCACAACAAGCAAAGCTTCCGCAATGAAAGTATTTTTCCAAAATTAATCACTTTTCCTAAAAATGACTTAATCAAATCGGTTTCCTAGAAATATCCATGACGTTAAGGTGTGCCAATGGCGGTATGCATGTCTAGGATTGGATCCGAAGGGAGCTTGGTACTTAAGCAGTCCGATGGACTCACCACCTCTTTTCCGGTTTCCTACCTGGTGCACAGCTTCCATTCACTTTAACCCTTAATGAATTAATCTTTTGAACATCAAGTACGATTTTCTGGACTTAGAATGAAAATTTTTTTTTTAACATTTTTGATGTGGCATATCGGATCTGGCCATAACTTCTGGGCCGGGTTTGGGGTGTTACATTTAGTGGTATCAGAGCCTAGATTGCAACAACTATGCTGTGGAATGGGTTTACAGAAACAAAGATTTTTGAAAACGAAAATTTTATAAAGAATGTGAAAAACTCGATTTTCAAAATTTAGATCTTTAGAAGGTGGCATTTCGAATCTCCGGCTCAAGCCTGTAAGTATTACTCTGAACTCTTCTAAATATTTTTCTGACTTATCTATCTGTACTGAAATCCTGCTAGGATACTCTAGATAGGATGATACTGAAATCATAGGAAAATCTGATAAGAGACTGAAACTGTAGCTAGACTTCGATTCTGCGAAAACAAACTCTAAACTACTGTCTGATTCATAAAACATCTGTAATAAACACTAGAATATTAATTGATGCATAAAAATTAGTAATCAAGATAATACGATATGAGTACAAGAGGCCGTGGACGAAGCCGAGGAAGTGCTCGAGCGAGATCTTCGTCTTCGAGACATATACCGGCGGTGGATGCACCGGTACTACCTGCAACAGAGGTAGAGTCTCATGACCGCAGTGCCGGGGATGATGCCCTGTCATAGGCAATGCTTCGTGTTCTGGAAAGGGTTACCGGGGCAAGTACGGGCAACGGAGTTCGGGGATTCATTTTTGAACGACTTCGGGCCAACAGAGCGGAGATCTTTAGGGGTGTGTCTGGTATCGCCTCGAATGTGGCAGAATATTGATTGGAGGCCACAGAACGGATTATGGACAGCTTGGACTGCTCTGAGGAGATTGTAAGTGGGGTATTTGTACTAAGTCCTTTGGGTCACTCGGTTAGGGTAGACAAACTGTATAGGGATGTACCCTTGGAAACTCAAGGTAAGATTTTCCCTGGAGATCTGATGGAGTTACCGTTCAGAGAGTTTGATCTCATTTTGGGAATGGACTGGCTTGTTAAGCATAAAGCGACTCTAGATTGTGCTGCTAAACGAATGGTGTTAAGGACCACAAAGGATGAGGAGGTTATGGTGATAGGTCAGCGAAGGGATTATTTGTCCAATGTGGTGTCAGCTTTAAGAGCCGAAAAGTGGATTCGGAAAGGTTGTGAGGCCTATTTGGCATTTGTAAGTCAGTTAGAAGAGGAGGGACTGACAGTGGATAAGGTTAGGACTGTAAAGGAGTTCCAAGATATTTTTCCGGAGGAGCTTCCAAGATTGCCTCCGAACCGAGAAGTTGAGTTTGGAAAAGATTTGTTGCCTAGAACGGCGCCCGTGTCCATCGCACCGTATAGGATGGCATCGAAGGAGTTAGTGGAATTAAAGACTCAAATTCAAGAGTTGTTGGATAGGGGCTTCATTAGGCCAAGCGTGTCTCCATGGGGAGCACCGGTGCTATTCATGAAAAAGAAGGATGGTACAATGCAGATGTGCATTGATTATTGCCAGTTGAACAAACTGATGATTAAGAATAAGTATCCACTGCCAAGGATTGATGATCTGTTTGACCAACTTAGAGGAGCTTTTGTATTTTCCAAGATCGACCTTCGATCTGGATATCATCAGTTAAGGGTCAATGAGGCAGATATCCATAAGACAGCATTCAGGACTCGGTATGGTCATTACGAGTTTCTGGTTATGCCATTTGGACTGACGAACACTCCTGCAGCATTTATGGATCTGATGAATCGTGTGCTCCAACCATTTTTTTATCAGTTCGTAGTCGTCTTTATTAACGATATCCTGGTATATTCTGAAACTGAAGCGAAACATAATGAACATCTCCGTATAGTGCTGCAAGTGTTAAGGGAGAAGGAACTCTTTGTGAATTTGGTTGAGGGAGGTAACCTTCTTAGGACATGTGGTCTCTGCCGAAGGGATTAAGGTGGGCCCTCGAAAGATTGAAGCAATTTTGGAGTGGAAGCCACCTAGGACGGTGTCGAAAATTCGAAGCTTCCTAGGGTTGGCAGGATACTACAGAAGGTTTGTAGAAGGTTTTTCTGTGATGGCAGCACTTTTGACAAAACTCATAAGGAAAGGAGTACCGTTTGTATGGACTAAGAAGTAGCAGGAAGCTTTTGAGAAGTTGAAGAAAGTTCTGACTGAAGCACCTGTGTTAATTCAGTCGGAGTCTGGGAATGATTTTACTGTGTACAGTGACGCATCACACGTAGGCTTGGGCTGCGTGTTAATGTAAGAGGGTAAGGTGGTTGCATATACATCACGATAGCTTAAGCCTCATGAGGGAAACTATTTGACTCATGATTTAGAGTTGGCAGCAGTGATATTTGCACTTAAGATTTGGAGACATTACTTGTACGGAGAAAGGTGTATTATATACACTGACCATAAGAGTCTTAAGTATTTGTTGACTCAGAAGGAGCTGAACCTTAGGCAAAGGAGATGGATTGAGTTGCTTAAGGATTATGACTGTTCGATCGAGTATCACCCAAGCATGGCTAATGTGGTAGCCGATGCTCTAAGTCGTAGAGCTGTATCTGATCTGAAAGCAATGTTTGCTCGTCTGAGTCTGTATGATGATGGAAGTCTGTTGGCTGAGTTGCAAGTGAGGCCAACCTGGTTGGATCAGATTAAGGAAAAACAGTTGAACGATGAGTCTTTGGTCGCTCGTTTTCAACAAGTTAAGGAAGGGGAAACTTCTGAGTTTGGGAGCCAGAAGAGACGATGCAACAGCAATACCCTCATCTGTTTGGATTAGGTAAATTTCGAGGACGAAATTTTTTTAAGGAGGGTAGAGTTGTAACGCCCCAATTTTCGGGAATTCTGTGAATGTTGGCAAAATTTCATGCTTTAATTTTGTCATTTGTGAGTGAAATTATGAAATAGGACCTATGTGAAAATATTTGAAAATGCTATAGGCTAAATTGAAGTGACCAAATAAATAGGAGTGCAAAATAGGAGGATTTGCATGACAAACCTCCCATTTTACATGAAGTGGCCAGCCATCATGTTGTTGTAGACAAAATGTGCACTTGATATCCATAATTTATGGTACAAATTGATACAAATTGATAATAGGTTAGGTAAATGTTCCATGATAATAGGTTAGGTAAATGTTCCATGATAATGGGTTAGGTAAATGTTTCATGATAATGGGTTAGGTAAATGTTTCATGATAAGAATTTCATGTCTTTTGTATTAAAGAATTAAATGGATGAAATATGAAGTTTTATTAAAAGAAAAAGGGGTGAAAAGAACAAAGTTTTGTCCATCTTTGTTCATCATAGCTGAAAGTTAGAGAAGAGAAAGGAGAGGAGAAAGCTCTTGAGTGTTCGGTCACTTGGGGAAGAAAATTAAAGGTAAGCTCATGGTAGTTGGCTTCTATCTTGATGTTCATGAGTTCTTCTTGATTCTACCTTAACTCTTGAAGCATATTTTGGTTTTTAGTTGTGTTGTGAGCATTTAGTCATGAATTAAAATGAAGGAAATGGTTGTTGTTTCATGTTCTTTTGATGAAAAAAATGAAAGATAGGTGAAGTTGAGCCAAACAAATGAGCATGCATGTGCCTTAGATGTTAAAGGGAAAAATCAGCTAACATGTTGTGCTTTAAAATGATGAAATGGAGATTATTCTTAAGTAAAATCATAGATATGTGATGATTGATTGGTGATATACATGTTTAAATAACATGCATGCAAGGTATGTGTGAAAGAGTGATTTGGTAATAAATCTGCTTGGTACAGCAGCAGTAACTTGAATTTGGAAAATCACCATAAATTGTGGGAGATGAATTAGAAGCTGAATAAATTATGTAATTAAAGCTTATTGAGTATAGTTTCTAATGAAATAAACAAGAACATATTTTGAATTCTGTACAATGAGAAATTTGATTCGTAATGTAGAGTGGTCAGATTAGTCAAACAGTGAAACATGGGAAACTTTGATAAAAATCTGGTATTGATTGGCTAAATCAAAAATTCTGAAAATTTTATGGATAGAAGATATATGAGTATATTTTTAGGGAAAATTAACGGAACTTGATTCGGAGTTTCGTAGCTCCAGTTATAAATAATTTAGTGACTGTTGCTCAGGAAGACAGCTTGCAGTGAAATTATGATTATGTGGTAAACATTGACAAAAATTTATTAATGAGTTGCTTATTGATTTCTTATAAGCTTACTATGATTTGTAGGTGTGGTTGGCCGAATATTATAAGGGGTTAATACGTAGTTTGTATTTGAATAGTTAGATTAACGTGTTAGTAATCCAATTGAAGGCAGTTCGTGTGTGGATCTCGTCAGCATGTCGTCGCAAACAGGTGTGTAACTAACACCCTCTTTCTTAGTCTGGATCGGCAAAAGCCGAAAAGCTAAAATGCCGAAAACCGGTATTTTGTAGATTTGCGAGTGTCCGAATGCTCGTGAGGTAAATCGATTAATGTTTTTGGTAAGCTGCAATGTTTGGACTGCAAAGTGCATGATTTCTGTGCCCTCGATATTTTTGGGCTTAATGGGCCAAAATTGGAATGATGGGCCAACGAGCCCAATTCGGTAAGAACCGTCGGTAGTGATTCTGTTAGTACGTGAAAGGTAGGAATATGCATGAAAAACCCTAAAATAGATAAATTACTGAAATACCTTTAAAAGTGGAAAATTTATAGTTTTACCCCTAGGAGATAAATTACCGAAATACCCCTAGGGTTAAATTGACCTAAATGCATGTTTGACTGTTGTTATTTACTGCATGCCATGTTGTTATTATCTGATGCATGGGACTGGGATATTGACGTAGGAAGTACTAAAAGTGGCTTGTCCACGTACTGGAGGCTTTGCCTCAATTTACTGTTAGCTGAGCAGCAAGGCTGCAACTGTGGAGTGTTGGGCTGGGTGGGTTGAGCTATTCCTCACATGGAGTGTATGGCTGGTACGGGTGGAGTGTAGTGGTTGGTGGGTTGAGTAGTCTCCCCAAATGGGCTTGCATATGTTTACTGATGTTGCATGTATTTTGAAATGGGCCTATGGGCCATACTGTTATTTGAATAAGGGGCTAAGGCCCAGTTTATTGTAATCTGAAAAGGGCTCTGGCCAGTACCACTGTTACCCAAATGGGCTTGCATATGTTTACTGATGTTGCATGTATTTTGAAATGGGCCTATGGGCCATACTGTTATCTGAATAAGGGGCTAAGGCCCACTTTATTGTAATCTGAAAAGGGCTCTGGCCCAGTACCACTGTTACCTGAATGGGCTTAGGCCCAATGGGCTTGAGCTAACTTGGGCTTTGAATGGGTTTTCCTTATACACTAAGTTTCCCCAAACTCACCCCTTTTATTTTCATCCACGCAGGAAATCCCCAACCATAGTGGGCTTGGAGCTGTGAGGGAATTCGGAGTGGCCACCCGTTCTGAAAGTTTGATTTTCTTCTGGTGAACTGGACGTCCTTTTATTTACGTTTGAAGTTTTGGGTTTTTAAATGTAAGAAGGCCGCTTAATTATTTTTTATGGTTTTAATATGTATTACTAAGATAGGTAATACTTATTTTAACTGTTGAAATTGGATAGCTTTAGGGCGCGTTTTCAAAAACAACAGTTGATTTCAAAATAACACGACAACAAGCAAAGCTTCCGCAATGAAAGTATTTTTCCAAAATTAATCACTTTTCCTAAAAATGACTTAATCAAATCGGTTTCCTAGAAATATCCATGACGTTAAGGTGTGGCAATGGTGGTATGCATGTCTAGGATTGGTTCCGAAGGGAGCTTGGTACTTAAGCAGTGCGATGGACTCACCACCTCTTTTTCGGTTTCCTACCTGGTGCACAGCTTCCATTCACTTTAACCCTTAATGAATTAATCTTTTGAACATCAAGTACGATTTTCTGGACTTAGAATGGAAAATTTTTTTTTAACATTTTTGATGTGGCATGTCGGATCCGACCATAACTTCTGGGCCGGGTTTGGGGTGCTACATATACTACACCGAATTAATATTGGTAATTAGGCTACTTAATGGATAATTACGATACTTTCCCATATATCTGTTCCATATATATAGCTTTCTAATATATCTTCCCTATATGTATGAGAAATTACTTTATGGATCCTTCTCACCACATCATTCATGGTTCCTTTTCAATTATTTAATGACATTTCAGCAAAATTTCCATGTCGTTGATACATAATTTTAGTAATTTTTTTACCCTAAACCTTGAACTTTAAATCCTAAACCTTAAACCCTAAACATCAAACCCTAAACTTAAAATTCAAAATCCTAAACCCAAACCTCAAACTTTAAACCTTGAACCCTGTTCAGGGTTCAAGATCAAGATTATGAGTTTAGGGTTCAAGGTTTAAAGTTTTGAGTTTGGGATTCAAGATTTAGGGTTTAGGGTGTAACACCTCTCATTTGTCCCCATCGTCAAAATTGAGTTACAGGATGCTACAATATAAAATGGAACAATTATAAATAATTAACAACCAAAATTCAATTTCTTTAATTGTAATACCCCTAACCCGTATCCGTCGCCGAATTAGGATTACAAAGTATTACCAGTCAAAAACACAAATTAAAACGATCATATACACATACTTGAATTTGAATAGTTAATTTAATCTCTACTACCACATGGCTGAATATACTTTTAATTCAAAACTCATAATGCATGCAGATAAACATACTTCATCACACTTTACTCGCATACTGTAACAAACACAAATGGATTACATGAAATGTACTACTTATAATCATTTGATAAAAAAATCATATCATATTCGGTATTCATTTAATATTAAATTAAACACTTATACATCACATAAAACATATATAATTTTCATAATTTATTATTGCACTTGTAACACCATATACATTTCCATTCACACATAATCGAAACACATCATTATACTTCATATAAATATAATGTGTCATAATGTCCATTTCACTTATCAATATTAACAAACCTTAGTAACATATAATACTTAATTGTAAATATACAATATGTAACACCCCAAACCCGGCCCAGACGTTATGACCGAATCCGACATGCCACATCGAAGCGTTCAAAATATTTTCTATTGTTGATCCAGAAAAACTTACTTAGTGTTTTAAAAGATAATTTCATTATAAGTTAAAGTGAATGGAAGCTGTGCACCAGGTAGGAAACCGGAAAAGAGGTGGTGAGCCCATCGGACTGCTTAAGTACCAAGCTCCCTTCGGATCCAATCCTAGACATGCATACCGCCATTGCCACACCTTAACGTCATGGATATTTCTAGAAAACCGATTTGATTAAGTCATTTTTAGGAAAAGTGATTAATTTTGGAAAATACTTTCATTGCGGAAGCTTTGCTTGTTGTCGTGTTATTTTGAAATCAATTGTTGTTTTTGAAAACGCGCCCTAAAACTATCCAATTTCAACAGTTAAAATAAGTAATACCTATCTTAGTAATACATATTAAAACCATCAAAAATAATTAAGCGGCCTTATTACATTTAAAAACCCAAAACTTCAAACGTAAATAAAAGGATGTCCAGTTCACCAGAAGAAAATCAAACTTTCAGAACGGGTGGCCACTCCGAATTCCCTCACAGCTCCAAGCCCACTATGGTTGGGGATTTCCTGCGTGGATGAAAATAAAAGGGGTGAGTTTGGGGAAACTCAGTGTGTAAGGAAAACCCATTCAAAGCCCAAGTCAGCTCAAGCCTATTGGGCCTAAGCCCATTCAGGTAACAGTGGTACTGGACCAGAGCCCTTTTCAGATTACAATAAACTGGGCCTTAGCCCCTTATTCAGATAACAGTATGGCCCATAGGCCCATTTCAAAATACATGCAACATCAATAACATATGCAAGCCCATTTGGGGAGACTACTCAACCCACCAACCACTACACTCCACCCGTACCAGCCATACACTCCATGTGGGGATAGCTCAACCCACCCAGCCCAACACTCCACAGTTGCAGCATTGCTGCTCAGTTAACAGTAAATTGAGGCAAAGCCTCCAGTACGTGGACAAGCCACTTTTAGTACTTCCTACGTCAATATCCCAGTCCCATGTATCAGATAATAACAACATGGCATGTAGTAAATAACAACAGTCAAACATGCATTTAAGTCAATTTAACCCTAGGGGTATTTCGGTAATTTATCTCCTAGGGGTAAAATTGTAAATTTTCCACTTTTAAAGGTATTTCAGTAATATATCTATTTTAGGGTTTTTCATGCATATTCCTACCTTTCAAGTACTACAGAATCACTACCGACGGTTCTTACCGAATTGGGCCCGTTGGCCCATCATTCCAATTTTAGCCCATTAAGCCCAAAAATATCGAGGGCACAGAAATCATGCACTTTGCAGTTCAATCATTGCAGCTTACCAAAAACATTAATCGATTTACCTCACGAGCATTCGCACACTCGCAAATCTACAAAATACCGGTTTTCGGCATTTCTGATTTTCGACTTTTGCCGATCTAGACTAAGAAAGAGGGTGTTAGTTACACACCTGTTTGCGACGATATGCTGACGAAATCCACACACGAACCGCCTACAATTGGATTACTAACACGTTAATCTAACTATTCAAATACAAACTAGTATTAACCCCTTACAATATTTGACCAACCGCATCTACAGATCATAGTAAGCTTATAAGAAAACAATAAGCAACTCATTAACAAATTTTTGTCAATGTTTACCACATAATCATAATTTCACTGCAAGCTGTCTTCCTGAGCAACAGTCACTAAATCATTTATAACTGGAGCTACGAAACTCCAAATCAAGTTCCGTTAATTTTCCTTGAAAATAGACTCATATATCTTCTATCCATAAAATTTTCAGAATTTTTGGTTTAGCTAATCAATACAATATTTTTCTCAAAGTTTCCCATATTTCACTGTTTGACTAATCTGACCACTCTTCATTACGAATCAAATTTATCATTGTACAGAATTCAAAATATGTTCTCGTTTATTCCATTTGAAACTAGACTCATTTATCTTTAATTACATAATTTATACAGCTTCTAAATCATCTTCCACAATTTATGGTGATTTTCCAAATTCACGTTACTGCTACTGTCCCAAGCAGATTTATTACCGAATCACTCTTTCACACCTAACTTGCATGCTTGTTATTTAAACATGTATATCACCAATCAATCATCACATATCTATGATTTTACTTAAGTATAATCTCCATTTCATCATTTTAAAGCACAACATGTTAGCTGATTTTTCCCTTTAACATCTAAGGCACATGCATGCTCATTTGTTTGGGTCAACTTCACCTATCTTCCATTTTTCATCAAAAGAACATGAAACAACAACCATTTCCTTCATTTTAATTCATGACTAACTGCTCACAACACAACTAAAAACCAAAATATGCTTCAAGAGTTAAGGTAGAATCAAGAAGAACTCATGAACCTTAAAATAGAAGTAAGGTACCAAGAACTTACCTTCAATTTTCCTCCTTCTAGTGACCGAATACTCTAGCGTTTTCTCCTCTCCTTTCTCTTCTCTAACTTTCAGCTATGATGAACAAAGATGGACAAAACTTGGTTCTTTTCACCCCTTTTTCTTTTAATAAAATTTCATATTTTATCCATTTAATTCTTTAATACAAAAGACATGAAATTCCCATCATGGAACATTTACCTAACCCATTATCATGAAACATTTACCTAACCCATTATCATGGAACATTTACCTAACCCATTATCAATTTGTATCAATTTGTACCATAAGTTATGGATATCAAGTGCACATTTTGTCTACAACAACATGATGGCTGGCCACTTCATGTAAAATGGGAGGTTTGTCATGCAAATCCTCCTATTTTGCACTCCTATTTATTTGGCCACTTAAATTTAGCCTATAGCGTTTTCAAACATTTTCACATAAGTCCTATTTCATAATTTCACTCACAAATGACAAAATCAAAGCATGAAATTTTGCCAACATTCACAGAATTCCCGAAAATTGGGGGTGTTACAACTCTACCCTCCTTAAAGAAATTTCGTCCTCGAAATTTACCTGATCCAACTAGTTGAGGGTATTGTTGATGCATAGTCTCTTCTGCTTCCCAAGTAGCTTCTTCCCTTCCATGATTACGCCAAAGTACTTTTACTAACGGGACAGATTTCCTTCTGAGAACCTTAACATCTCGAGCCAATATTTGAACAGGCTCCTCCTCAAAGGTCAAATCAGTCTAAACTTCAATTTCTGCAACTGGCAGGACATGAGCAGGGTCAGCACGATAATGCCTTAACATGGAGACATGAAAAACATCGTGAATCCTGTCTAACTCTGGAGGCAATTCCAACTGATAAGCTACTAGGCCTACTCGCTTCAAAACCCGATAAGGCCCAATGAACCGCGAACTCAACTTGCCCTTCTTACCGAACCTTAATATCTTCTTCCAAGGAGAAACCTTTAAGAAGACCATATCACCTACTGAGTACTCAATCTCCTTACGCTTCAAATCTGCATACGACTTTTTCCTATCAGATGCTTCTTTTAACCGGTCCCTAATTATTTTGACCTTATCCTCAGTATCAGCTACCAACTCTGGTCCAAGAATTTGTCGCTCTCTTAGTTCGGTCCAACAACTAGGTGTACGACACCTTCGTGCATACAGTGCTTCATATGGTGCCATTCGAATACTCGTCTGGTAACTGTTATTGTATGCAAATTCTTCCAACGGCAAGTAATCTTCCCAACTACCTCAAAAGTCAATCACGCATCCCCTCAACATGTCCTCCAGAATCTGAATAACCCTCTCTGACTGACCATCAGTTTGGGTATGGAAAGCCGTACTAAAATTCAATCGCGTCCCTAAAGCCTCATGCAACCTTTGCCAAAACCAAAATGTAAATTTGGGATCCCGATCAGAAATAATTGAAACTAGGACTCCATGAAGTCGCACAATCTCTGCCACATACAACTTGGCTAACTTTTGAAGTGAAAAGTCAGTATGAACAGGTATGAAATGGGCTGATTTGGTCAACCTATCCACAATCACCCACACCGAGTCTTTCTTTGATGGTGTCAAAGGTAGCCCACTCACAAAGTCCATGGTTACCCTCTCCCACTTCCAAAGTGGTATCTTCACTGACTGTAACAGTCTAGAGGGTAATTGATGCTCAGCTTTCACTTGCCGGCATGTCAGACATTTCCCTACAAACTCCGTTACTTCTCGTTTAAGTCCAGGCCACCAGTACAATTCTCGTAAGTCGTGATACAACTTGTTCCCTCCAGGGTGCATGGCACAAAGTCCTCCATGAGCTTCCTTCAATATTGTCTGCCTCAAATCAGAGTCCTTCAGAACATAAATTCTTCCTCGGAAACACAGAACTCCTTCGCCATCTAACCCAAATTCAGAAGTTTCCCATTCCTTAACTTGTTGAAAACGAGCAACCAAAGACTCATCGTTCAACTGCTTTTCCTTAATCTGATCCACCCAGGTTGGCCTCACTTGCAACTCAGCCAACAGACTTCTATCATCATACAGACTCAGACGAGCAAACATTGCTCTCAGATCAGATACAGTTCTATGACTTAGAGCATCGGCTACCACATTAGCCTTGCTTGGTGATACTCGATCGAATAGTCATAATCCTTAAGCAACTCAATCCATCTCCTTTCCCTAAGGTTCAGCTCCTTCTAAGTCAACAAATACTTAAGACATTTTTGGTCTGTGTATATAATACACTTTTCCCCGTACAAGTAATGTCTCCAAATCTTAAGTGCAAATATCACTGCCGCCAACTCCAAATCATGAGTAAGATAGTTCCCTTCGTGAGGTTTAAGCTGTCGTGATGCATATGCAACCATCTTACCCTCCTGCATTAACACGCAGCCCAAGCCTACATGTGATGCGTCACTGTACACAGTAAAATCCTTCCCAAACTCTGGCTGAATTAACACAGGTGCTTCAGTCAGAACTTTCTTCAACTTCTCAAAAGCTTCCTGCTGCTTCTCAGTCCATACAAACGGTACTCATTTCCTTATGAGTTTTGTCAGAGGTGCTTCCATCATAGAAAAACCTTTCACAAACCTTCTGTAGTATCCTGACAACCCTAAGAAACTTTGAATTTCTGACACCGTCCTAGGTGGCTTCCACTCCAAAATTGCTTCAATCTTTCGAGGGTCCACCTTAATCCCTTCGGCATAGACCACATGTCCTAAGAAGGTTACCTCCCTCAACCAAAATTCACACTTGCTGAACTTCGCAAAGAGTTCCTTCTCCCTTAACACTCGCAGCACTATACGGAGATGCTCATCATGTTTTGCTTCAGTTTCAGAATATACCAGGATATCGTCAATAAAGACGACTACGAACTGATCTAAAAATGGTTGGAACACACGATTCATCAGATCCATAAACATTGCAGGAGCGTTCGTCAGTCCAAATGGCATAACCAGAAACTTGTAATGACTATACCGAGTCTTGAATGCTGTCTTATGGATATCTGCCTCCTTGACCCTTAACTGATGATATCTAGATCGAAGGTCGATCTTGGAAAATACAGAAGCCCCTCTAAGCTGGTCAAACAAATCGTCAATCCTTGGCAGTGGATACTTATTCTTAATTGTCAGTTTGTTCAACTGGCGATAATCAATGCACATCCGCGTTGTACCATCCTTCTTCTTCACGAATAGCACCGGTGCTCCCCATGGAGACACGCTTGGCCTAAAGAAGCCCCTATCCAACAACTCTTTAATTTGTGCCTTTAGCTCCACCAACTCCTTCGGTGCCATTTTATACGGTGCGATAGACACTGGTGCCGTTCCAGGCAATAAGTCGATTCTAAACTCCACTTCTCGGTTCGTGGGCAATCTTGGAAGCTCCTCCGGAAAAACATCTTGGAACTCCTTTACAGTCCTAACTTTATCCATTGACAATCCCTCCTCTTCTGACTAACTTACAAATGCCAAATAGGCCTCACAACCTTTCCGAATCCACTTTTCGGCTCTTAAAGCCGACACCACATTGGACAAATAATCCCTTCGCTCACCTATCACCATAACCTCCTCATACTTTGTGGTCCTTAACACCATTCGTTTAGCAGCACAATCCAGGGTCGCCTTATGCTTAACAAGCCAGTCCATTCCCAAAATGAGATTAAACTCTCCGAACGGTAACTCCATCAGATCTCCAGGGAAAATCCTACCTTGAGTTTCTAAGGGTACATCCCTATACAGTTTGTCTACCCTAACCAGTGACCCAAAGGACTTAGTACAGATACCCCACTCACAATCTCCTCAGAGCAGTCCAAGTTGTCCATAATCCGTTCTGTGGCCTCCAACCAATACTCCGCCACATTCGGGGCTATACCAGACACGCCCCTAAAGATCTTCGCTCCGTTAGCCCGAAGTCGTTCAGAAATAGATCCCCGAACTCCATTTCTCGTACTTGCCCCGACAACCCTTTCCAGAACACGAAGCATTGCCTGTGACAGGGCATCATCTTCGGCACCGCGGTCATGAGACTTTACCTCTGTTGCTAGTGGTACCGGTGCATCCACCGCTGGCATATGTCTCGAAGACGAAGATCTCGCTCGAGCACTTCCTCGGCTCCGTCCACAGCCTCTTCCACGAACGGCTCTTGTACTCATATCGTATTATCTTGATTACGAATTTTTATGCATTAATTCAATATTCAAGTGTTTATTACAGATGTTTTATGAATCAGACAGTAGTTCAGAGTTTGTTTTCGCAGAATTGAAGTCTAGCTACAGTTTCAGTCTCTTATCAGATTTTCCTATGGTTTCAGTATCATCCTATCTAGAGTATCCTAGCAGGATTTCAGTACAGATAGATAAGTTAGAAAAATATTCAGAAGAGTTCAGAGTAATACTTACAAGCTTGAGCCGGAGATTCGGAATGCCACCTTCTAAAGATCTAAATTTTGAAAATCAAGTTTTTTGTATTCTTTATAGTTTTCGAAAATCTTTGTTTTTGTAAACCCATTCCACAGTCGAGTTGTTACAACCTAGGCTCTGATACCACTAAATGTAACACCCTAAACCCGACCCAGACGTTATGACCGAATCCGACATGCCACATCGAAGCGTTCAAAATATTTTCTATTGTTGATCCAAAAAAACTTACTTAGTGTTTTAAAAGATAATTTCATTATAGGTTAAAGTGAATGGAAGCTGTGCACCAGGTAGGAAACCGGAAAAGAGGTGGTGAGTCCATCGGACTGCTTAAGTACCAAGCTCCCTTCGGATCCAATCCTAGACATGCATACCACCATTACCACACCTTAACGTCATGGATATTTCTAGGAAACCGATTTGATTAAGTCATTTTTAGGAAAAGTGATTAATTTTGGAAAATACTTTCATTGCGGAAGCTTTGCTTGTTGTCGTGTTATTTTGAAATCAATTGTTGTTTTTGAAAACGCGCCCTAAAGCTATTCAATTTCAACAGTTAAAATAAGTAATACCTATCTTAGTAATACATATTAAAACAATCAAAAATAATTAAGCGACCTTATTACATTTAAAAACCCAAAACTTCAAATGTAAATAAAAGGATGTCCAGTTCACCAGAAGAAAATCAAACTTTCAGAACGGGTGGCCACTCCGAATTCCCTCACAGCTCCAAGCCCACTATGGTTAGGGATTTCCTGCGTGGATGAAAATAAAAGGGGTGAGTTTGGGGAAACTCAGTGTGTAAGGAAAATCCATTCAAAGCCCAAGTCAGCTCAAGCCTATTGGGCCTAAGCCCATTCAGGTAACAGTGGTACTGGACCAGAGCCCTTTTCAGATTACAATAAACTGGGCCTTAGCCCCTTATTCAGATAACAGTATGGCCCATAGGCCCATTTCAAAATACATGCAACATCAATAACATATGCAAGCCCATTTGGGGAGACTACTCAACCCACCAACCACTACACTCCACCCGTACTAGCCATCCACTCCATGTGGGGATAGCTCAACCCACCCAGCCCAACACTCCACAGTTCCAGCATTACTGCTCAGTTAACAGTAAATTGATGCAAAGCCTCCAGTACGTGGACAAGCCACTTTTAGTACTTCCTCCGTCAATATCCCAATCCCATGCATCAGATAATAACAACATGGCATGCAGTAAATAACAACAGTCAAACATGCATTTAAGTCAATTTAACCCTGGGGGTATTTCGGTAATTTATCTCCTAGGGGTAAAACTGTAAATTTTCCACTTTTAAAGGTATTTCAGTAATATATCTATTTTAGGGTTTTTCATGCATATTCCTACCTTTCACGTACTACAGAATCACGTACCGAGGGTTCTTACTGAATTGGGCCCGTTGGCCCATCATTCCAATTTTAGCCCATTAAGCCCAAAAATATCGAGGGCACAGAAATCATGCACTTTGCAGTCCAAACATTGCAGCTTACCAAAAACATTACAATATTCGGCCAACCACACCTACAGATCATAGTAAGCTTATAAGAAAACAATAAGTAACTCATTAACAAATTTTTGTCAATGTTTACCACATAATCATAATTTCACTGCAAGCTGTCTTCCTGAGAAACAGTCACTAAATCATTTATAACTGGAGCTACGAAACTCCAAATCAAGTTCAGTTAATTTTCCTTGAAAATAGACTCATATATCTTCTATCCATAAAATTTTTAGAATTTTTGGTTTAGCCAATCAATACCAGATTTTTCTCAAAGTTTCCCATGTTTCACTGTTTGACTAATCTGACCACTCTTCATTACGAATCAAATTTATCATTGTACAGAATTCAAAATATGTTCTCGTTTATTCCATTTGAAACTAGACTCATTAAGCTTTAATTACATAATATATGTAGCTTCTAACTCATCTCCCACAATTTATGGTGATTTTCCAAATTCACGTTACTGCTGCTGTCCCAAGCAGATTTATTACCAAATCACTCTTTCACACCTAACTTGCATGCTTGTTATTTAAACATGTATATCACCAATCAATCATCACATATCTATGATTTTACTTAAGTATAATCTCCATTTCATCATTTTAAAGCACAACATGTTAGCTGATTTTTCCCTTTAACATCTAATGCACATGCATGCTCATTTGTTTGGCTCAACTTCACCTATCTTTCATTTTTCATCAAAAGAACATGAAACAACAACCATTTCCTTCATTTTAATTCATGACTAAATGCTCACAACACAACTAAAAACCAAAATATGCTTCACGAGTTAAGGTAGAATCAAGAAGAACTCATGAACCTCAAAATTGAAGTAAGGTACCAAGAACTTACCTTCAATTTTCCTCCTCCTAGTGACCGAATACTCAAGAGTTTTCTCCTCTCCTTTCTCTTCTCTAACTTTCAGCTATGATGAACAAAAATGGACAAAACTTTGTTCTTTTCACCCCTTGTTCTTTTCACCCCTTTTTCTTTTAATAAAATTTCATATTTCATCCATTTAATTCTTTAATACAAAAGACATGAAATTCCCATCATGGAACATTTACCTAACTCATTATCATGAAACATTTACCTAACCCATTATCATGGAACATTTACCTAACCCATTATCAATTTGTATCAATTTGTACCATAAATTATGGATATCAAGTGCACATTTTGTCTACAACAACATGATGGCTGGCCACTTCATGTAAAATGGGAGGTTTGTCATGCAAATCCTCCTATTTTGCACTCCTATTTATTTGGCCACTTCAATTTAGCCTATAGCATTTTCAAACATTTTCACATAGGTCCTATTTCATAATTTCACTCACAAATGACAAAATCAAAGCATGAAATTTTGCCAACATTCACAGAATTCCCGAAAATTGGGGCGTTACATAATACTTTACTTATAACTTAAACAAACAAGAGAACAAATAATGACCTAATTTAATCACTTTCGCCCAACCCCATATAAAGCATATTGATAAGATTAAATAACATATTCTACTTGACTCTACTTAGCCAAATCATTACATTAATATTCATGACTTATGCACATATAAATATATGTACTCACTTAAATATATATATTCATATCAATACACAAATTTTACAAAATCATATAGAAAATATATTAAAATAGCTCCAGTTGTATTCGGTTAATACAAGATATCCTTTAACACCAAATCATTTATAAACCTTAACTAGGCAAATTACCAAATTCATTTATCTACTTTATTTTCATATAAATCACATTCAAACCAATCAAAAGTACCTATGCATATACTGTGGCCAATTCATTCATATCACATCCAAAATTCTTTAACCAACTTCAGTGCACAAACACATATCATAAATACTAGTTATCCAAAGCACATAGCATTTTAACCAAAAATAAACTTGAACCATAATAAAGTAAAGGCAAATTCAAGCTTAAAAATCAAGCCATATTCGCATGGCTTAAATTATACATATCCAAGATCGGACAAAATACATATTAGTCTATACATGCCATAAGTTTGAAATAAGACTTTTAATAGTACCGAAGATTGACGATAGTGTGGATAACTTTATTGACGGTCCCGAGCTTGTAGCAAACTTCCAAAAATCTATAAGAAAAAAGAATAAATATACTCACAGTAAGCTATCATAGCTTAGTAAGTTATAAGCAATTTAAGCAAATTAACAACCTTTCTCTATATATAAAATAACCCGAATCAAACATATATTTATACATCAATATACCATGGCCGAACATACCATATATATAAATTATCAATATATTCTCCAATTTCAAAGTCATAATGTCATAGATAATCGATTATACATATGTATTCATATATATATAATCACATGAATCAAGATTTTAAATCACATACTTATACTTATCATAAAACCGAATACATTACTCATAATTTCATATATTTTCAATATCATCACAAAACATTTCTATCACATATCTTTCAAATCAATTAACTTTCATTTCGAATAGAATAACCATATTCACATATCTGAATACTTTAGCTCACTTAACACATTTGATTGCTTTTGCCGTTGCTCACATATAATTCATTAGGCATAAAGCCTCGTATAAAATACCGGCACAGAGCCTGCTAGGTAATAAACCTGATTCAAGACACCGGCATAAAGCATGCTAGGAAATAAGCCTGATATCATACACCGGCATCAAAGCCTGCTAGGCAATAAGCCTGATATATCACTGTTACAAAGTTGATCTTATTCATAATTCATATCTCAATTGAACCAAAATTATTCCCAAATCTCATAAACAATCATGCATTCGGCTATAACCATAGAAATTCATACAATTAAATTCAACATATAAAATCATACACATTCAAATTCAACAACGTTTATTGCTTATAAACTTACCTCGGATATCGACGAACGATGTAAATCGGCTATTCGACTATTTTTGTTTTTTCCCGATCCAAGTCCAATTTCTTTTGTTCTTTATCTATATAATTTCAAATTAACCTCATTTAAACACAATTTCATTCAATTTAATCCAACAACACATAAACGGTAAAATCATCGTTTTACCCCTGATATTTCATACTTTTACAAATTAGTCCTAATTGCATAAAACACAAAATACACAAAATCTCACAACAATGTAGTTGGGCCAAATTTTCCACATACTCATACTAGTCTATATATTTAATCTATTTCACATTTTACTCCCTCAATTTATTATTTTTGCAATTTAGTCCTAATTACTCAAAATCGTCAAAAACTCTAATACAAAACTTGTTAATCTAAAACATATCTTTAATATTTCATCATCAAATATCATAAAACACAAATATTCATCAATGGCATAACTCAAAACATGCGTCAAAATCAGAAATTCTAGCATGGGTCAGATAGTATTCGAAGCAACGATCTCAAAAACGTAAACCAAACTAACCTTGAATTAAGTTTCCAAAGTGCCGAAATTTCAAAAGCTTTTAACTTCTTTTTTTTCTTTCTTAAGATTCGGCCAAAAACTTGTATATAATGCATGTCTTTTAAATTTTGTTTTATTATAATACATAATATTTCATAATTTACTTTAATAACTTTTATAATAAAATAATAAACCATAATTCAATAAGGCTACAACCGTCCAATGCATATTATCATGGGCAATTTGCAACATAAATACCCCATATTAAAAAACCACTAACAATTCAGCCTTTATGAATTAAACTATCAAGTTTTCAATTTACACGATTAAGTCATTTTATCAAATTAAGCACTCAAACAATCAAATTTTCGTACGAAACTTTCACACATGCAAATTCACATATAATAAACACAAAAAATAATATTTAAATATTTTTCTTACTCGGATTCGTGGTCCCGAAACCAAGGTTCCGATTAGGGTCTAAATCAGGCTGTTACATTAATCACTTTAATCATGTAATATCATTTAAAACATTTTTTGAGTCTTATATGAGCTTATGTGAGCTCTAGAGTTGACTCGAGAACAAACAAGGATCAAAATATAACATTTTCAAAAGATAAAGACAATCATAAAAATAGGGGTCATGCGGTTGTGTGTCCAAATCGTGTAACTCTCTGAAGTCGTATGGATCAAATTGCAAAATTTCATCAAAGATCACACGGCCATGTGGCTGGACCAAGTAACAATTTGAAGCTGTGTGAATTATAGATGATCAAATCTACAGTACTCACAAGGGCGTGTGGCCAGCCCGTATAACAATTGGGAACCATGTGATTCTAACACTTCCTATATATTAGTGGACAAACGGTCGTGTCACCAAGCCGTGTGTGACACACGACCGTGTGGACAAAATTTGACCACTTTATTCCCTATTCAAAACCATTCAAGCTTTTAACCTATATGCACATAATTGCACACTCATACCAGCATCAAAACCTTTCTAAAACAAGTACCAAACATTTATCTAACTAAACACAAAACCATTCAAACCATTGTACATGAAATTGACACTTTGCTAAATATAAAAACCTATGTATTCATCAACTAAACAAGCATAGCTTATCATTCATATTTATGTTTCAAACTCAACCATTTCACAATCAAAATATACCATTCATGCATCATCCTTTGGTAGAAACAATGCCAAAGTAACCACTTCCTTGTACAATACATATATCAATCATTTAAACACCAAATTAACATGCCTCATTTGACACCACCAAGTATTTCACCTATTTGAGCATCCTATGCTATACCAAACAACCAGATCAATATCACCACATAAACTTAATCAACTAAATTAAAAAATAGCCATTCAATAAGCTCCAAACTTAACTTACCATATTGCCAATATGCAAACACACTTTTATACATCATACTTCAACATTCAGCTTCGAAAATAACATATATACAATACGATTCCTATTTACATGCCACATAACTGAGTTTTGAACAATTAAAAGACTATCGAGATAAAAGTTAGATAGTGTGAGCTTTGGAGCTATTTGATAGTTGAGTTTCGCAAAACATAACTACAAAACAGAAACATAATCGAGTAAGCATTTCAATTCTTAGTAAGTTCATAGATTAGAATATTAACTTACCTTGATATATATTAACAAAAATGAAATAGCTAGATACATAATTTTCCTGTTTTCACAATTCACAAATATACAGTGAGTTTATCATTTGCAATTCATGTAATATTTCAATCAGATCAGTATAACAGATACTAGTACCATTCACTTCTATTTATCAAGCATATCCACCATTGTATCAATTCAATCAATGTAACATTTTCCATTCACAACATATACACATCAACAATCATATAAGTTCTCATTTGTACCATTAAACCTAATGAACTATAATAAACAGATACAAATACATGGGTAACCACCAAAACTCACCTGATTGCTCAAACGAGCTAACCCACCAATATACACTTGGGCACTAAAGTGCTAAGCCTATAGGCTACACATCCTTCCAAAACAGACATGGATCTCCATAGAGATAATCAACAACAATAGTATCTGTAGAGACAAACTCGGTAATCTGCAACAAATGTTAGATTCCAATAACAGTAACTGTAACACCCTAACCTGTATCCGACGTTGGGATAGGGTTACGAGGCATTAGTGATCAAAGCATAACATATAATATACATTTCTCATACATGATTCAATTTCACATAAATATCAAGCTAACATATTCACATTGTCCCGTATAAGGCTCCACGAGACCTTAAAACATGCTTAGAAGAGGTTCAGGACTAAACCGATAACATTTGCAAACTTTTGGAAACATAGAAAATTTTCTTGCATTTAAGGATCATACGCCCGTGTGAACAGGCCGTGTGCCTCACACGACCACTAGACATGCCTGTGCCATAGGCCGTGTGAAAATAGGGCATACATACTGACTTACACCACACGGCCGAGGACATGCCTGTGTGCCGCGGCCGTGGGAAAACTGGAGGGGTTCCTGACTTGGATCACACGGCCGACCACATGCCCATGTGCCAGCCCATGTGCCATACACGGCCAATAGACACGCCCGTGTGTCTAAGCCGCATAACTCACTGACTTGTTTTAATTAAGCATCATGGGTCACACGGTCGAGTCACACGCTTGTGTGCTCAACTGTGTGGCACGATAATAGGCTTGCTATAAGCTACTTTTCTCACTTAAGTCACATGCATCCTAAGGCATCCAAATGGTACCGAAAATACAACCAAATAAGCAACCAAAAGTGATCATTTCCAGCATAAATCATACCATATTGAATCATTACATTTCACTTCTCAAATCTCAACCACTTCTTGACCAAAACACATACTAAAACTAGCATGAATCATTTATCATCTTTAACATTTTTCATATGTCTCAAATTCCAACTACATAACCAATCATATCATTCAACCTTTAACCAAATCAAAGATTATCAATGCATCATCTCAAACTCATACCAATACATTCCATTTTTCAAACCACATTATTACCACATTTTCTTTCCAAGCCAAAACACAAATACATAACATAAGCCAAATACACATTTTATACCAACCATGCCAAATCATAAGGCCACATTACAACCATCAACCAAAATCATTAATAAGCCATTTCAAATAACTATATACATTTCTAGCAACCATATTATAAAGACCATAGCCTATACATGCCATAAAACCAAGCCACAAGATGTAAAATAATGAAAATCAATAGCCAAATAGTGTGATGCAATCTCCTTTGACTCCCAATCCGAGCGAATGTCTGAGACACTATAAAACATAAAAAAAATAACACAAAGTAAGCTTCACAACTTAGTAAGTTCTTATGTGAGCCTAAAATGATCACAACATTTATATAGCAATTCGAAATAGATAAATCATTAATATTTAAAGCATCAATTCATGAGCTAACATCAAATTATTCATGTCCTCATTTGTAAGTTCTCAACTTCATATAACTCGATACTTGAGTAGTTTTCCGTACATACCTGTACTGACACCTTTCTATTTATCACCCATACTCTTGTCAAACCTCTCTGGTTTATAAGTGATTATGATACAAATTCATCGATTTTATGATGCCCCAACTATGGTCTTTAAACATACGTTGCCAAGGCCCTACCGTGGTCTTTCTTTTATGTGCCATAACTCGGTTATGATCTTATTAGTAGATTGCCATATGTATATTTAGTTAAAACAACTATTATTCATATCTCACATAACATTCAATATATACTTCATTATAGTCAAATAAACACATTTTGACATGAAACATACTTATACAAAATTCTTTGTAATTTAATATACATAATACAATATGAACTCACCAATTTACTTTCATTCGATTTTCACATAAGTTCTGTACGTACCTGTATTACTTATTCCGACCGTACTTTAATTCTCGTTTTGACTATGCCATTGAACCACTCAAAATTGTTAAGGATACTCGGTAATCACATAAGCTCGTACAATGCCATATCCCAGATATGGTCTTACATGTTATCACATATCGATGCCACTGTCCAAGATAGGGTCTTACACGAAATCATAATACGATACCAATGTCCCAGACATGGTCTTACACATAATCATAATACAATGCTAATGTCCCAGACACGGTCTTACATGTAATCACATCTTGATAACCTAATATCATGACATTCATATCCTATACTATTCCTAAGATTCGTATGGGACTTTAGGATGTAGTAACTCTGTTGATTCTTGCTTGTAGTTGCTTATTTGAAATTCATAGCAGTTCAATGACAAATAAAAGTATATAATTCAATTAATTCAATAATAAATAAGCATTTATAACACAATTTAAATACTTTTATTAGCATATGAACTTACCTCAATCGTTAAAACGTCAAAATGGATCGACTAGTCTGAAACTTTATTTTTCCCTCGATATAGACTCGTACGAGGCTTAACTTGATCTAATCAATCAAATTCAGCTATTTCAATTCATATTCTATTCATTTTAACCTAATTTCATATTTTGGTAGAATTACTATTTTACCCTTACACTTTTGACTTTTTTGGAAATTAGTCCCTAAGTTCGTAAAATGCAAATTTAGTCAATTTCATCATAACCCAAGCTAGAAGAATTTCATACATGCTCATAACAGCCCATAATTTTCATTTATTCACACTTTTACTACACAATTTATCATATTTCACAATTTAGTCCAAAATTGACATTTTTACTAAAATTCACTTGACAAAACTCATTAATCTAACAAAAAGATTTATTTTCTATCATTAAACATCATGATACTCAAACATTCAACAATGGAATCATCCAAATACTTTAACATTTTTGAAATCGGAGATACGAAGCAACGATATCAAAAACGTAAAAATTATTAAAAACGGATCAAAATCTATACCTAAATGAGAAAAACAATGTTAGCCGAACCTAGCTCATCCATGGCTGCCATTCTTTTCAAATTTTAGTGGAAGAGATGATATTTTTGGCTTTTGTTTTATTAATATTAACCTTTATTAAATATTTACTTAATTAACCTTTAAAAACTTTAGTAATTACACCAATTGCCACTCTACTTTCATACACCATCTCATAAATGGTCTATTTACCACATACGGACCTCTATATTTAAGTTCTATAGCTATTTGACACCTTTAGCTTATAGAACACAACTTTTACACTTTACGCAATTTAGTCATTTTTATCGAATTAAGCCTTTAAACGGTAAAATTTCTTCATGAAATTTTTACACAATAATTTTATCATGCTATAAAACTTAATAAAATATTAAAATAAATAGTTTGACTTTGGATTGTGGTCCCGAAACCATTTTTTTGATTAACCCTAAAAACGGGCTGTTATAGTAACTTTCTCCGTAAATCAATGCATTCAATATCATTTCTTTCACATAACCTGTACAACGCATGAATAACCCTATTTTCATGCCAATTTTATCCTATCCTATCATTTATCCTGGCACAATTATATAACAATGTCATTTATTACAATTCAGTCCGTTATTCACCTTTTTGTATCAATTCGTATATAACATCAAAGTATATTCAAATAACACATATATACATTTCAATCACAAACATCTCACTTACATATATATACTGCATCATATGAACTTACCTGGAAAACGATATTAAACAAGGTGTCAAGGACTAGTATGTAATTTTCCCTTTTCCTAGATTAAGTTCCAGTTGATTCGATTCTTAATCTACACTGTAATTCATTTCAAAATATTAGTGCTAATTACCTTATAATATTTTATTTAATGCATATGATATCTTATTATCACTTTTCAAAATTTCCCTAAAGTTTTACAGTTTCTTCAATTTAGTACTTAAAACTGAAACTATCGTATCTTTTACATTTGGCCTCGTTTCACAATTCAATTTCAAATACATTCTTTTACAACCCTCTACAATAAAAAATTATATAAATTGCATATGAATTTTGAAAAGTTTACAAGTTAGTCCCTATACTCAAAACTAACAACTTTTACTTTACAAATTAGTCCTTAATCATATCTTAAAATTAGACCACTTAACACCAAAAAATTAAAAACCATCAATGGTAACATTTTAAAACTTTACTAGTTCCTTAATTAATCCTTGGGTTAGCTAAATCGAACTACAACAATCTCAAAAGCATAAAATTTACAAAAAAACTGACCTGAATTTACATACCATGCAAGGTCGAATGTCAATGGAATTTTTGAAGCTTTCATTCCTTTGCTTCCATTGTGAAAACGGTGAAGATGGATGAGAATGAAGGTACTTTCTCTTCCATCCACCTATTATTTTATTTATTAATTCTTAACTTTTATTTAATTAACATAATAATTAACAAAACAAAGCTAAACACACATGCTTAACCGTCTATTTCTTATAAAAATGGCTAATTTTCCACTTAAAACCTTTATGTTATATTATTTAACTATTTAAAATAATAAAAATCAATAACGATTAATTTTTAAGGTTCTTATAATTAATTTTTACAGTTCTTATAACTTAGTCCTTATACCTTAATTACTATCCGTTTGTTTAAAATCACCAAACCAAAAATCAATATAATTCTACAATAGACCAGTAAATATTATTCGACCATTGAAAAATAGGGTTCTAGAACTGCCATTTCTGGTACCATTGAAAAATAGGGTTCTAAAACTGCCTTTGAGGTTCGGGGTTTGGTTTCGAGGTTTAAAATTTGAGTTTAGGGTTTAAGGTTTGAGGTTTGGCTTTCGGGGTTCAGGATTTAAGGTTCTGTGTTTGGGGTAAAAAATTACCAAAATTATGTATCAATGACTTGAAAAAATTTGTTAAAATGTCATTAAATAATTGAAAAGGAACCATGGATGATGTGTTAGAAAATGTCAATAAAGTAATTTCTCCTATATGTATACATATTTACCATATATTTAGGCTATTTTAACAAGTTAATGTAGCGACGTAAAAATTTTTGCTTGGTCGCTAATTGAGGTGACTTATTGGAAATTTGAAAACTGACTTTCGGTTTTTATTAAAAAAGGGAGTCGCTACCGATCCTTTTTCTAGGTGTGATCAGATACCTAATAAATCCTCTTCTTTTAAAAGAAAATTCATTTTTAAAACAAAAGAAGGCCGAGATTAGGTCTACGTCAAAAACCAAAGTAAAGTTGGGTTCGGGAGTCGGTTACGTGTGAGGAAGGTATTAGCACCCTCGCGACACCCAAAATTGGTATCTTTATTAAACACGTGTTGTCTTGATTTTCAATAATACTAATTCAATTTGACATTTAATTGTGATCCGATTGAAAAATGAGATTTTTTAGTCGTTTTTTTTAGAAGGATGTCCTGTTTTTAACACGAGCCGACGAATTCCACCCAACATAGCGATGAAATCGATGGCTTAATGTTAAATCGGTACATTGCCTTATTTATTGAAATAAAAAAAATCTTTAAAGCGGTGAACAGCGAGATGATACAAAAACGGGAGGTAACAAAACATAACAGAGCTAGAAATACGTCGAAACAAATAATAACTACGATAATAATATTAAATCAATAACAACATATGCGATATTAAACATAGTAACAATATTATTAAACGCGAAATAAAACGAACATATATAAACATATAAGAATAATAAGTAAGGTGACGTCAACTTAATATTAAAAAATATACTAATAATGCTAGATATATATGTATGTTAAAATATATGTAATAATAGAAATAGAAAGAGTATACATAATAATAATATTAAAGCATATACATGATAGATGTATATATATAAATGAACATATACAATACATTAGAAATAATAGAAAACATAAGAGAGAAAATATATATTAATGATAAGTATGTACATACATATATATTAATAATACATAATAATATTAAGAGTATATGCATAATATAGTGTTAAAAATACATGCACAATACAATTATTAAATATATATGTATATATATATTTATATATAATAGAACATATACTAACAATAATACTAATAATAATAATGACAAAAAGATGTATGTACACCAAATAACCCATAATAATATTAAGATAAAATAATAAGTGATAATAGTGAACATAATAGGTATAAATATAAATGTAATGACGTATGAAAACAATACTATATGTAAAAGTATACAAGAATAAAATATATGTACTAATATTAATAATAAATATAGTAGGAGTAAAATAAATGTAATAATAATATATACACAATGTGATACTAGAAATATACATATAAATATAATAATGTTTAAGAATATATAGATAAGACGATATGAAAATACATGCATGGAAATATACATCACATTATATGAAAAAAATATATATGATATGGAATTAGACTGTTTACATAATGTATACATATTAAAAATAATAATAATGTTACAAAAGAAGTGTTAATAATACTACATAAATATATACATAATATATATATTGAAGATATATACATATTGAATAAAGCATAAAATAATAATAATAATAATAATAATAATAATAATAACGATAATATTGAAATACCAAAAAAAGCTACTATACTAATGAAAATATAAAAATAAAGTGATAAAACATTACTATATATATACGTACATAAAGTATATACTAATACATAATAATAATAATAATAATAATAGCATCAGACAAGTTAAGGCAAAAATGGACCAAATCGAAATTAAAAAAGGAGTTTGGGGATAATTTGAAAAAGAAAAAAAGAGAAAAAGACCAGATTGTAATATGCGCGCAACCTGGAAGTACTAAAATCGTAATATTTCCACATCCTAAAACGCAACACATGGCCGAGGATCAAATTGAAAAACGCAACAATTTCCAGGGCCGAATTAAAAGTACAAATAGCTTGATTCTGAATACCTGAAAAAGCGGAAGGGCTAAATGCGCAAATAGCCCTTCCGTTTTAAAAAACACGCGGATCCTCTTCCCAGGCGGGTCGGGTCACGGGTTCCCTCCCTAAAACGACGTCGTATTAAAAGGCTATAAAAGCCAAAATTTTTGAGAAAATTTCATTTCTGCTATGTTTTAAAAAAAAAAAAGAAAAAGGGAAAGGGTTTTGATGCTCTGGGCATGGACGATTTCCGGCGATCGGACCACCGTCCGTCCGTCGCCAGTGACCACCGTATACGGCGGCCGGAAGCACAAAATCAACCCTTTTTAACCCTTTTGTTCCCCTTACCCTAGATCCGTAGTTGAATTGTCAAAAAACCTCAAGAAAGCCAATGGAAATCAAGAGAAACTTCCCGGTTCTACTCTCCGATTGCCCCAAACAAGGTAAGAGTTGATATATTTTATTTATTTATCTAAGGATAATAGTAATGAAGAGGAAAAGAAACAAAGAAATCACCTTTCTCTTATTTCGATTGCTTCTCAATATTCGTTTGTTTTTGTATTGATTTTTTTGAATGTTCGAATAAAAAAATACCCCCCTTTACAATATTTTCCATTCGGCTTTTTATAGCCCATTTGTTACACTGTCTGTTTCCCTATGTTTTGCTGCTGTTGCATGTTCTGTTTGTTTTGCAGGTGCGATGGGTGGAGGACATGACCGGGGGCGGTGCTGCAGGGTCGTCAGAGGGCAGGTGGCCGAATGGGACAAGGTGGCTAGGGTTTTTGGTTTCTGACAACAGGTTGTGGGATAGTTGGGTCTGTGATGGGTTTTTTAATTGGGCCATTAGTTCTGGTTAAGGTAGGTTAATTGACTGATGGGTTTAGGTCTAGTTGCATTTGGGTTTGCTGTTGGGTTTTTGGTGTTTAATGTATTGGGTTTTGGGGTTATAAAACGGGCCGGGCAAATTGGGCTTGTAAGAGTTAATATTTAAAAAAAAAACCCTTACTTTAATGGATGATGCAATTTTAACAAACAAAAATATATATTGTTGTAACAACACAAATTTATCATTTTATTCAATTTGCATAATTTTTCTAATATGCAAATTTATAGATTAATATTTTTCATTTAAATGTTAATGTGACATCAATGACACATATAAAAAGGAAACTATTACTTCCCTTATTTGTGTTAATATACTACTTTAAAACACATATATATGACAATTTTACTATAATAAAATTTTTAGTTGAGTTGGTTTTATACATCAATCAACTTTTAATTAAGTGGAGAAACTATAAAAAAATATTATTTTTACAAAACAAGTCATATTATTATGTAAGTACTTTTTTTAAAAATATTTTTATAAAATTTATATGTCATAAGTGTCTATACTCTTCACAAATTTAAAATTTAGTCTATGTATTTTTATTTTCAGGAATTTAGTTTATTTTCTTTTCAAATTTCAAAATTTAAGTCCAATAATTATCATTAAGATTTTTGGTAAAATTTGTTGGTGTTACATTTTGAAATAAAAAAAAATACTCACTTGATAACCATGGAACTAGAAATGACATTTAAATGAACCTAAATTTAATAAAATAGTTTTAACAGTATTAATAGTTGGACTTAAATTTTAAAACCTGAAAAGTAAAGGTAAAAAAAGAGATTATATTACTAGAAATAGAAGTACATGGACTAAATTCCAAAGTTACGAATAGGACAAAGACTTGTGGCACATTTTAACCTTTTATAAATGGTTGAATACCTAATTTGGTACATGAGTTTGACACTTTTTTTTTCCTAATGTGGTACCTATGTTATTTTTTAGTCCGATTTGATATCTGCATTTGAAATATATATTTTGATACCCAAAGGTAACAATGTGAACTTTGTAGTCTTTAATTCAGGGTTTAGAGTTAATTTGATGAAAATACATAATTAACTAATAATATTAACAATTAAATTTCATCAAATCAACCCCATAACTCAAGTTAAATCACATCCATGAAACTATATTTGACAAATTAAACGCAAAATTAAACAAATTTACAATTAACACTGAATTTATTTATTAACAAAATCATAAAAAAAATCAAACCTAAAAACATTAGCAATTAACTTTCATGAAATCAACTTAAAATCCCGAATTAAACAATAAAAGGTTATATTGTTATTTTTAGATACCAAAATATATAACTTTTTGTCAAATACAGATACTAGATTGGACAAAAAAACAACACGAGTACCACATTACAAGTGCCACATAGATACATAAATACTAGATTGGACAAAAAAATGACACTATAAAATATCAAACCTTCAACTTTGACATTTTTTTAAACATATATGGCAACATTTTATTTTTATGTAAAATTTTAATTATCACATAATTTCTTTTCACTCGTATTGTGATTGTGCTTAGAATAATAATAATTAAACAATAATTAGTATAGATATACCAACAAGTATCAATGCAATGGTACGGTATATTGAACTCCCAATTAATGAACACATTGTAGAGCCCAATTTTGGCCCGGGCTAAAACAAACCCAATACAAACCCAAAACCAATCCAAACCTAAACCCAACTATCAGCCCAAATTAAACAAACCCTAACCCAAATTCTAAAAGCCCAAAACCTAAACAAAGAAAAGAAACCCTAGCCCCCTAGTCTGCTCACTGCCGCCCCTAGGATCTTTTGCCACCAGCCGCACCTGCCCACTGCCTCCACTGGCCACTCCTGCAGCACGCCACCGCCCTTGTCACTGTCCAACTTGTACCTGCAAACACAGAGAAAACATCAATTGAAAAAAACAAGTTGTAAAAGGCTATATAAAGCCACAATCTCAATGTAAAAAAAAAAAAAAAGAGGAGGGGAGATTATCAATAAAAATAATAGGGATTTCAAAAACATACAAACAAATCTTGAATATTGAAAAGAGAATAACCAAAAATCAAATCAAAGAAAGAAGAGGTGGTTTCATCTTTTTATTATTTTTATTTTTTTGAATCTATTTCTTCTCTTTTATTTATATATATATAAAAGATAAAAAAGGGAAAGGAACGTACCAATTTTTCGATTCGCTTGGAAAAAAGGAAATTTTTCAACTTCTGGCCGCCGCGCACTGCGGCCTCGGTGCCGGCGACTTGCGAACGGCGCGACGGTGGCTGATCGGAGGTTTGGCCGGGCTAGTCCTGCTGCAGAGAAAAGAAGGTGAGCCCTCAGAAATTTTTTTGAAGAAAATGAAGGAAGAATGTTTTTTTAAAAAAAAATTAGCTTTTATACCCACATGAAACGACGCCGTTTTGGGATTGAAGTTCAGACGCCAAAACGGCGTCGTTTTGCCCTGACTCGATACGACCCGACCCTTCCGGCTTAGGATCAGCGTGTTTTTAAGCGGAAGGGTTATTTGCGCTTTTGGCCCTTCCGCTTTTTCATGACCATGCAATCAAGTTTTTTTAAAATTTTAATTTTGGCCCTTTAATTTATTTTGTTTCCAATTTTGCCCCCCTTTGAGCTGTGCGTTTTGGAGGGAAGGGGTTATTGCCCTTTTAATCCCTCCATGTTATTCGCGTGTTCGGATAGGTCCACTCCTTTCTTTTTATTTTGAATTTGCCTCAAACTTTCGTTTTAAGTCCAATTTAGTCCTTTTTCATTATTTTGCTATTTTATTTTCAAATTTATTATTATTATTATTATCTGATTTAAAATATTATCTTATTATTATTTTCCATGATTATTATTAATATATTTTTATTCTTATTAATACATTATTATTATCTTTTCTACTTTATTACTATTATTGTATTGTTGCTAATATTATTATCATATTATTAGGCTAATTAATTTATATTATTACTTCATTATATGTTTCCTTTTGCATTCACTTATATTTTTACTTACATCATCGCTATTATTAAATTATATTATTATTATTATTATTATTATTATTATTATTATTATTATTATTATTATTATTATTATTACCTTTATATTACTATTTGTATTAATATATTATTAGTTTTATTAATGTATTGTTATTTTTATTTTATTTCATTATTATTGTTTCATCCTTATTTTATTTTTGTCTTCATTATTATTGCATTATATATGCTTTTATATACCTGCAAATTTATTCGTGATTATTATTTTCATCATTATTATGCCATCACCGATATCAACACCGTAATCCATTTTACTCGTTATATCAAAAATTTCTTTTAAAAATAATAATAATAAGCAATTCTTCTTCGTATTTCGGGATTCGAAAGTCGTACCTTAACTTACGGGGATTCGAATTTCTCGATAAATCCAAATAACGAACGTTTTAAAAATATTTTTAAATATTCTTTGGAATTAAGAAAAAATCGTGTTCTAACTTACGGGATATGATTTCTTCCTAAAATCGAGATAATCGAACATTTTTTAAAATAAAAATTTTTGGCGTTCATTCTCATTTCGAGGATTTAAGGCATTATGTCCTAACTTACGGGATGTAATTCTTTTCCTCGGTTAATGTGAAATACTCCTTTTTTCTCAAAAAATTTCAATTAAACAATAATTTAACGATGGATCATATTTTCCTTCAAAGTTCTCAATTTTCGACACTAAGACACAAATTAATCAACTAGGTACCAATTTTGGGCGTTACGAGGGTGCTAATCCTTCCTCGTGCGTAACCGACTCCCGAACCTGTCTTTCTGAATTTCGTGGACCAAAATTGTTGTTTAATAAATCAAACAATTTAAAACAACCACTTTTACGAGGTGACCTGATCACACCTCATCAAAAAAGATTGGTGGCGACTCCCATGTTTCGTTTTTGCTTTCAAAACCAGAGTCGATCCCCGTTTTTCAAAAAAATGATTTTGACACACATGTTCAAATATTTGAGACGACATTATTCCAAACATGAATAGAACAAACTCGAAACATACAAAATAATATATATATATATATGAGAATAAAACAATCATAAAATGTTTCATTTCAGTCTTTCTTCAAGGTTTGCTTTTCCTTTAAATCTGCCTTCAGTTCTTTTTAAAACTTAATCAATTTAAGAAGCTAGCTTAAAGTAGTTAAGAATCAAACTAGTTGAATCTGCTTTCTTTCTTTAACAATGTTGAACTAATTTTAATAATAATTATAATATCATCTCTAAAATTAAAAACTATATATCTAATATTTTTACCTTTTCAATGTGATTCAATATTGATTTTTATTTACCTTATTAAATCTTATCTTTTATTTAATTATGTATTTCACCCCTTTATTTTATGAAAAATTAAAAAATTAATTAATTTAATTTATAAAATATAAGATATTAATCCAATTAGATAATACTGTTAAATTTTCCTATTAAATTGTTGTCTTAAAAATTAATTGTTCAACGATTTAATGCAAAAAAATTTAACAATAATTAACCGTTTAAAAATTTATATCAATAAATTAATAAAAGGATAACAATTCAAGTTCATTTGTTTACTAACAATTGCAATTGTTGATCTATCAGTAGCCGGATATTTACGATCTAGTTCGCTAGTCCCACATGACTCGCATGATTGTTCCACCTATTCAAATAATATGTTATTTCAAAAATATGATAATGAAAAAAAATATTATGCTAACTGTATTATCAAATGAATTTTACCTTATCACGAGTGAAAAGTATAGGGGGCGTCGACTCGGGGACGTAAAAATGGTAGTCAATTCCATGCCCATGATTACAAGAGTATGCAACTTTCAATTTTAATTTTTTGTGGTTGTGTTGTCCAACATATCTCTCGATACAACATGGCAAACATAGTTGATCCCCAATTGAGTCGATTCACGTTGCTTCTTTCAAGTCGACGAGTTGTAGTACAGACCTTAAATGTATCAGAATTTGAGATTTATCAGGCATTAGAACACCCCCGATTAACCTTAGGATGTATGCTTAGTCATATTGTTCTTTTTTAAGGGCACTTGAGGAGTTGTCGAGATAATTGAAATTTTGTTCCAACCATTTCATCTCTATCTGGCTAGCAAAAAACCTCTCAGGCATCTTACCTAATAGTTGCTCAAAAATGTTCCTCCAACTGCCAATGACTAGCTTATCCACCGATAAACTGAGTTGTATTATTATTTTAATTATATTATCATAAGGCTGCCTATCTATATGATAATTATATAATTTGCAGAAGCAATACCAAAACTAGAATTAAGCAAAGGATCAAATTAATCACTTATTCTATTTAAGTATTGAATAAAACTAATGGTAGCTCTCTTCAACAACTTTGATTAGGACTAACCATGCCCACCCTCATTACTTAGTTACTCAAACTTGATTTTTATTTACCTTCTTAAATTCCATCTTTTATTTAATTATGTAACTTAAAATTTTCTTTCTTATTCATTGATGTAAATGTCTATCTTTGTATAATAGAGTTTCTGATGGCATACGTTGTAAGGTTACTTTTACATTTCACCTATGCACAAATGACTATCTATGGCTACTACAGATTTTCTTGTAAAAATACTATGTATGACTATTATTTCGGATCAATAAAATTTCAAACTTTTCTACTTTATCTCTTAGACTACTAGATATATTCTGAGATGTTACTTAATGAAATTCAGCGTAGACTTAGACACGCCAGTTGTTTTTTTTTTGTATGCATAATATCCCAGCGCGTCACTTCCTTGGCATAGCCTTGGCATCGTCTCTTGGCATACATTCCTTTACAAATCTGAAAATAGAAACAACTTTTATAAGTTCGTAAGAACTTAGTGAGTTAAACCTTAAGCTACCTTTTTCATTCATTCTACATTGCATATGTTATTTTGTGCATCCTTTCTTCAGAACCATTTCTTGACCTTTTTCATTCATTCATTCTACATTTCTTGACCTTTTTTTTCTTCAAGTACAATATCGAGGCTACCATGTAACAGCCCAATTTTAGCTAAATCAAAATAGTGGTTTCGGAACCACAAATCTGAGATCGTAAAATTATTTTTAATATTTTTTTTGGTGTTTATAGCATGTGAATATGTATTTATGAAAATTTCGAGAGCTAATTTTATTGTTTAAAAGCTCAATTTGAGAAAAAAGGACTTAATCGCTTAAAATGCAAAAGTAGCATGCTATAAGTTAAAAGTGTCAAATTGCTATGATTTATTAAATGGGAGGTCCTTATGTTGTTAATAGACCATTGATATGGAAATGGACATAAATTCCCTTAAATTATGTTATTTTTAATGTTTTAATTAAATGTTCAAATGGTAAATTGATTAATAAGTTAATATTAATTAAAACAAACAATATGATGGCCATTAATATCATCATCTAGCCGAAAATAAAAAGAAGAAAAAGAAAGCTTTTATGCATTTTAGGGTTCGACCCTTTTGATCTTTGATTAAGGTATGTATTTTGATCCGTTTTTTATGATTTCTATGTTTTTGTGATCGTTGCTTCGTGTTTCAGCTAGCCCATGTCTCAATTTTTGAAAGTGTTGATGATTTTGTGAAAAGCCATTGAAGAATCCATGGGCTTTTGAATGTTTAATGATGAAAAATGAAAATTTTTTTATAGATATCTATGTTTTGTAAAGTGATTTTTAGTGAAAATGCTTAAATAGGATAAAATTGTGAAAAGTATAAATTGAGGGGTTAAATTATGAAATAAATGAAAAATATGGGCTACTAGGGACCTATAGAGAATTCGACTAAGCATGAGTTTTGTCAAATTGTGTGAATTTTGTATATTTATGAAATAGGGACTAAATTGAATAAATGTGTAATTTTAGGGGATTAAGTGAAAAAATGCCCAAATATGTGTTTGAGGATGAAATTGAATGTGTTGATGAATAAAATGGTTAATTTTGAATGTATATAGACCAAGAACGAAAGAAATCAGATTTAGATCGAGGGAAAATGAAAGTTATCAAATAGTCGACCCGTCCGTTTATTCCGACTATGAGGTAAGTTCATATACAAATGAATGCTTTTAAATTGAATTATATGTGTTTATTTGCCATTGAATTGTTATAAATGTTGAATGAGCACTTACGAGCAAGAATCGACAGAGTTTCGACATCCGAAAGTCCTGTATGAACCTTAAGAATAGTATAGGATACAGATGTCATGACATTAGGTTATCAATATGTGATTACATGTAAGACCATGTCTGAGACATTGGCATTGTATTGAGATTACGTGTAAGACCATGTCTAGGACATTGGCATCGTTAATCGATTTCGTGTAAGACCCTGTCTGGGATAGTGGCATCAATATGTGATAACATGTAAGACCATATCTAGGATATGACATTGTATGAGTTTATGTGATTTCTGAGTATCCTTATTGATTCCGAATGGTTCAGCGGACAAAGTTAAGTCGAGAAAGAATATGTGAATGAGCTAAGTGATTCAGGTATGTTCAAAATTCATATAATCTTTAAGAAGAGAAGGTAATTGAGAAATTGGTATGTTTGAGAAGTATAAATTGATTAATAGAAAGGTTTGTGATCTTGAATGTGTATTTAATTGTGCTTATTCATATCTTGCTTAATTGATGGTAAAGATATTAATTCATAAAATGATTTATTTGTGCATGGCTTACAAAGCTTTTAAAGCTTAGTTTGTGTGTCTTTCCATGTTTTTATAGATCTTCGAAGCTAGCTCAGACTCTGGGATCATCGGGAAAATTCATCGCACTATCGATCAACTCGTTGGTATTTTTGGAAGCTTTGTATATATGGTATATGGCATGTATAGGCTAGAGTTTTCTTGATATGTTTTGAGTTGTCACTACAGGAAAATAGATTTTTAGCAGCGCTTTTTTTAGCCTTTAGCGGCGCTTTTCAGCGCCACTAAAACTTTTAGCGGCGCTTTCTAAAACGCCGCTATAGGTAACGCCACAAAAATTTGTGGCGTTTATTGAAAAAAATGCCGCTAAAAGTCAAGGCTTTTAGCGGCGTTTGTGGGAAAAGCGCCGCTAAAGGTCAAGGCTTTTAGCGGCGTTTGTGGGAAAAGCGCCACTAAAGGTCAAGGCTTTTAGCGGCGTTTTTTCTACAAACGCCGCTAATTTTGGCATATTTGTAATTTTTTTTCACCAATATCCAGCCCTTCCTGCATTAAAATCCAACCAAATCCAACAAATATAATATAAAATGCAGCCAAAAATAACAAATTTAACATAAAAAATTCAACCAAAAACATTAATTCTAAATGATACTTCAAATTTAACTAAAGATATATGATATAATTAATAAATAAAGTATAATTTAAAATATTTTTACAATAATGTTAAATGTGACAAAACTTAAAAACATTCTTACAATAAGAAAACTAATGCCTAAGACGGCGGCTTTTGCGATTGCTGAAACATATGCATCATCTGCTGAAGCTGTAGCTGGAGGTCATCGTACTTTTTGCTCTGTTCTGCTACCATCGCTCGTGCCTCTGCCTCTCTCGCTGCAGCCGCTGCCTCCCTCTCTGCTGCCTCCGCTCTAAGTTGTTGTTGGAGTTCTTCATTTTTTCGTTGAACCTCGACAATTTGCTCAACCGTGTTCGCTTGCATTTGAGCTATCTGGTCTCTTAACCTCTGAACTTTAGCTTGAGCTTGACTTCCGGAAGGCATGTATTGCTGGGAGCCAGATCCAAAATATTGGGTCGGGGTAACACCAGATCCTTGAAATCGAACCTGACCGTACCTTTCAGGACCCAAAACTTTAGTGATAATTCTGTTATCAATGTTCTCAAGATTAACAGAACTATCACTCGAAGCAATCACTTCATATTCCGCCTTCTTCTCCTTTAGTTTCTCCTAAAAAATCAATTAAAGAGTTAGAAACGAAATATATAATAAAAAGGAATGCAACATAACTTAACATTATTTAAAACTACTAATGATGAATTGAATTAAACAATTATAATTAAAGATTATAAATATTTAGAATAAATCAAATATTATTAAGTGAATATACCATAATTTCTCCTGCTTCGGATGTCATAGGAGATCCATCTTTCTTCCTATGCGTAATCCCAAAAAGCTGAAGGCGTCCAACTTTTGTCTGGATTTGACTTCCTACAATATAGTAGTAAGAATATTATTTAATAATAGAAAGTTATTAATATTTGAAAGAATTAATAAATTCATAATACCTCGGCCTCAGCTACAGAAGCAAAACTTCTCGACCCTGCCGTGTGCGTGAATTTTTGTTTTTGCCTGCTGCTTGTTCCAACTCGCTCACGGTCCTACATAATAAAATTATTATTACGTATATAGTAAACACTATATATAAGAGTTTGGAAATACGAAATACCTCTCCTTTCTTTGAATTCCAAAATCTAACTGCATCTTCCCATTGATACCTCAGCATTCCCGGCGGAACATTTCTCAGTTTTTCCTCGAGGCTTATGTCTTTCTTAAAATATTGTTTCTTTAAAGTGCTTTTATTGTCTCTCCATCTTTTACCTAATGCCTTCTTGATATAATCATTGGAGACTTCTAAGGAAAATCTCTCCTAAAAAAACATAAGTTTAGAGTGTAAATATAAATGAAACTTAAACCAAAGTATTATAAATTGCATTCACATTTTGTTTCCTTAATATTAGCGAGAGCCTGATTTTTGTTGCTATCAGGCATGTGATGCCATGATTCGTAGTTGATGGGCAACATATTTGCATTTCGTGCTAAAATGCCCAAATAGCCTGCTAAAAGTCGAGCTTCAGATCCAACAGGCTGACCATGAGTATTTCTACTTACTTTAACACGCTCGACAGGATCTAAGTCGTATAAATCTCTAAGTAGTGTACGTCCTCGAACTCTGCGCGTCCCACCACTTTTAGCTGAAAAATGATATACTATTATTATATTGAAATTGGTAAATAATTCAATAATAAAATTCAACACATGTAAAATGAACATAACATTACTTTGAAATTCTTCAGGCTCATCAAGTGTCTCCGGCACATTAGAAGATCCAACAACTGTCTGCTGTTCACTATTTCTTTCTTCCGAATTTGGAGTATTCTGGACAATACTTAAATATCGTATTCTTCTTTTACGCATTTTTCCTGCAATACAGATAAAAGAGTTAAAGTTTTAGTAACAAATTACAACAATAGTAGTACATATAAAATAGTTAAATTATATAACATGACAAAGATTAAAATTATAATATTACATATAATTAAAAAATTGTAAAATCTTACTACATCATTATTCGTAAATATCTTCATCCACATCATGTCGAACCCATTGATGTTGTGTATTAGTACTAGGGATATTTTCATCTAAGTTTTGTTCTAGAAAAGGTAATGTTTCTGATCTTTCGACGATGTCATCTCTACTTCCATTACCCATTTCAAACAAGTCTCTAGGGGTGTTCCGGAGTACAACATACTAACCCTCATCAGTTGGATCTTTCGAATAAAAAACTTGTTTTACTTGAGAGGAAAATACATATGGCTCGTCCATCAATTGTTGTCCAATGTGAATCAAGCGAGAGAAATTCAACATTGTAAAACCAAATTGATATTCTTTAATTCCTCAAGCAGTATTAACATCAGCCCAATCATACCGAAATAAGACAACTTTCCATCTGCCATAGTAATCCAACTCAATAATGTCGGTAAGAAGTCCGTAATACTCCACATTACCCTCAACTAGATTACTGTCCCTAGCACTAGCATAACTTGTAATTGAAGAATTAACAACAACTCCACAATTTTGAGTTCTCCTCATTCTCTCACGATACTTTGTATGAAGTCTGTATCCATTGATGAGGAAGGCACTATATCTTTTTATTATTCTGTTCGGACCTTGGGAAAGCCATTTAACTTCGTCCTTGACGTCCTTTCCACTCCAAACCTATTGAATCGAAAGTAAATTGAATAATTAACTAAATTTCGGGATTATATGTAACTTATTAACTTTAGTTACATACCGTTTGACTTAACCATTCATGAAAAGATTCTGTGAATAACTTATTAATCTCTCGATGTTGCGATCTTCGAGAGCGTGCACGAGATCTCAAAATTTGTTTGTACTCACTATGTTAAAAACAAGTGTAATTGGTTAGAAGATAAACAAATCAAAACGACAAATATGTGAGGAAATTTTAGAACTTACTTGCGTAACGGTTCAACTAAATCGTGGTGAAAAAATACATATCGATGTGCTTGTATCCACGATATATCATCTAATTCTGCAATTTCAACTTTGCCGATTGGTTCTCCATAACTTTGGAATAAATAAGTTTCGACCAAGTTATGATCATTGAGCCTAGCATTTCTATTTCGTCTATTCAATTGTGTTTCAACATCTTCTAAATATCTAGAACAGAATGTCATGCACTCCTCTGCCAAGTAGCCTTCAGCAATTGATCCTTCTGGATAACGCTTATTGCAACAATAAGATTTCAATTTGCTTAGGAACCTAAACATGATATACAATATTTATCAAAAGTTGTAACTAAATGTATAGACGCGAATAAATAAATACTTGACAAATAAATTAGCACATTTCTATTGGATACATCCATCGATAAAAAACTGGTCCACCAAGTATTGCTTCGTGAGAGAGATGGATTACCAAGTGCACCATAATAGTGAAGAAGGAAGGTGGAAAGATCTTCTCCAAATTGCATAAAGTCAAAGCAGCTCGATCCTGTACTTTCTTAAGTTCTTCAACATCCAAAACTTTGCCACAAATAGCTTTCATTATATTGGATAGTTCAATTATACAGGACGTCACATTTTTTGACATGCAGCACCGTAAAGCAACTGGGAGTAAATCTTGCATCAAGATGTGGAAATCATGTGATTTTAATGAATATAATCTTCGATCTTTAAGACTCACACATCAAGATATATTTGACGCATACACATTTGGGACCTTTATATCCTTCAACACCATACAAAACACCTCTTTCTCTTTCTTTGACATTGAAAAAATAGAAGGCGGCAACCGATATTTCCCATTCGGAAGTACTTGAGGATGAAGATCACGCCGAATTCTCATGTCAACTAAATCAAGTCGACTCTGAAGATTGTCTTTTGATTTTCCATCGACATTCAAAATTGTCCCAATTATGTTCTCGCAGACATTCTTCTCAATATGCATGACATCAAGATTGTGGCGTAAAATATTATGCTCCCAATAAGGCAACTCAAAAAAAATACTTCTTTTTTTCCACAAGTCTGCCTCATTAGGATCATCCTCTTCGTCAGATTCATCATCGGATTCATCCCTCGATATTCTCTTTAATTTCGTGTTAGGTGGTTGATTCATCTTCCCATAACTGAAGTTGATATCTTTTAACATAAACAAGATTTCAGATCCAACGGTTTGCTGAGGAGCTCCTCTGTACTCTTCATTACCATCAAATAGAGTCCTCTGAAATCTAAATTTATGATTTCCATCTAACCACCGACGATGGCCCATGTAAGAGAACTTCTTACCATTGTACAACCACTTCGAACAAGTTTGCGCAGCACAACAAGGACAAGCATAACATCCTTTAGTACTCCAACCCGATAAATTAGCATAAGCCGGGAAATCATTAATTGTCCACAATAAAGCTGCACATAAATAAAAGTTCTCTTTTCTTAATACATCATATGTCTCAACACCCGACCATAATTGTTTTAAGTCTTCAATAAGTGGCTGCAAATAGATGTCAATATCATTTTTGGGACCTTTCTCTCTAGGAATAATCATTGATAAAATAAGCAAAGATTGCTTCATGCAAATCCATGGAGGCAAATTGTAAGGAACAAGCACCACATGCCAAGTACTGTACGAAGTACTCATGATTTTAAATGGATTAAAGCCTTTAGCTGCTAGCCCAAGCCTCACATTTCGAGGATCACTTGCAAAGCTTGAAAATTTCAAGTCAAATGATTTCCAAGCTAAAGAATCCGCAGGATGTCTTAATAATTCATCATCGGTCCGTTGATCATTATGCCACATCAAAGATTCGGCCGTCTTTGACGACATGAAAAGCCTTTGAAGTCTTGGTATTAGGGGAAAGTATCGCAAAAACCTTGACTGGCTTCTTTCTTAACTGTGCCCCACCTTCATCCGCATTCACATCTTCTGTATTCCCATTCATCCAACGAGACTTGCCGCAAACATTACAACACTGTTGGTTCTTCTGATCACCCCAGTACAACATACAGTTATTTGGGCAACTATGAATTTTATCGTACCCAAGGCCCAAATCTTTTATTAGTCTCTTCATATCTGACAAGATTGGGGGATTTTTGCAAAAGGAAATATCTCTCTCAGAAACTCTAGCAGCATTGTAAAAGAATTTCCAGTCCACCCTCCCAAACATTTTAAGTGAAATAAACGAATGCAGAAGGACAATTTCGAATATTTTGATCCCTCGTAAAGTTCTTCGTTCATTTCATTAAGTAAATTGTAGAACTTTGCCGCTTCTTCATTTGGCTTCTCATAAGGTGCACTTGTTCCCGTTTCACCAAAAACATTTCCACCAATATTACAATCATCGATACAATAAAGTCAGGCGGAAACGAGTGCTCACCATGACTGTGCATATTAAATGCATCCCGCAACATACCTTCCGTGTCATCTTGTCCAACATACTAATGGTAATCAGTATCAGGATAAGTCGGATTAATCGTTGAAGAAGTTCCACTAGATGTACACTCTCCATGGAAAATCCATTTTTTATACCCCCGAATAAAGCCATCAACAATTAGATGTTCGTAGACAACTTCACGAGTATGCCAATTGATGTTGCCACACTTCTTACACGGGCAAAGAATCATATTCTCTTGGCTTGCAGTTTGAAATGCAAAATTCATAAAAGTTTGTACTCCATTTCGATAGGCGTTGCTTACCCTTGACAATTTCATCCAATTCCTATCCATTTCGTAGTTCTTGAATTCTAAAGTTGACAATAAATTACACAGGTAAGTTGTTTATTATATAAGTCTTGATATGATATATTTTTATGTTTTACGTAAGTTATGTAGATTATGTAAGTTATGAAATTTGAACTTTAAACTATATGCTTTTAAGGAAATTATTAGATTACACTACATGTATTCGTTAAGTTATGTAAGTTGTTATGTACGTTATGTGAGTTATGTAAATTATGTAAGTTATGTGAGTTATGTAAGTTGTTATGTAAATTATGTAAGTTATATGAGTTATGTAAGTTATGTAATTTATTTAAGTAATGATCAATATTAATACTATTTTGATAAAAATTAGTTATAACTTTTAAAGACATTTAAAATTACCAAATATTAAAATCAAACATTATTAATATAAAAAAATAGTAATTTGAATATAGTAATTTTTTAAGATTCATTATACGTAGCGTTGTTACACCTAGGGAGGATCCATTATATCTTACAGCTCGATATAAGGCAACCCGTCAGGTTTCCAGCCTATATACTTTGAATCTTTAAAATATTTAAAAAAATGTTGGAGAGAAAGTCAGCAATTGTTGTAATTTTAATGGTCAAGCAAGCTACATGGTAATAAATATTCAATAGTAAATGAGCTCGATAGAACTTTTTTCAAGTCTTTTTGAATTTTTTAAGATTCATCATATGTGGCGTTGTTACACCTAGGGAGGATCCATTATATCTTACAGCTCGATATAAGGCAACCCGTCAGGTTTCCAGCCTATATACTTTGAATCTTTAAAATATTTAAAAAAAGGTTGAAGAGAAGGTCAGCTATTGTTGTAATTTTAATGGACAAGCAAGCTACATGGTAATAAATATTCAATAGTAAATGAGCTCGATAGAACTTTTTTCAAGTCTTTTGAATTTTTAAGATTCATCATACGTGGTGTTGTTACACCTAGGGAGGATCCATTATATCTTACAGATCGATATAAGGCAACCTGTCAGGTTTCCAGCCTATATACTTTGAATCTTTAAAATATTTAAAAAAAGGTTGGAGAGAAGGTCAGCTATATTGTTGTAATTTTAATGGACAAGCAAGCTACATGGTATAAAATTAATTCATACTTAAGTTGAATCAAATAATAATTAAGTTGAACCAAATATAAAAGAACATGGAAATAAGCTATATCTATATATATTACCTTGTGGATAACTAATTTCTACAAAAGAACATGGAAATAAAATTAGGCCCAAAAAAGGATCATGGCAAACTGAATGGCAGATAACAGAAAACATAAGGCAGAAAACTAGATGGCAAATGTGAAGTAAGTAAAACGATCCAATATTTGAAAGGAAAATCAGCAATTAAATCTGTACAAAATCGGAGCCCCAAAAGATTAATTTTTCCAACATCATCATGATGGAACTATTAATGATGAGAATTTTGAACTAAAACGTACCTTAATAATTTTAACAAGCTGGTCTACTCAACTCTCACCAAGAAACAGAAGCTGGAGTCAGGAAAATATTATTTGTTAATTATTTGAACATGAAAATGCATATAAATAAGCCAAGAAAGTATGCAATTCACATATGCTCGATAGTACCTAGAACTTGTATATACATTTAATAAAAGAATATGTTTTTTTATATATATAAAGATGCCACATGGCACTTGTAATTAGTTATAAAGCTGCTGAATATATATATATAGAGAGAGAGAGAGAAAAGGGCATAAAAGAAGGGAGTTATAGAATTTGGAAGCAAGTGTGGCATTTCTTGATGTAAAAGCAATGACCAAAGCTGATGGAATATTGATGGTCAATGAAAATGGTGTGAGGTTTGAGTGGATGACCGATTCTGTTTCATTTCACCTTTCACCATACACTTCCTAACATTACATAATCTGCGGAAATTAAAGAAACTTTAATTAATTTTGTTGTAATTAGATGGTAAGGATCCCGGATTTAGCTTCGGTAATTCATGCAGATGAAAACACAACATTTAAGTTACTGAATAAATGTTGTATAATAGAATCAACTAACCTCTTTATAAAAATCAAATAAGCTAAACTAGCTCAGTTGAATGCCTTCATTAATTTTGTTGAAATGAACACTACCTCACCAGTTTAGCTTTCTTCACCTGCAAAGATAATATTGATTGCTATTATCATCTTGTTCCTCATGACAATCACATATTATCGAACTAAACAGCCATCAAATTGGTCCAGGTTTAAATGTTTTCACACCTGTTGTTTGAGTGTTAGCCTGTGTGGTCCTCAACGAAGCAACGGCTACAAAAGCACTCTCATGTATTTAACGATGTCTAACAAAGGGTACTCTACAGATCCAATCAAACACTTTATTAATGCAAAATGAGGAAGAAAGATGAGACAGGAATCATGAAAAATGATGGAAATAAGTTGAGTTTTGCATGCTTATTTCATATGGTTTAAATATAATTTCAAGCTCATATTGAAGTATACCAAATTCATCACATTTGCGAAGCTTCAAAAACTGACAAATTCTTGAAACAAGAATCTGCCATCCAATATGAGAATTTTGCACCACCGCAATTCTTAATGATGAGTTGCTCAAACTTTTTACTTATTTATTTGTTATTTTATTATTTGATATGATAGGATTTGGATCAACTTTAAGCGGTTTAACTAACACCTTTAGTGAAAGGCAAAATTAAAAAAAATGTTTAAAAAATGGGACGCAACATAGTCGATTAAACTTGTTGGTCACAAAAAAAAATTATATTATAATTATACTAAAATCTCCTACCATTTAAAACTTTGAATATAACTCAAGGGTAGGCTGTCTTGCTATGGAACCCATGGTTATCTAATTAGGTTGCAAACTTAGCATAAGGTTTGCTTGATTATCAGCATCAGTACATACCTTAATTTGATAATTTGATGCCAAACTGCTAGAAAAGAGGCACTCCAATGAGTTTTATATGCCTGCACTTGAACCACACCAAGGAAACAGATGCGAAAGCCATTACTGATCCTATCTATAATTGCAGTAGTAACTAAAGAATATCAAGGCTATAAAAGATTTAAATCTACAACATATAAAGACATCAATTGCAAAGGCATTGACATATTGAAATGGTATAAAAGAACCTCAAATGAGTATACAACGTCTGGTGCAACTATTAAAAATATAAATATATATTAAACAAAATGACTTAATTGAAACAAATTATGATCATAGTTTTATTAACCATAAAATTTAGGAAAGTATGGTAAAAAAATATTCTTTAATGTTTATGTAAATTTTTTGGAAACACTAAAATCTAAATAGTATTAAATGCTTGTTTGTAATAATAACATGTATAAGTTACAAAATAAATTTATATTAAATTATGAAAATTATGAAAGTTGGTTTGTGTTAAAGTTACCCTTAAAGGAATGTTAGGACATTTAAATACAAATCAAACCTAATCTACAATATTATAAATTTAACCACTGAAACTTTGGATTATGAAATTAGTTACACTGCATCTAGTATTTTCATGAATTCAGTAAGAAGATTATTCCATCTTTTCTGGTATTGAACCGAATCTGACCTGGCCAACACTGTGTTCGTTATAGTATGAAGAAACTGAATCCTACTGAAGTACGTCCTGTTCTGATGCCGACATTGACGATGGTTCACTCCTTGCTTGTACTCTATTCTTTACTGTAAGCATTTTTGGCATTAGTGGCATGAAATGTTTGTTCCGTTGTTTCACCGAGTAAACAACTTTGTATTCTCATGCATGTTAATTGATTCAGGTTATGGCTGAGCAAGAAAAACCAAAAAATTTAAAACTAACTCGAACCGATATGAAATACAAGTTTAAGAATCGCAATTATTCAAAACCAAATAGTGTTCTATTTTTTTTACTTATATATAATTAATTTTAAATTTTTATGATATGAAAACGAATATTTTATATTTAAAATGGTGAAAATATTTTAAAAATTCTTGACAAATTATTTTGTCAAATTCTTGACAAATATACAAGTTGGTTTATGTTGTCGAAAAGCTTATTTGGCTTGAAAAGCAAGTTTGAAATGCAATGCTAAACAAAGATTTAATATTATTTCGATTTTGCTATCTCTAGCAACCAATCTAGACTGGCCTCTTCATTTGTTGCTGGGGATTATACTAAAGAAATCAACTACCTAACAGAAGTAATTGCTAAGGAGTTTGAGATCAAAGACCTAGGATCATTAAAATATTTCCAAGGTATGAAGGTTGCGCATTTATAGGGATTTGATTATTATAATTAAGGAGGAAACAGTGGCAAACTTGTTTTCATTTTTCTCCCTTGAATTCTAGCAGTTTCATGTTTATGGAAAAATAAAAATTATAGAGTTTTTCTCTTTGAAATTCTTCATCTCTCAATTCTATTTCATCTTTGCAATTCTACAAAAAGAAGCTTATAATAGAACTTAAATTTTTAAATGAAAAAAGACAGACAACTCACCTCTGAACCTTTACAGATCAGTATATTTTCGGGATGGGGATCTGCATCGAAGAAATCGGTCTTTAGTATATCAAGCAAAATGGGTGTAAACATACAGAGCACATAAAATAAAGCATACATTGTTTAACATCAAGATTAGTTGAAAATGTAGCAAAGACAACAAAGAAGCCGAAAGAAGAAAAATTAAGGCATACCCAGATCTTCCTTTCAGCAAAGATTTCTGGGTGTTTTTTTTCTCCCTCAGATCTAAACCTTTGATATTTGCAGAAAGCAAGTTTGTGAGAGTGGGAGAAGCTTAGAATTATATACAGAGGGGAGGAGTGGGAAATGCAGAGTGTGGGAAATTTAGGGTTTAGGGGAAATTTCAATTTAAGGGAGAAGGAAATTTTGATTTGGGGAAATTTAAGGGTTTCGGGTATGAAAAGGATGAAACAAAAACGGTGCCGTTTTGCTAAAGGTAATCACTTCACTAAATCACACTTGGAACGACGTCGTTTCAATTAAAAATTTAGTGGCGTTTTACAAAAGCGTTGCTAATTCTCAGTTTTTGCGGCGTTTTTTATGAAAGCGCCACTAATTCTCTATTTTTAGTGGCGTTTTTGTAAAAACGCCGCTAATGCCTCTGCACACAAATCATAAAACGACTTCGTTTTGCCTTATTTGAAATTTTTTGTGGCGCCTTATTTGAAATTTTTTTGCAGCGTTTTTTACAAAAACGCCACTAATGCATTTAAATTTTAATAGTTTAATTATTTCTTAAATTCCTTTTAAACTAATTTTGTTTACTTTCAAACAATATATCTAATTTGAAAAAAATTAAATTATATTGAATAATTATTATTTAAATATTTAATATTTAAATTTTAGGTAAATAATTTCTAATAATTATTTAAAACATGAAATGAATTCAAATAATATATATATTCAAAACCATTTATGATAAAAATGAACTTGACAACCTTGAGAAAATATGAAAATTTTTAAAACATTGGGTTTTTATTAAAAATATTTTTAACTAGGTGTGACCAATACTTATCAAATTACATTTCATAAAATAAAATTTTAAAAAAATTCTTTTAAGAGATCATTATTATCTGCATCTTAAAATTAAAGTACTTAATTAAAGTATTTAATTAAAGTATTTTAAATTATCTGGGAATATAAACATATACATCGTAAATACATGTATAAATATGAGATCAAGTATTTAATTAAACCACACTACGAGCACTCCAAAACCTAGATCCAACCAGAACATCATTTAATCAATTAACCCTTAAACCCTAACACTAACCCTTATAACCTTAAACATTAAGTCCCTAAACCCTAAATACTTTAAAACAGTACCAAACCCCAAACAACAAACTAATTTAAAACACTATACCCCAAATCCAAGATAACAAACCCGGCCCATACCATTAACTTAATATATGTACTATACCATTGAACCGGCCTAAACCATAAACTTAAAATATATTCTACCATTGAACTCTAAACCATAGGCTTTAAACCTTAAATATTAAACCCTAAACCTAAAAATAAATTTAATCAATATTAAGTACTGCTTCCACAATTTATTATAAACATAAGCTTTGACATTAATATCTATATATATACACATCAACATCCATATGATTTTTTTGGGGGGTTTAGGGTTTTGGAGTTTATGGATTAGTGTTTATGGTTTATGTTTTAAAATTTAGGGTTTAAGGTTTAATGTTTAAGATTTAAGGGTTTACAAAAAGCCATACAACGTCGATTTTAACAGCTTGGTAACTTAAATAAAAATTTGTAAATAGTTTAGTTATCAATTTGTAACTTTTCATAATTAAGTAACAAAAATGAAACTTTTTCATAGCCAAGTGATGAATAGTGTAGTTTATATTTTTTTATAAAGTTAGCTTTAAATATGAAAATAATTAAATCGAATTCAAAATAAAAATAAGAAAATAATTTGAAAATTAAATCAGATCAAATCAAAACGAGTGTCGGTTACCCTACTAAAAAATGCCTGCTCAACTTTTTGCGGCGTTTGGACCAAAAACGCCGCTATTGATCAGTGTTTAGTGGCGTTTTGGATAGAAACGCCACAATTGAGCAGTGTTTAGTGGCGTTTTGGATAAAAACACCACAATTGATTAGTTTTTAGTGGCGTTTGGGATAAAAACGCCGTAATTGATCAGTTTTTAGTGGCATTTGGGATTAAAATGCCTCTATTGATAAGCTTTTAGTGGCGTTTGGTGAAAAACGCCGCATTGACCAGTTTTTAGTGGCGTTTTGGCCAAAAACGCCGCTATTGACTAGTTTTTAGCGGCGTGTTTGCCAAAAATGCCGCTATAGTTTAGTTTTTAGTGGCGTTTCAGACAAACGCCGCTAATGTTTATTATTTGCGGCATTTTTTGTTAAAACGCCATTAAAAGCGCCGCTAAAAGTCTATTTTCCTGTAGTGTGTGATTCTAGCCATGTGATTTGGCTTGTAAATGTTGGTGTGGATTTGGCCATTTAAGTTAGTTTAAGTTCTGTGTTTGATAAGTTAATTATATGATATATATAATGCCTTATATGTTGCTTATTTAGTGTGATTATGTGTTGATTATTTTGATTAGATGTTAATTGATGTGCTTAGGCTTGGAAGCTAGCATATTGTGGTTTGATTTGAGATGACCATATGGTATATGTTGAACTATGAAATAGGTAATAAGTTGATGAATAAATGCATTTAGTAGTTATATATGTTTGATGTTTTTGGTATAGTGAAATGGTATGTTTAGGATATGGAATTGAGAGGTCGAATGGTTATGAATAGATGACATTATATGAGTATGATTTGGTAGGTTTTTGGTCACTTAAAGATTGATTGAAATGGTGTTATTTGATTGCTATGTATGCTTGTGGTTAGGGTGCAAATTGGCTTTGCAAATAGGCTATTTTTGACCACAGGGGTAGAGACACGGGTGTGTGTCTCCGCCGTGTGCGACACACGGTCATGTTGCACGGTCGTGTGTCCCCTGGGTACCTTTCGAATTAAAGTCAGTATACCCTATAGTTTTGACATGGGTTGGACAAATGGGCGTGTCCATTGGCCGTGTGTGGCACATGGGCTGGCATATGGGCCTGTGGTCGGCCGTGTGACCCAAGTCAGTAACCCCTTTAAATTTCACACGGCCTGGCACACGGGCGTGTCCTCGACCGTTTGGTGCAAGTCAGTATGTATGCCCGGTTTTCACACGGTCTGTGACATGGGCGTGTCTGGTAGCCATGTGAGGCACATAGCCTGTTCACACGGGCATGCGACCCTTATATCTTTGAAAATTTTTTATGTTTCCCAAAGTTTGTGAATGTTATCAGTTTAGTCCCGAACCACTTCTAGGCATGTTTTAAGGTCTCGTAGGACCTTACGAGGGACAATGTGGTTGATATGAATAGATTTTTATTATAAATGTATGAATAAATGTGAATTGTATGTGATTTTCAGTAATGCCTCGTAACCCTATTCCAGCAACGGATACGGGTTAAGGGTGTTACATACCATATTTCTTTCTTTAGAGCCATTTTCCTTCTCTTGTGTGTACTATACTTAGCATCTTTTTACCTTTTATATCATTTCTTAAATCTTATCTTTGCATAATCCTTGCCCTATTCACTTACCTTATTATCAGACTTAATAACTTTTTTCATACTCACTAGTCTTATCATTATCTTCGGGTAAAGTAGAATGCACCCAATACTTAACTCAGAATTTGCTCATATCTTCCTTACTTTAATGCACTATCTATACTTAGTTTTAACTCATATCTTTGTTGTAACACCCTGAATTTGGGCCTAAAAGTTTGGGCCTTGAGCATGGGAGCGGTTGAAGGCAGCTTATAATATTTTGTTGTGCATGTAAATTTCGTTAATGAAGGCTTGTTTTAGTGGTTAAGTGTGCTGAGAAGTGTTGGAGAAGTCTTGGGTTCAAACCTGGACTCTAGCAAAAAGTTTGGTGTAAGGTGAATCAAACCCTGGGTGTAGTAGGTAGACCTTAAGAATATTGTTAGAGAAATTGTGACACAAAAAGAGCCTGTGGTGAAGTGGCAAGGTGGTGTCATAGAGCTGGCAAGGAGGTCCAGGGTTCGAAACTCATGGCAATCAAAGAGCATTTATTTTGCTAACAGGGGGCGGCAAGAGTTGGTGTTGAATTTAAACTCTGATGTTGGAGGGACCCCACATCGGGAAGCTAACATAAGAGTGGATGCAAAGCTGGCTTTAAATAGAGAGAACCATGAGGAGAGTAAAGGTACATTTCTTGGCTGATCCCTTTCGCTTTATGGTGTGCTCGGTTGGGTTGGGCATCGACTAAGAGTGTTTGGAGCGCGGATTAATTGCAGTCTCCTAACAGGTGTGTATTTCTCACTACTCTAGCTGTAGGATGGCTACTTCGGGCTGCGATGGGCTAAAAGGGGTTATGTGGGCCCAATGGGCCTACGGGCCTAATTGGATAAGTTGTTTGATTGTGTAGTAAATATTAGACTAGGCTAGGTGAATCCCATATCTGTGGCTAGATTTAGGCTAAATGGGCCACACGAGCGTGTGGGCCCATTTGGGCCGAGAATAGGCTTTAGGCCCATTCGTATTGTTATCCCTGTTTAGAATACTTTAGTTTACCAAATTACTAAAATACCCTCGACTTGTAAAATTACCAAAGTACCCTCAATTTACAGAATTACCGTTTTACCCTCGATTTACAAAATTACCATTTTACCCTCGATTTACAAAATTACCGTTTTACCCTCAATTTACAGAATTACTATTTTACCCTTAATTTATAGAATTATTGTTTTACCCTTGATTTACAGAATTACCGTTTTACCCTCAATTTATAGAATTACTGTTTTACCCTCGATTTAGTAAAATACCCCTATAGGGTAGAATCACCGAAATACCCTTGTAGGGTAGAAATACTGAAATACCCCTGTAGGGTAGAATTACCGAGACACCCTTGTAGGGTAAAATTACCATTTTATCCCTAGGGTGTTAAATGACTGTTTTGCCCTTGTGGGCAAGTGACTGACTTAGACTGTGTGGTTGACGGATTTGATTGTGAATATATGTTGGTGATATGAATGACTTGACTGTGACTGTTGGATTCAAATATGGGCATGATATTCTGATTCTGTATGTTGTATGCCATAACATATTATTTCTGTTACATGGGACATGGGTTTATATTGATGGAGGAAGCGTTCTGGCAGCCTCGCTACAATCTGGTGGCCTCGCCACATATATTTGTTCTGGTGACTTCGTCACAATATCTGGCAGCCTCGCTGCAATCTGGTGGCTTCGCCATATATATATATCTGTTCTGGTGGCCTAGCCACAATATCTGTATCTGGTGACTTCGTCACAATATTTGGCAGCTTCGCTGCAATTTCTGTGGTGTGTAATGGTTGGGTGGGTCGAGTAGTCTCCTCACATGGTGTAAGGTTGGTACGGGGATGTATACGACTAGATTGGGTTGGGATTGGGATTGCATTCACATTCTGATTCTGATTCTGTTACCTGATACTGATTCTGATTCTGTCACTTGATTCTAATTCTGATTCTTATTTTGATTCTAGTTCTGATAATGTTTCTTATTCTATAATGGGCTAAAGCCCATCTGGTACTGTCTGTTATAATGGGCTAAAGGCCCAATTGGTACTGAAACTGTAAGTAGGGCTGGGGCCAGACTTTTAATTGTTTTATATGACTGACTGTTCCTTTTTATAGTAGGGGATTTCACACTGAGTTTTTGTAAACTCACCCCGTTTATTAACCTTTCAGGTAATTTCCAGCCTTAGACGGATGGAGCTGCGAGGGGCTCGGAGGAAGCCACACACACTGTTTATGTTACAGATTTGATTATTACTTTTAAATGTTTTTATGTGGGTTGTAGTAAAGCCGTTGTAATTTTCTGGATGTCAAGTTTGGAATTTTATTTATTGTTCTTATAATTGCTAGTATTAGAACACGGTTTTCCAAAGCAACTACTGTTGTTCAAAACATCACGTAACCGTAATTGTTTTTAAATTAAGCTTCCGCAACTGCCAAGATTTTTACAAAGTTGTTAAGAATGTTATTCAGCTGAGGTTTTCTAAAAGGGTATAAGTTTTTAATTATTAAGAAGGGTTTTTAATGGAAACATGGTTTTCAAAAAACACTTCAATGTGACATGCCAGATTCGAGTCAAACTTCCAGGCCGGGTTTGGGGTGTTACATTTGTCTTGCCACGTACACTAGCCTTTCTATTCATCCCTTGTAACTATATGATGTTTGTCATTCATTTAGTGTCTGCCCAAAAACATTGTCTTTAGATGGTCATCATGAGATCAGTTCTTTAGATTCCACCACGAAGGCATTCCTTTTCAAAGATAGCTACAAAGACTTTCCTTTTAGAGTCTTGCCACGAAGACATCCTTTTAACAGAGTTTGCCATAAGGCATTCATTTGGTGTCCGCCTAAAGGCGTTGTCTTCAGTTGGTCATCATGAGATCCGTTCTTCAGATTCTGCCACGAAGGCATTCTTTTCCAAAGATAGCTACAAAAGTTTTTCTTTCAGAGTCTCACCACAAAGACATCCTTTTAATAGAGATAGTCACAAGGCATTCCTTTAACTAAGATAGCCACAAAGGCATCCTCTTAATAGAGATAACCACAAAGGCATCCTCTTAACAGAGATAGCCACAAAGGCATCCTTTTAATAGAGATAGCCATAAAGGCATCCTTTTTCAGATATCACCATAAAGACTTCCTTTTAACAGAGATCGTCACAAAGACTTCCTTTTAACAGAGATAGCCACAAAGACATCCCTTTAATGAGATAGCCACAAAGTCATCCTTTTAACTGAGATAGCCACAAACGCATATTTTTAACAGAGATAGCCATAAAGACATCCTTTTCAGATATCTCCACATAGACATCTTTTTAACAGAGATAGCCATAAAGGTGTGCTTTTTCAAAAATCACCACAAAAGGCTTCCTTTTAACAGAAATTGCCATAGGCTTACTATACAAAAATTGGTGTTTTTTATGATAGAGATTTGTCTAAACTCACCGTCGTGAGGCTTTCCCCTCATCACTAGTACTCACCCAACTATCCTTTACATATTTCATATAAACCCCTTTAGACAGCTCTAGAAATAGACATAAACACTGCATGTAGACTCATACTTGACAGACTCATTACCCTTAAAGATCATATCCATATTCCATATGAATCATTCACGCAAGTTCATCAAACATACATTCCTTACAGAATCATTGCATCATGCATTTTTAGCTCATTTTCACAGATGGTTCTAACATGCATAATACATTTGCAATAGTCAGCTTAGGGACTCACTTGACTTACATCTTTAGCAGCTCTAAACACACTTAACTTATGTCTTTAACAGCTTTAAACACCAGATCCAAACTTCTATCGAGTAAATAGATGCCTCTAATTGATAAAACGTGGGAACTCATTAAGATATGTACACTTGACTCACTTTATTTCACTTTGAACATTAGAAATCTTTAAATAAGATTTTATCGTACTTATTTTACCTAGCTAAACCAAGCTACTCCTTAAAAACTTAGTATGTAAGGTTGTAACACCCCTTACCCGTATTCGATGCTGGAATAGGGTATGAGGCATTACCGGACTTATACACAAGCAATCATGCAGAACCGAGACATAAATTTCTGTCCAAATTAAATATTTTTCTCAATCAATCATATCGTCCCTTAAACAAGCTTACGAGGCCCAAAACATACATTGGGAGTGGTTCGGGACTAAACTGAGAACTTTCAAAATTGTTACAACACTTAGAAAATTTTCATGCTATGGAGGGCAAACACTCGTGTGGGTAGGCCGTGTGATCTCACACGCCCATGTGGCTTGGGACACGCCAGTGTCCTTTGCCCGTGTAACCCTCTGTTTATGACGTCATCAATAAATTAGGGTCACACGGCCAAGGCACACACCTGTGTGCTAGGCCATGTGGACGATTTTATTTTCATAATTTTTTTACAAATTAGGTGCAGACTTCACACGCCCATGTCCCTGGGCCGTGTTCTTTACACAGATGAGACAACCGGCTGTGTCTTTACCCGTGTGGCCAATTCTAAGCTAAAATTCAAGAATACAGGGGACACACGACCGGATCACACACCCAATGGGCAAGTTGTGTGTCACACACAGTCTAGACACACGCCTGTGTGTCTGCCCGTGTTGACAAAAATAAGGCTATTTACCAAGTCTTTTTGCCACCCTTACTTGCACCAACCTACATAACATCAAACAACACCAATCCAAGCATATACATACTACCAATTCAGCCACAACCAAAACATCCACACATCAATTTCATGTTATTTTCTATCACATACAACATCCCATACTTATCATCACAAACCATGTAATAACTACATCCATGAAAGGCATCATCATATGTATATATATACTTTACCAATATTAGCCAATACCATATGACCGTTTACAAAATGAATCAATCACCATTACAAGCCAACACACATTGCCAAATCAATAATGACACATATCAAAAAAGACGAAGTCCCTGTACATGTCGTAGCTCAAAATAATATAATAATAAGTACCCAAAGCGATAAATTAATAGTGTGAGTGGATCTCCGACCATCTTCGGTCCTCGAGCTGGCTTGATGACACTATAAGAAATGAAAAGAAAGGGGGTAAGCTTTAAGCTCAGTAAGTTAACATGTAAAAAATAATCAACTTTAACATGCAATATCCTACACATAATAGAATATAAATTAGCACAAAATCATCAAATGATCATAAACATATCTTACTCATTTGCATCCTTACCAATAATGCATCTTAAACTGAGATAATTTTTCATGAGTTTTGCGTACGTACTTGTACCACTTCATAACATAGTCATAACCTTTCACATCTTTGATATAATCTTTAAATCACCTGTTGAACCACTTGGAATACTAAAGGATACTCGGGAATCACATACACATAGAATCAAACCAATGTCATATCCCAGATATGGTCTTACATGGAATCTTATATTGATGCCAATAGCCTAGCTATGGTCTTACACGATTCTCATATCGATGCCATGTCCCAGAAATGGTCTTACACGAAATCTCATAACGATGCCATATCTCAAATATGTTCTTACATGTAAACTCATAACCCTAATATCATGACATTTGTATCCTAACTATTCCTAAGGTTCAACCGGGAATTTCGCCATATTAAATCTTTGCCGAACAAATCCATGATGATAATTGTACAAGTCATGCAATAACAAAATATTGCATAATATAAGTTGCATTATTTACACACGAACTTACCTCGGTACAAAATAGTAGAAATGAATCTAATCGTCAATAACCTTGTTTTTCCCCGTTTCAAGGTCCGAACTTCATTTATATTGATCTATAATAGCAAATTTAGCTTATTTAATTATCACATTACTCAATTCAGTCCAAAAGTCATACTATAACAAAATTATATTTTTGCCCTTAAACTTTGACATATTTACATTTTTGTCCTTAGGCTCGTAAAATGAAATACATCCAATTTCTTTACCTAAGCTTAGTCGACCCACACACATGCTCATATTAGCCCATGTTTTTCATCAAATTAGATTTTTACTACACATTTTACACCTTTTACAAATAGGTCCCTTTTAGGTATTTTCATGAAAAATCACTTAGTAAAAGATGTTATCACACATCAAACTTTCATAATCTACCATGAAACATAAAAATAAATGCATGTCACATTACAAGAAAAGGTATATTTAATAGTTACAGAAAATTGAAACGGAAGTAAACCTCTTACCTAAAACCCACGGTAAGCAACACAAAAATGAGTATAGCACGATAACAAGAAGAAATTTGCATATATTGCCAAAGAGAAAAGAAACAGAGGAAAAAACTCTTGTAAGAATTCTAAAGAAGAGAGAAAAATAAAATTTTGAAAAAAAAGAAGACAAAAATAGAATAAAGATAATATCACAATCTCTCATACCTCTCCCACTAACCCACTACTCACAACTACCTCAGAAGTTTGGCTCCACTGAAACTCTTCTAGATAACTGAGAAAAAATAATATCTACGCTTGTGCGGGGACTCGAACACAAGACCCCCAATACACCAATTCCCTTACTACTTGAACCAGCAGGCTCATGCTGATAAGAATTTACGGGCAATTTAATATAAGCCAACTGAACAAAGATAAGGCTTAATTCAAAAAAAAAAATTTGGCAAAGAAGGGACTTGAACCCAAAACCTCTCACATATACTCAAAAAACTTAACCATTGAAACAGATACACAGTTGTTTTAGATAACCACAGAAACAATAATAACTTAATCAGGATGTTACAACTCTACCCCCTAAAAGAAATTTCAATCTCGAAATTTACCTGATCAGAACAAGTGAGGATACTGCTGACGCATCGAGTCTTTAGGTTCCCATGTGGCTTCCTTAGTGCCATGATTCCGCCACAGAAGCTTCACTAACAGTATGAACTTCCTCTTCAAAACTTTAATATCACGATCCAAAATCTGAACCGGCTCCTCTTCAAAAGTCAAATCTGGCCTAACCTCGATCTCCTGAACTTAGACAGCGTAAGATGGGTTAGACCGAGACCACCTCAACATTAAGACGTGAAACACATTGTGGACACTGTCTAAATTAGGAGGTAGCTCTAACTGATAAGCAACCGGTCCCACACGCCTCAATATCCGATACGGCCTAATAAACCTAGGGCTCAACTTGTCCTTACGACCGAATCTCAAAACTTTCTTCCATGGAAGAACCTTAAGAAACACCAAGTCCCCCATAGAGTACTCAATATCATGCCTCTTTAGATCTGCATAAGATTTTTGTCTATCAGAAGTTGCCTTTAGATGATCCTAAATCAGTCTAACTTTATCTTTCGTCTCAGAAACCAACTCAGGACCCAAAACTCGAAGTTCCCCCAACTCAGTCCAACATAGTGGAGTACGGCACTTACGACCACATAAAGCCTCGTAGGGTGCTATCTGAATACTAGCTTAAAAATTGTTATTGTAGGCGAACTTGGCTAATGGCAGATAATCCTCCCAACTACCTCAAAAATCAATTACACAACTCCGAAGCATATCCTCTAGTATCTGAATCACCCTATCAGATTGACCATTGGTCTGAAGATGGAATGCAGTACTGGAGCCTAATCTTGAACCCAAAGCCTCGTACAATTTCTTCCAGAACTAAGAAGTGAAGCTAGGATCTCTATCAGAAATAATCGAAACAGGAACCCTATGCAGTCTAACTATCTCAGAGATATACTTCTGTAGAGAATAGTTCTTCCGAACCGAAATGAAATGAGTGGACTTGGTCAATCGAACCACGATGGCCCAAACAGAATCCTTCTTAGTAGATGTCAGGGGCAACCCACTAACGAAGTCCATCGTCAATCATTCTCATTTCCATAGAAGAATCTTAACGGGTTGTAGCAAACTCGAAGGCAACTGGTACTCAGCCTTAACCTACTGGCACGTCAGACATTGAGGAACAAAATATGTAACCTCACGCTTCAAACCCGGCCTGCAGTACAACTCACGAAGACCGCAATACATCTTATTACCACTGGGATGCATAGCATAAGGGTTATAATGTGTCTCCCTCAAAATCGACTGCTTCAAAACAGAATCATTCAGAACACAGGTCCGACCTTGAAAATACAGAACACCATCATTATTCAACCAAAAATCAGAAGTAATACCACTTTCAACCTGACGGAACCGTAAACCTAGAGACTTATCCCCTAACTACTTAACTCGAATTTGATCAATCCAAATCGACTTAACTTGCAACTCAGCTAACAGACTCTCATCATCAAATAGACTAAGTCGAGTAAACATCACTCTCAAATCAGCCATTGCTCTATGACTTAGAGCATCGGCCACCACATTGGCCTTACCAAGATAATACTCTATCGTCCAGTCATAATCTTTGAGCAACTCAATCCATCGCCACTGTCTAAGATTCAGCTCCTTCTGGTTAAGGAGATATTTGAGGCTTTTGTGATCAATGTAGATAGTACATCTCTCACCATACAGATGTGCCTCCAAATTTTCAATGCAAAAACCACTGCAGCCAACTCGAGATCATACGTCAGATAATTTCCTTCATGCGTTCTTAAGCTGAAAAGATGCATAAGCCACAACTTTACCATCTTACATCAATACACATCCCAAACCGACGTGTGACACATCACTGTACGCCATAAACTCCTTACCAGATTCAGGCTGTATTAGAACAGGAGCCTGAGTCAGAAAAAACTTGAGTTTCTCGAATCTCGATTGTTGCTTATTGATTCAAACAAAAGAAACACCCTTACGTAGAAGCTTAGTCAAAGGAGCTGCAACTAGAGAGAACCCCTCGACAAACCGTTGATAATAACCCGGCAGCCCTAGAAAACTACGAATCTTCGATACATTCTTGGGTTGTTTCCAATCAAGCACAACTTCAATATTCTTAGTATAAACACGAATCCTCTTAGCAGAAACCACGTGCCCTAAAAAAGTTATCTCACGTAACTAGAACTCACACTTGTTCAACTTAGCGTAGAGTTGTTTTTCACGTACTCTAAGATGCTCATCATGCTCATCCTCAGTCTTAGAGTAAACCAGAACATCATCAATAAAGACCACGATGAACTGATCTAGATATGGCTGAAAGAATTAGTTCATCAGATCCATGAATACCGCCAGAGCATTCATCAGACCAAAAGGTATAACTAGGAACTCATAGTGTCCATAACGAGTCCTAAATATAGTCTTATGAACTTAGCTTCCTTAACTCTCAACTGATGATACCCAAGACGAATATCAATCTTCGAAAACACTGAAGCCCCACGGAACTGATCAAATAAATTATTGATCCTTAGAAGTGGATACTTATTCTTCATAGTTAGCTTATTCAGTTGCTGATAAACGATTCAAATCCTCATGGTGCCATCTTTTTTCTTCACAAACGGAACTGGTACTCTCTATGAAGATACAGTAGGGTGGATGAAACAACAATCCAAAAGCTCTTGAAGTTGAGCCTTAAGCTCTGTAAGCTCCTTTGGTGCCATTCGATAGGGAGCGATAAATACTGGAGCTGTACCCGGTAGAAGCTCAATTCCAAACTCAACTTCTTGATCAGGATGTAAAACTGGGAACTTTTTAGGGAAGACAACAGAAAAATCCCTCACTATTTTAATATCCCTGACAGAAGAGTCCCCAGAAACAGAAACACTGACGTAAGCCAAATACGCCTTACATCCTCTCTAAACCAATATTTCAGCCACAAGAGTAGATATCATGTTGAACAGATAATCTCGACGCTCACCAATCACAACCACCTCCTTATCATCCTCAATCCTCAGAACGACCCTCTTAGTCGTGTAATCCAAACTAACTCGATGTTTCACCAATCAGTCTATACCCAGAATCAAGTTGAATTCCACAAATGGAAGCTCCATTAGATTTGCCAAAAAGACAGCCCATTGCACCTCTAACGGAACATCCCTGTAAAGTTTATTAACCATAACAGACTGCCCCAACAGACTTAATGCGGTGATCTCACTAGAAGTGCTCTTGACAGAAATTCCCAGGTTTTCAGATACAAAACTAGCTACATAGGAGTGTGTAGAACCTATGTCTATCAAAGCAATATAAGGTACATCAAAAATTAAGAACGTACTGGTGATAACATCTAGAGCATCTCTATCCTCTCGGTGTCGAGTAGCATAAACCAGTGTAGGCTACCTCGCCTCCATCTGACTAGCACCTCTGCCCGATGCTCTTTGCCTATGACCCATACCATTACCACCCTTAGCCAGTCCTCGACTCCTAGGTGGCTGCTGAACTGCCCTCTGAGGCTGTACAAAACCAGGTCCTAAAGCTTGCATCTGATTTGCCTACTGTGGACACTTTCGAATCTGATGCTCTAAAGACTCATACCTCAGACAAGCCCCAACCATTTTCCAACACTAGCCCGGATGGTGCCTACCATAGTCTCTACAAGGTTAAATCTCAGAAGGAGCAACAAGAGCCCCTACTCTAACAGGCCCATCATGGACTTTTTCTTAGGCCTTTGAACAGAACTAGAGGGCTCAGAATCCTTCTTAATATTACCACTCTCTCGATCCCTATTCTGGCGCTCCACGCGTTTAACATCCTCGGCGATTTCTGCATTCTCGAGCAGAACTGCAAACTCCTGCTTCCTCTGTGGAGTAATCAATACCCTTAAGTTATCCCTCAAGCCATCCTCAAATCGAATGCACCTCTCATACCCAAACGCCACCATGCCTCGAGCGTAGCAGCTCAGCCTCAGAAACTTGGCCTCATACTCGACTACTGATTTATCACCTTGCGTGAGATTCATGAACTCATGCATACCCCCACGTACTTATTCTGAAAGGTAGTCTTAAAGAAGTCACAGTTCAGATGATCGGGTTGAGTACCCTCCTCAACTGTTAACCACCACCAATACGTATTGTCGCGAAGCAAAGAGACCACACCCTTAAATTTCTGCTCAAGAGTACAGTCTAAATCATTCATAATCCTCTTAGTGGCCTCCAACCAATACTTGGTTACTGTAGGAGCGACTCCAGTGACACCCCTAAACATCTCAGCTCCATTATACCAGAGTCGCTTAGTTACCAACCCATGGTCCCCAGATCCGGAATGGGGTCTAGCGACCCTCTCCAATATCCTCAACATGGCCTGGAACAATGCGTCGTCCCCAACTGAACGGCTTTGAGACCTAGTCTCAATAGCAGGGGAAACTGGCGTCACACTCGTATCTAAATTTGGCATACTGCTAGAGAGAAAGACTCAGCTCGAGCCTCCCTACGACCTCTGCCACGTCCATGAGTATCACATCCACAAGTTCCACGAGCGTTCATTGTATAATTTAAATTTATCTACATTACAAAGTTTTATGCATCTGTTTCAGTATTTATTAACAGATATTTTATGTATAAATTATCAAAAGTTCAGAAATGGTTTCAGAAGTCTCAGTCTCTAACTTTTTCAGTACAGTCTCAGAAGGTACTATCTACAGTGTTTCAAAATAGTTCTATTTAAGTACAGCAGTACTTACAGAATCGACATCGAAGACTCGGTGTACCACATACTTTCTCAATTTATTCAAATCATTTAAAAACCAATTTTTTTTGAAACACAATTTTGGAACCCAAAATTCATAGCCCGAGTTTTGTAACCTGACTCTGATACCACTAAATGTAACACCTCAAACTCGGCCTAGATGTTATGCCTAAATCCTGAGGTGTCACAAAGAATGGGTTTCGATAACAAAATCTACACGTCTAAACCATTTCAGTTTTTCAACTCTTAATTGCTTTTATCCATTGTCAAAATGTTTAATCAATTACTCAAATTACCTTAAAATGTGTTTTATAGCAGAGGCTTACGAAAAATGTTGTATTTAAAGAAAGCAGTTCGTATTTTTAAAAAACCTTTGTTTTAGTAAAAACCATAGTTTTTAGAGATCAGTCGCAAATTAAGTACTAAAACGAAAATCTAAAAAAAGAAACAACCAAAAATTTAGGAGAGTTCAATTATTACAAAAATCCTGAAATAATCCTTACAAGAAAAACCATAAACCTAATCAGTTTACGAAGGCTCCGTCATACAGATTCATCTAAGTCTATGGATTACCTTAACAAAATACACAAATGGATGTGAGTTTTCGTAAACTCAGTATGTAACCCAACAGAATTAAGCATGCAAATATATAGATACAGAGTCAGGCACATGCTCTTTTCAGATACAGTGAAAAGAATCAAATATACAGATCAAGTATATAAAATCCTACATTATCCTCTACACACCAACTCTGACCATCCCATCACACCATGTGGGGTTAAAAACACTCACCCATCCCTACACACCATATCGTGCCATTACAACACATGTCAAATAATATGCAGCCAAGCTGCCAGAATATAGGCGATGATCGCCGTACAAAATACTTCCTCCTCAAATACAAATCTCATCCTTAATAACAGATACAGAAATCAGATTTAGATATAACATATTATACATGCTCATATATAGATTACAAATATACATATAGCAGTCCAGTCTGTCATACATTTAGTATCCTACTCAGATCAGTCTATCAGATTATCATAGCATATAAGTTAGGGTTTAATTAGCCTTTACCAACCCTACAGTAGCCTCATAGTCGATCGGAGTGACCCAAAAGACTCTAAGGAAAATTTCAAAAATATGGCCCACAGGCCCGTGTGGGCCCGCACACCAGTGTAGCCCACATGCCTAAATTGGCCTCACTTATGTAGCCCACACGCCCTAGCCCAAAACCCATATTCTCGTGTAGCCTACACGCTCAACTTGGCCTAGTCCGTGTGGCCCACATGGCCACACTCAAGCCACCACACGATCGTATCTTGCAAACAGCCAAGCACACGCCCGTGTAGCGTTAATAATGAGGTTTTTCGGTATTTGTCGAAGCTTGTTTTTTTACGTTTCGGGTACACACCTAGTTCATTTACGATGTTAAAGCAACCCCGAGCCCTCCGAAACCTAAGAAACTGAAATCCATTGATCATTTAGAAACCAATTTACGAGTCACCACAAAATCCCGAAACAACACAAATACCTTACCGTCAACTAACACAGATAACAACACGATTAGATCGTCAGATCGAATTCCTTCACCACCATCTTCTCCTACACAAGAATTCCGCAAGAATCAAACCCCCAACTATGTCAAAACCACACTACAAGAAAAGGTATATCTAACAGTTACAAAAAATTGAAACGAAAGTAACCCTCTTACCTAAAACCCACGGCAAGCACCACAAAAATGAGTATAACATGATAACAAGAAGAAATTTGCAAAGATTGCCAAAGGGAAAAGAAAAAGAGGAAGAAACTCACGTCAGGATTCTTAAAGAGAGAGAAAAATAAAATTTTGAAAAAAACAAAAAAAAGAATAAAGATAATATCACAATCCCCCATACCTCTCCCACTAACCCACTACTCACAACTACTTCAGAAGTTTGGCTCCACCAAAACTCTTCCAGATAACCTAGCAAAAATAATATTTACGCTTGTGCGGGGACTCGAACATAAGACCCGCAACACACTAATTCCCTTACCACTTGAACCAGCAAACTCATTCTGATAAGAATTTACAGGCAATTTAATATAAGCCCGCTAAACAAAGATTAGGCTTAATTCCAAAAAAAATTTACAAAATTTGGCAAAAAAGATAATTGAACCCAAGACCTCACACACACACCCAAAACACTTAACCACTGAAGCAAATACACAGTTGTGTTAGATAACTACAGAAACAATAATAACTTAATTAGGGTGTTACATGTTTTCTTGAATATTCTATGATGACTCCCTCTTATCTTCTTATTTTTGTCATATATATGTCTTAAAATGCTCGAAAAACATAAAAATCGTGATTTTCTGCTATTCGGTACACAATTCCATGAAATTGACATGGCCTACCACACACTCGTGTGGGTCAAATGGCCATGTAGTATGCCAGTATGGAATGGTTCAGCTCGTGTGGCTCTTGTAGCTTGCTTCGATGATCCGATTTTCGCTCGTTTTATGTTCCTTTTGCTCCCAAGTGCTCTATTAAGCATTAAAACATGAATTTAAAGGATTAAAAGTATAAAATTCAAAAGTAACATTGGATAATCATCCAAAAATGCATTAAGAATCACTACAGCAAAACAGGGTTTTAGCGCCACTAAAGATCGACCTATTGCAGTGTTTTTAAAGTAGCGCCGCTAACGCCACTAAAAGTGCCATACAAAACGGCACCGCTTTGAATAAAGTAAAACGATATTTTTGCGGTGTTTTTGGAACGCCGCTATTGTTTACCTTTTACGGCGTTTTTATTCTAGCGCCGCAAAAGCCAGACCTATTGCAGCGTTTTTCACCTAATGCCGCTAATGCCACTAAAATGGCCACTCACCGTTTTGTTTAAATTAAAATTATTTTTTTGCTGCTATTGTTTCCCTTATGCCGCTAATGCCTTTGGTACTAATAAATATTTAAAAATTCAAAAAAAATTAAAAAATTTATAATTTCTTTAAAAAAATATCTACACCAACAATAGAATACAAATAGACTAGCACGTGAATTGTCACATCAGTGTCGTCAAACATTGAAAGTCAAATTGATCCAAAATTAAGACAAATTTGATAAAATGAGTAAATATTAATTAATAGTGAATTTTATCACTATGCAAACACAGCTTTAGGGATGTGGGTTTTAACGTGTAAATCTAATCCATCTATTTTCCTAAGAGAACTAAGAAGCCCACATTGCTCAAATTGAAGTACATGTAATAAATTGATCAAAAATTGAATCGTGCAATACTAAAATTCACCAATTCAAAAAGTGTTAGGACAAAAATTGATCAAATTGAAGTTCATGTACTAAATCCTTAATTTTTAGTTAGATTCAATCCAATTTTCTTCTTTGTTTCTATATTTGAAAGGTTTAATTATTTCTTAAATTCCTTTAAATTAAGTTTGTTTTGTTTCAAACAATATATTTAATTTGTAAAATTTTAAAATTGTGTACGAAAATAATTTCAAAAATGAAACTAAACTTCCTTACGAAGACTTTGTATCCACGAGTTTAATTTCTTGTGTAGCTGATAGAATTTATAGAAATTGATTTTGATAAAATTTAACTTCTCAAATTCTTTTTTGATATTATGTCTACAACGTACTACTCATATTTCCTACCCAACTCATAAACATGAGGATAATGCATTTCAACACACTCAAACATGTTCTCTTATATTGACAACAATGCTCATACTAATTGAGCTAAGACTTAATCTGCTTAACTTCCCTAGCTAACCTCTAACCCCTAAAAACCTAAACCCCAAAATACTAAACCATGAACCCAAAACCCAAAACTCTAAAACAATAACTCCCGAACCCTAAAATATAAACTCTAAGCCATAAACCATAAACTCTAAGCCCTAAGCCTTAAACCATAAAACACTAGACCCTAAACTATAACCATAAACTATAATGATAATTTTAATATTTTAAAATTAATATTATCTCTTTTACAATTATATAGGAAATTATTTAATATATAAATTAAAAAACAATCAGTCATATACTCAAAAAACTTTAAAATTATTTTAAATAATAGTATTTTAATTTTTTTTTCATTTTTAACATATACTTTTCTATGTTTTACTTTCAAATTTTTTCTACGTGTCATTAAAATTTTTTGAAGATTTTAAATATTCAATTAAAAATAAATTGTATTTTAATTAATATAAAGAAACTAGTCAAATAATAAATAGCCACGGAGCAAAACAACAATGTTTTTCAAATAAAATGTTTTTTGCGGCATTTTTATCACAAACGCCGCAAATGCTAGACCTTTTGCGGCCTGCTTAACCTTTTGCGGCATTTTTCTTACAAACGCTACTACTACTTGACCTTTTACGGTGTTTTTCGATTAGCGCGACTAATGTATAACTTTTGCGGCGTTTTTGATCCAAATGCCACAAAAATCGCTGCTAAGCCTATTTTGTTGTAGTGAATGAGGTTAAAACATGTTACTTTTTGCACTTATCGCTTCCATTTTGCTTTGCATGCTAAAATCGTTAAGGACAATATATGAAAAATATTAATGTAATCAATGGATATTTTATTAAACCAATTTGTTGGAAAAATGCAAGCATACGTAGACAAAAATACTACACTTAGGGCACTAGATTCAACAGTAGCATCATTCCACAACAGTGGAATTCATAACCCAATTAAAGGGTAAATGATGTCCTCTTATCGACATTCTATGATAGATGAAAAGTAACATGGCCATGGGTCATTTATCTTAGTGATAAATGATTTAATTACTATTTGTTAGTAATTGACTTTTCATAAAGAAAAATATAATGGTTACTAAGAAATATAATAGATCATATTGGGAAAAAGATTTATCCCAAAAGAGATTAAAGATATCCTATAAGGGTAACACACTTATAACAAATTCATTGGACTTGATAAATATCTTTCGTAATGTTATATAATAAAGAAGAGCTTAGTTATTATATTTTAGTGGAATGACTTTATGAAACAAATACACTAGCGTATTTAAAAAAATTAGTATAATTTTTTTGGGTAAATTGCACCAATTGTCCCTAAACTTTGTTTAAAATTATATTTCTGTTACCAAACTTTCAAAAGATATATAATAGTCACTAATGTGGTCAAATTGTTATATTTTTTTCACTCAGCTGATAACTTCCAACATTGCACCTTAATTCAAATGGTTAATAACCAATTTGTTCATCGAGTTATGGTTGAAAAATTATTTTGATATTTTTAAAATTTTCTTAACAATAAAAAATTTAAAAATCTTAGACTAAAAATTATTAAAAAATCTAAAAAATAAATTAAAAAAGCATAATTCTTTGAAAAATATATAAAAATATTTAAATATGTATAAATCTAAAAAATTCTTAAAATTAAACCTAAAAAATTTTTAAACTAACATTTCTTGCAAATTTTTATTATATAATTTTTTTTTAAATTTTCAAACTAAATTCCAATTGTTTTCCACTGTTGATGAGCACCTTCAATCACATCAACTTCATTATGTTTTACCCTAAAATTGTTTTGAAAATTTTATTTTTTATTTTTTCTCAAAGTCCTAAAAGCCATAAAAAATACTTCTCCATGCAAGATTCAAATACCACTATTAGAATGGTTATTTCTACTCGAGTTTTCAATAAACAAAATATAAGTTGTAGGATTCTTCTGATTATTACGAAAAAAAAGATTAAAAAATTAAGAAAGAAAAGGGCAAGAGAGAGAGCAGAATGTTTGTATGATTTCTTTGGTAAGTTTCGATTTTTTGAAATTTGAGATTTTTTTTCTTTTAATTTATAATACAAAGTATCCTACTTCTTTTCTAAACTCATCATTTCTTTTTTGAAACTCCATTTACTAAATTGATTTGAGTATTTGAGTATCTTTCAGTTTTGAATTTTTGAATTTTTTAAATTTATAAAACAAAGTGTTTTTCTTATCCTTCTTCTCCAAACCCACTATGTCTTCTCTCAAATTTCAAGTTAAAATTTTACTTTCAGCTATAAATAAAACACATATATGTATTTTTAATGATGTGGGAAGAGTGGAGCGGAGTCCAATGTGCATGGAAAAAGAGAAGAAAAAAAGCAAAGAAAGATAAAAATGAAGAGAGTGTAAAACAACAAAACAAATGAAAAATGAGTAGGATCAAAGTAAATGGGTATTTAATGTTTTTTTTTTGTGTGTGTATATTTGTGTGTGTGATAGTTCAAAAACATTGATTTTTGATGAGATTGGATTTAAAAATTTTAGCTTCAAAATTCTCGATTATTCCTTGTTGCAATTGATTTCTTATATGAATTATTTATTTATTTATAAGATTTTTTTTAAAAATAATTACAATTATTGTTAAAAAATTTTAACAATATCAAAATGATTTTTTAACCATAGCTTAGGGACCAAATTAGCTATTAACCTTTGAATTAAGGAGCAAAGTTACTCTTTAAACAGAAGTTAACAGTCAAGTGACAAAAAATGTAACAATTTGATAACGTTAGTGGCTATTATGTAACTTTTTTAAAAAATGACAAATATATTTTTAAATAAACTTAATGTAGTTTACCAAAAAAAAATTTGAACAGAGGCGATTTTTTAAACACGTGAAATATTTGGACAATTCTCGTGAAATCATAAGGCACAATGATTGGTACATTATTGAATATTTTGTGATATCATTCCACCGCAGATACATATGCTGATCACCTCTTTCTATCCACCACCCTTCCCAAACATCAGTTCTCTCTTACTGTGATTTTACTAATGACCCATCTCATTCTTGTTTTGGTGGCAGTTTTTTGCATCCGTCTCTTCAAATTTGCATACAACACCATGTGGATCCCTTTCAGAATCTAAAACCATTTCAAGAAGCAAGGAGTAACCGGTCCCGGCTACCGTCCCATCTTCGGAAACATGCCTGAGATCCGCCGTCTGTTCGAAGAAGCAATATCGAAGCCATCTCCACTTCACGACAGCGACCACGATGTCCTCCCGCTGGTGGCTCCGTTCTACCACAAGTGGTCCAACATGTATGGGAAACCATTTTTGTATTGGTCTGGTTCACAACCCAGGCTAGCAATTTCTGACCCGGAACTGATCAAAGAGGTCACCATGGACACAGGAGGCGGCTCATTTGATAAAACCGGGTTGGATAAGGGCAAGATTCTCTTCGGACAGGGACTTATTGCTTTGTTTGGTCAACAATGGGCATTTCCCAGGAGGATTTTAAACCATCCCTTTCGCAGGGAAAGAGTCCAGGTAAAATCAAACAGAATTCAACCTGAACAATGATATTTGGTAATCCACTTGATTTATATATAAAATATTATGGGTAATACTCTGTGTATTTTGTTTATATTATAAGTAATTTAAAAAATATATTTTTAATATATTATTTTATATTTATAAATCACTTTTCAACACCTTAATTCTAATCATATACTATACCACAAATTTTCCATAAAATATTTATAAAAATATAATTTAAGTAGTGGATTTCAAAATTTTAATTTTGAAATTTATGATTATAAAGTAATTATTTCCAAATTCTTTATTTGAGAATTAAAGGTAAATGTACTAAGGAAGCCCTTGTACTTAAGAGTAAATTATATTTTGATCTCTCTATTGGAAAAAATAAGTAAAATTGTAACACCCCCTAACCCCAAACCGTCGCCGGAACAGGGCTACGAGGCATTATCGGATATATCAAACAACTTATGGATATTTTACAATTATTATAACATTCATAGTATAATTGAAAAATCATGTCCCTATAATGGACTTTCGAAGCCCAACACAAGTATTAAAGTGGAATGAAACGTGACTTGTTCGAGTATTCAGGGAAATATATATATATTTTTTTACAAAAATTTCGACAGCATTTCTTCTTAATTTTTACATAAAATCCCCTGCAAATTCAAATAAAAAACCACCTAATCCAAAACCAATGGCACAATCAAAAACAATTTAAACCTAAATATATCTAAATCATAACCAATTCATTAACATAGTCATTTAATAACTAAACATTCATAATATTAATCCAAATTAACTAATAACTTCATTCATTTTTTTTCATTCCAACTTATACCAAATTATATAATATAATATTTACCATTTTATCAAACTAATAACAAAATATGGTATACCATTCTTATAACTAACTTTACAAGTATATCTATATAACTTATAAATCACCTAGTACATGCCACTTTCAATTAAGAAAGAAAACATCACCCAAAATCTTTACGCTGAAGTCGGGATCACTCGGATGCTGGACCAGGACACTAGACTTCTATTAACCTGCGCACGGAAACAACCGTACGCTGAGTATTTCATACTCAGTGGTATTACCATAATTCAAATTGCAATAGCAATTAAAATAAAATAAAATAAGAACTCAGCATCAAATAACAATTCTTTTTTTTTTAAGTTATCATTAAATAACAATAAATAAACAATCTTTAGCCATTATTCAATTTTAGTTACAAATCACATTTACCAGGTTTTAATCACCACAATCATTTTAAATCCATGCATTTCATTTCCAATCTAAATTTTCAGTCCACAATTTTAATTTCTTTCATATTCACTAGTACAGTCGATCAAATTCATTTGAACTTCTCATTTCAATTATTCACCCTATTAACATTTCGGACTTTAACGGATACACGGATTCCAACCCAAACACACCAGTACGGCACATTGTGCCTAAAATGGTACATAGTACCTGATCAGTATACGACACATAAAGTGCCTAAAACGACACACGAGGTGCCTGATACAACACACGAGGTGCCTGAAATACGACACATAAAGTGCCTGATCAGTAAAGCCGGCAAATCCCGTACATTTCCATATCCTATGGCATGCCAATTATATCCGACTCAACCCGACTAGTTAATAGGGTATTTCTATTCTCAATTCACTTTCATTTCCATTCCAAGATTACTTTTCAATTAAAACTTTCACATTCAAATCAATTTACAATTCAATTATACATACACATTCACCATTCAATTCAATTCTCATTCAACTCAAATATCAATACTTACCTTATAATTCACTTATTAAATATAGAATTGATATAAAACATTTAATAAAAAGTAATTTGAATTATAGTAATACAAACCGTGAATTTCTTGTTTTAATCCTCGATAGCTTTCTCCTTTCCTTTGTGCGCCGATGTCTTGGGTTCTTTGTTAACTACGAAAATAATAATAATTTGTAATCATCAATATAACACAATTCAATTTAATCCATGAGCCTAAACATGCAAATTTAACCATTTTTATACACATAATTCCACTATTTACTTATATGTTCATTCAAAGCTGTCTACTTGAGTCATTGTTACTAAATCATTTATATCTTGAGCTAGGAAACTCAAAATTAATATCCATAAATTTTCCTTAAAACTAAACTCATATATCTTCTCACCATAAGATTTTCAGAATTTTTGGTCTAGCCAATTAGTACAGTTTATTCATTAAATACTCCCCTGTTATTTCATTTGACAGTTCTGACCTCTCTCTACTAAAAATAAATTATCTCATTGTACAGAACTAGAATAAGGTTCTTGTTTACTTATTTTGAAACTAGATTCATTAAGGAGTTCACACATATAAATTACACTCCATAATAATTTTTGTACAATTTATAATGATTTTCCAAAGTTAAAACAGGGCATCTCGAAATCACCCCAAACCAGTCTTACAAAATTTCAAATATCTCTTGATTCATCAATTCATTGCTTACAATATTTATACTATAAGAAACTAGACTCAATAAGCTTTAATTACATATTTTTTTCATCCTCTAGTTCAATTTATACAATTTTTAGTGAATTTTCAAAGTCAGACCATTGCTACTTCCCAAAACTGTTTTGATGTAAAATGTTAATAACCAAATTTATAACACCAATTCACACCTTATGTCTATTCAAATTTCATTTAAACTCAAATTTAACTATTAAATTTTCAACATATTTTCTTAATTCCGAAATTTTCTTCAATTTAGTCCCTAAAACACAAAACTTATAGCTTACTTTACAATTCAATCCTTATATCTATTTTAACTTGAATTTCATTCAATTAAACCCCTATTTCATTTTTTTTATTCAACATGAACAATATTTAGAATTCTAGTAACTTTCAAAATATTAATTTAATTTCATCAAAACTTTGTTCTAAAGCTTTTAAAACATTAAAATTAAGTAAAAAGGGCTAAATTAACTTACCTATTAAACTTTCAAACTTTCAAACCCTAATTCTCCCTTTTTCTTTTCTTTCTTCTTTCTTTCTTTCCTTCCCCTGCTTTTCGTTTGCCTATTCTGTTTCTTTTCTTTGTTCTTTACTTTATTTTCTTTCTATTTACTTTACTTTTAATAATAATAATTTAAAATATATTTTAACACATAAAAATCTCAGATTTTTATGCTTATGCCGCCTCACTTAGGACAAATGGCATAATTGCCATTTTGGTCCTCTTCATTTTCTTTTAATCTACAATTTAACTTTCATCCTTTATTCAATTTAGTCATTTTTACTAATTACTCTAAATTAAGCTAAATTCACCTAATTTAAACCTAATTAAACACATCGCTAGACTCATAAATATTTCTAGTAATTATTTCGAACTCGATTTACTAAGACGGAGGCCCGATAATGTACTTTTTCCGGTGCCTATGAATTTTGGGTCATTACAAAAATAGTCCTTATACATTTCAAGACGTGTAAATTAGTCCATCCATGTTGAAAATTATTTTTATGGGTAAATTATAAAAGTTGTCATCCAACTATGTCTTTTGTTCTATTTTGGTCACCTAACTATTATTTTTTTTCAATTTGGTTACTGAACTTTTCAAAATTAAATATTTTAATCACTCTGAGCTTGTATGAGTTTTTTTCATTAGTCTAGTAATAAAATTAGGCCTCTAATATTTACACATTCTATCAATTTGATCCTAAACATAAAAAAAAATCAACAAATTTAGCCCCCATTGTTTACAAAATGTCATTTTAGTTCTAATTCTAAAAAAAGTCAATAAATTTAGCCCTCAGCATTTACAAAAGTTGTCAATTTAGTCTTAACTCTAAAATTAGAAAAAAAAAATTAAAAGAAACCATTTTTAAAATTTATAACTCATCGAGTAACACATATGAGAACTGAATTACTAGAAAATGCCCCCCCCCTTTTTGTTTCAAAATAACGGAAATAGGTCACTTTTTAAAATTTGACGAAAATGGGCCGATTTTACTAAAACACACCCAATTGGTACCGTTCTCAAGGAAAACTTAGAAAAGCTTGTCCAATTGGAAACGCTTTTCCCCTCTTACCAGTAAAACGCTTCTAGCTTGCCACATCAACACTAAAATTGGCAACACCAATTTTTTTTTTTTTGGTGTCACCTATTAATGTGGAAATAATATGCCTTTATACCCAAAGTCTCATTTCCCTTGTTTTCTTAAGCAATATAGGATATGAGATATGTGTATATATAGACTCATGAATAGGTTTGTAGCTTATTCCTAGAGAATGTGAGATTGTTTTCTTAAATTGTGATATATAGCCTCATGAATATGTTTAATTATAAAAATTAAATTTAAGATAATTGTTCAATATAAATTGTTATTTTTTTCTTGAAGACATATAAATTATGAAATTTAAGTTGTCAATATGTGAATTGATTTTTTCTTAAAATATATTCCTTAAAAATCATAAAGTGATTGTATTTGTATGATTAACAATAAACTTGATATCTTTTTTTTAATGTTTACTTTTTGTATTTAAAGTGATTGATTTATATGAAAAGTACGAATCTAAAGTCTATATCTAATATAATAAAGAAACAAAGTGAAAAAATTTATATTTTATTTTTAAAATGAGTATTTAAAATTATTAATTTCCATGTTGCATACTAGTTAAAATCTATATTTGACATACTCAAAAAATAATTTTAATTTTTTCTAAATTACAATTAAAATAGTTGGACTGCACTTTAATTTGAAGGTTTATAATTTACTTTAAAAAGAGTTATGATTTAAGGATAATGTTCTTTCTTTTTTCTTGCACAACTTTCAATTTTGTTTTTTATCTAATATGATTTAAAGCTACGTGTTGGAAATCAAAGTTCAACACTTGTCACAAAATCTAAAGCTGATTTGATTTTTTTATTTAAATATTATTGAACGATTAAATTGAAAATTGATGGGTTGGTTAGTTTGATCATCAATCTAGATGTTACAATATTTGTGAATTTTTTTATTTAGTCACACCAATAAATTTAATAAAATGATTTTAACAATGTTAATAATTATACTTGTATTTTTAAATTTAAAAAATAGAGAAACTAAATCATTTGAAATAAAAATAAAATGCCTAAATTCCAAACTTATCAAGAATATAGGGACTTCAATCTATTTTAACAAAAAATAATATGTATGGATGAAAACAAAAATCAAGATTTGTCTCTGCACAAAGATAGTAGGGGGCCATACTCTTCCAAATTCTTTCGGATTTGGAACTATTATACTAAAAAATTGGTGAAAAAAAAAAGATTTGAATTAAATAATTTGGGTTTTTATCTAAATAAAATAATTATTTAGGCATAGTGATGGAAGACTCCTATTCATGAGTGTATATATACACATTGTCTATATATCACAATTTAAGGAAGTAATCTCACATTGCCTAGGAACAAGCTGCAAATCTATTCATTAATCTATATATACACATATCTCATATCCCACATTGCTTAATAAAATAAGAAAAATAAGACTTTAGGTCTATATAGAGACTTGTTTTGTAAGTTTTATTTCCACATTAATAGGTGACACCAAAAATTAAAAAGTGGTGTTGCCATTTTTAGTGCTAATTTAAAAACGTTGGTTAGAGGGGAAAAACGCCTTCAGCTAACGCGTTTTCTTGGGGTTTTTTTCCCAAAAATGACACCAGCTGAGCGCGTTTTAGTAAAATCAATCCATTTCCGAAAATTTTAACAAAAGTGGCCTATTTCCATTATTTTAAAAAGAAATAGGCATTTTTGTTTTTTGGTAATTCAGTCGCATATGAGATATTAAAATAAAAAAATTACCTTCTTTTTAAGTTATTTGTAGATGACATGATGTATGGTGGTAGTAGTAAAAATGAAACTGTTTTGGACAGGCGTGTTGGTTACATGATATAGTGGCGGAGACATGTAAAATGCTGGAGAAATGGAAGAAAGAATAGTAGGGAGGGATGAAATTTGAAATGGAAGTGTTTAAACAACTTCATGACCTTTCAGTTGATATTATATCAAGAACAACATTCGGAACCTTTTTTGAGTAAGGAAAATGAATCTTTTTATTACAAGAACAAAAAATGCAATTTTTCTCTTTTGCGGTCGAAAGCCTAAATATCCCAGGCTTGAGGTAGTGGTGATAACCCTATTCATTTTTCCTTTAAAATATACCCTTATCTAACACATTATCCCTATCAAGTTTTTGCCTACTAAAAGTAATAGAGAGATGTGGAGACTAGATAAGGAAACTAATGAATCAATTTGGGCACTGATCCGAACAAACAATGAAACAAGAGAAGAATCCTCAAGTTTCCTTAGTCTGTTGATGGGTTCGGATTGTTAGAAAACAAACCGAATTTTCAAAGTAAATAATTGCAGCCAAAGAATTTCTATCAAAATTCGCCTGCAGAAATGATAAAGCTTATCAAGCTAGAATTTTCATGAAAAGTCAAGGATGATGGCAGCAGCTTTAAAAGATTTACACGGCAAAGAAATTAGCTTGCAAGGTCGATAATAAGCTGTCAAGAAATTGGTTTGCAACTTGGCTTTCAAATTGAATTGCAAATTGGCCTGTAGAATAGATAAGTATTATCATTTATGATATACTTAAAAGATAAGCAATTATTAAGGCGGGAAACAATGTCTATATATATATGTATAGTTTGTGTGTGTGTGGTGTGAGTTATAAAAAAAAAAACTAGCAGCAGCTAGAATAGAGAGAAAAAAAAGTTTGTATTGTGTTTATTTGTGTGCAATAAAAAAATAGTATTTAATTTATTTTTATTACGCTTCCAACAAGTGGTATCAGAACTAGGTTCGTGTTGACGTCACAATGGCAAACATGATTCAACTGCAGATCCTGAAATTAACAAAGACAAATTATGGCAACTGGAGCATCCCGATGAGGGCTTTGCTCAGTTTTCAAAATTGTTGGGACGTTGTCAAAGAAGGATATGTCCAGCCCAAAAATGTAGCTGCCGAAGCGACTTTAACAAATAAAGAAAAAAAGTATTGAAAGAAGCGCGTAAAAAAGATAAGAGGGTGCTGTTCTTTATTTTTCAAGGTGTTGATGAATCAACCTTTGAAAAAATTTTAGATGCGAAGACATCAAATGAAGCATGGGGAATTTTGCAAAAATCCCTCCAATGAGCGAAAAAAGCCAAAAAGATACGTTTACAAACCCTTAGAGCCGAATTTGAGACATTGAAAATGAAACCTTCAGAAAGCGTTGATGATTATGTCATTCGAGTGAAAGTGGTGGTAAATAAAATGAAAAGGAATGGAGAAACACTTGATGATGTCAGAGTAATGGAAAAAATTTTGCAGTCATTGACATGCAAATTTGATTATGTGGTGGTTGCCATTGAAGAGTCAAAAGATTTATCACAAATATCAATCAACGAACTTGTGGGTTCCCTTCAAGCCCATGAGCATAAAATGAAGCAAAATGATGATACTAGAAATTCGAACCAAGTCTTGCAAAGCAAGTTGTCCTTCAACAAAAGTGGAGCTAGGGAAAACATTGGACAAGGTATGAGCAATCGTGGAGGATACCGTGGAGGATATAGAGGTAAAAATAATGAAGCGGGGAACACATGGACGAGGTAATCAATCATATGGTAAAGTCCAAACAAGTGAAGAATATCAAACATCAAGTTGTGGACGAGGAGCTTGAGGCTGAGGTCGAGACTGAGGTAGATTTCAACAATGAAATATATATCAGGTACAATGTTATAATTACAATAAATATGGCCATTATAGTTACAAGTGTAGATTAAATCTCAAGATGGAGGAGAGAAATCATGTAGCAGTAGCTAAAGAAGAAGAAAATGTGGAATCTAGTGTATTCTTCACTTATAAAGAAAGTGAAAAATCAAGTAAAATTTTTGGTATCTTGATAATTGCGCCATCAATCACATATGTAGCTGAAAAGACTTATTTTCAAATTGGATGAGAATATTCATAGACAAGTAACGTTTGGAGTTGAGTCGCATACCACGGTCAAAGGTAAAGGCAAGGTTACTATTACACAAAAGAATGGAGAAAAAAGTTCATATCAGATGTTTATTACATACCAACTTTGAAAAGCAACATTATCAGCCTTGGGCAGCTTCTAGAAAAATGATATGAAGTACATATGAAAGATTTCATGCTCACCTTAAAAAATAAGAGTGGTGAATTAATTGCCCAAGTTGATATGACACATAGCCGTTTGTTTACTATTGACATTGAATTTAGAGAGGTGAAATGTATGAAGAATGCATTAAAGATGATTCATGATTGTGGTATTTAAGGTTTGGGCATATTGGATTTTCCAGTCTGAAGCTATTGTCAAAAGAAAATATGGTTAATTAATCTTCCTAATCAACTGTGTGAAGACTGTATTAAAGGAAAACAACATAGGTAGAGTTTTAAAGTAGGAAAAACTCGACGAGCCAAGAGACCATTAGAGATCGTGCACTCCGATCTAGCAGGTCCTTTTGATATACCATCACTTGGTGGAAACATGTACTATGTTACTTTTATTGATAATTTTAGTAGAAAATTTGGATATATCTTCTTGAAACAAAATCAGAAACATTTGACAATTTTATAAAGTTTAAAGCCATGGTAGAAAACAGAGTGAACATTTCATTAAGATGCTTAGAACTGATAGAGGTGGAGAGTATACTTCAAAGCTATTTGAAAGCTTCTGCAAGGAACACGAAATTATTCACTAGTTAACAACTGCGTACACACCACAACAAAATGGAGTCTCTGAAAGAAAGAATCGCACTATTCTTGATATGGCAAGAAGCATGGTTAAAGGTAAGCATTTAACAAGAACTTTCTGGGCTGAAGTTGTTCAATATGTTGTTTATTTTTTAAACCAGTATCTAACAAAAAGTGTGAAATACAAGACACCAAACAAAGCTTGGAGCAATCAAAAGCCAGAAGTCAAACATCTTAAGATTTTTGGATGAATCGTATATGCTCATGTTGTTGACCAAACAAGAAAGAAACTTGACGATAAAGGAGTAAAATGTATTTTCATTGGTTATGAAAAGAGAAGCAAGTTATATTGGCTATACAACCCTCTCACCAAGAAAGTTATTATTTCAAGAGATGTTGAATTTGGTAAAGCTGATTATTGGAGATGGAGCAAAGAAGAGAAGAAAATTGAAAGATTATTTTTCAGTGATAACAAAGATGATGCCTTCATTAATCAAGAACAATGTGACAATCAAAGCCCTCCTCCAAGTCCTGTTGCAACAACTCCTACAACACCATTATCACCAACCAGCTGCAATACCAGCAACTCAGAGGAAGCACCTACAAGAATGCGTAGTTTATGTGATATTTATGAGGTTATAGAACTCAGAAACAATACTCGATTATTCATTATTTCGTTTAATGACAGAATGTGATCCAATAATATATGAAGATGCAATTGAAGATATTAGATGGAAGAAGGCAATGGATGAAGAAATTGCAGCAATAAGAAGAAATGACACATGGGAGTTAACAAGTCTACCAGAAGGACATAGTTCAATTGGAGTCAAATGGGTGTACAAGATGAAGACCAACAAAGAAGGAAAAGTGGAAAAATACAAAGCAAGACTAGTTGCAAAAGGTTACAAGCAAAGATATGGCGTAGACTATGATGAAGTATTTGATCCAATCACCAGAATTGATACTATAAGGCTTTTTATGGCAATTGCAGCACAAAATAAATGGAAAATTTATCAGATGGACGTAAAGTCAGCATTCCTTAATGGCTACCTGGAAGAAGAAGTCTACATTGAACAACCACTTGGATATGGCAAACAATGACAAGAAGAAAAAGTTTATCACTTGAAGAAAGCTTTATATGGACTGAAGCAGGCTCCGAGAGCATAGAACACAAGAATAGATGAATACTTTCAGAAGAACAGGTTCATGAAAAGCCCATACAAGCATGTTTTATATATGAAAAAATTAAAGTTGGTGACATTATAATCGTGTGCTTATATGTAGATGATATGATTTTTATAGGAAACAATCCAGGTATGTTCAATGACTTTAAGAAAGCTATGACTAAAGAACTTGAAATGACAGATATTGGTGAAATGCCATACTTTCTAGGAGTCGAAGTGAAACAAATGAAAGATGGAACATTTGTGTCTCAAAAGAAGTATGCGAAACAGATTTTAAGAAAATTCAATATGAAAGATTGCAAGCTAGTAGCCACGCCAGCAGAACTAGGTATGAAATTAAGTGTTGATTCATCCAGAAAGTTGGTAAATCCAACGTTGTTTAAAAGTATCATTGGAAGTTTAAGGTACTTGACTATCACACGGCCAGATATCATGTACGCAGTGGGAATAGTTAACAGGTACATGAAAAAGCCAAAACAAGATCACCTGATTGCAACAAAGAGAATTTTGAGATGCATCAAAGGTACGATGGATGAGGTTTTATTTTATGCACACTCACAGAGTTCAAAATTGATTGGTTATTTAGATAATGATTATGGTGGTGACTTAGATGATAACAAAAGCATATCCGGATATTTATTCTATATTGGCGCTGCAGTATTTTCATGGTTATCAAAAAAGCAACAAATAGTAGCCTTTTCAACGTGTGAAGCATAATACATGGCTGTTGCAACATGCACGTGTCAAGCAATTTGGTTGAAGAATATTTTGGGTGAATTATCTATTATACAAGAAGGTCTAATTACAATTTATGTTGACAACAAGTCCACAATATCTATTGCAAAGAATCCAGTGTCTCGTAGTCGAAGCAAGCATATCGATACAAAGTATCATTTTATTCGAGAGCAAGTGAAAAATAAAAATGTGGAGTTAATTTACTGCAGAACAAAAGATCAATTGGCAGACATTTTTACGAAGCCATTGAAAGCAGACATATTCCATAAACTCAAAGAAAAGCTTGGAATGAAAAGTTCGATTTGAGGGGGAGTGTTAGAAAACAAATCGATTTTTCAAAGTCAAAAATTGCAGCCAAAGAATTTCTATTAAAATTCGCCTGCGAAATGATAAAGCTTATCAAGCTAGAAATTTCATGAAAAGTCAAGGGTGATGGCAGCAGCTTTAAAAGTTTTACACGACAAAGAAGTTAGCTTGCAAGGTGGATAGCAAGCTGTCTAGAAATTGGTTTGCAACTTGGCTTTCAAATTGAATTACAAATTGGCCTGTACAATGGATAAGTATTATCATTTATGATATACTTAAAGGATAAGTAATTATTAAGGCAGTAATCTATGTCTATATATATGTATGTATAATTTGTGTATGCACTACAGGAAAATAAGGCTTTAGTGGCGTTTTTAGCGACGTTTTATCAAAAAACGCCGCTAAAAAAGAGCAACAGCGGCGTTTTAGTAAAAAACGCCACTAAAAACAGAGCATTAGCGGTGCTTTTGGTAAAATGCCGCTAAAAACCAGAGTATTAGCGGCGCTTTTGGTAAAACGCAGCTAAAAACCAGAGCATTAGCGGCGCTTTTGGTAAAACGCCGCTAAAAACTTGAGCATTAGCAGCGCTTAAAGTCATATAACTTCTAAACCCTAAAAAAATCATAAACACTAATCTATAACCCCTAAAATAATAATTATTAAAATTTATGGTTATACAATATATTAAATATTTTCTTATATAATCGTAAAAGAGATAGTATTGAATTTAAAATATTGAATTAATTATCATTATAGTTTAAGGTTTATGGTTTAAGATATATGATTTAGGGTTTAAGCAGGTTTATGAGTTAACTATGGTTTAAGATATATGGTTTAGGGTTTAAGGTTTAGGAGTTAACTAGTATTTGAAGGTTTATGATGAATTATGGGGTTAGGGATTATGATTTAGGGTTTAAGGGTTAGGGTTGAAGTTTACAATGGGACAATTATTATCTTCTTAAGAGATAATTTCCTTTCCAGATTCTTACCTGGGATGCTATTAAGAAAGGGTGATTTTGATTGTGGCAAGCTTAAATATTAATTAGCATTTGTTGAACTATGTATAATTTCCAAGTTTATATAACATAGAAATATCTTACAGAGTGGACATTATAACTAGAGTGTTCCAATAGAGAAATTGTTTTATTAAATTTTATTAATAGTTTTTTGTTTATACTATTTTAATATTTATCTATACTGACTAATTAAAATATATATTTATTTATACGAACCAAAATCCTCTACACTCATTTGTGTCTCCACATTTTTTTAATTGTAACTCATTTTCTTTTTATAAAACAGTGAATTTTCCTTTATTCGTAAATCAATCTTCTTATTAAAAAGTTGCAACTCTTTTTTTGTTTTTTGTTTTTGTTTATAAGTAAGTGTTGTTTTAGTTCCAACTTGTTTTATAGAGTGTTTTTTTTATTCTTTTAAGGTTGATGGTTTATGTTTTATGATTTAGGGTTTGAAGACTATAATTAAGGGTTTAAGGTTTAGATAATCTCTTATATATTAAATAAAAAGCTTAAAAATTTAGTATTTAATATTTTAGTCTATATTTCAGTTAAAAAGTTCAATATTCAAAATTTAAAAAAATCTAAAAAATGATAATCTCAGCACAAAAATTTTGAAAGAAAAAATAGAAAAAAAATATGTTAAAAATGAAAAAAAAATCAAAATTGAGCAATAGTAGCATTTTTGGTAAAAACGCCACAAAAGACCATTATTTTTTTATCCCTTTTTCAAAATCCCGCTCACAATTTTTTGGTTACCCGCTTCTCTTCTCCTTCTCATTTCCTTTTACTCTCGAAATTTGCCCCCAAATATCCCAAGTGTACCCAACTCTTTCATTTACCTCCTTTTGTTCTCTGAAAACTCAAGCATTCCAGTTTCTTTCTCCTTCATTAAGCCAACACCAAATTCAACCCAAAAGCAAAAATAGCCATGGCAGTAAAAAATTCAACCTCTGCTCATGCCAAACGCTCTCGGAAAAAAGCTGCTGCTTCATCTTCTTTGATCCCCAAATTCATGAAAAACCCCAAAACAACAATGGCGTTGGCTTTACTCATCATTGACTCCCTCCTCGTCTCTTTCATCATCGCTTACGTCCCTTGTAAGATAACCAAAACCCCATCTTCACTGTTTTTTTTCTTTTCTCTTCCCCGTATAATTGAACTCACGGTGACTTCTCACGGATTTTAATTTTCAGATACGAAGATAGATTGGGACGCTTACATGTCTCAGGTGTGGTACTTTTTTTTGTATACTAATCAAGCTAATTTACTTCATGGGTTAATTCGGCTATTCGTTTTTATTTGATGGGATAATGTGGAATTAGTGTTTATTAAGATGACAGGTAAGTGGGTTTCTTGGAGGAGAAAGGGATTATAAGAACTTGAAAGGAGACACTGGACCGCTTGTTTACCCAGCTGGTTTCCTTTATGTTTATTCTGCTATTCAGTATGTTACTGGAGGACAAGTTTTTCCAGCTCAGGTGATCTTAGTGCTTAGTCAAATTGAATTTTCTTGTCTGTGATCTGTGCTTTATTTATGCTTACTTCCATTTTGTTTTTGGTTGCAGATTTTGTTTGGGATTTTATACATCATAAACCTGGGCATTGTCTTATTAATCTATGTAAAGACCGATGTGGTATGAAATTTGCTTTTGTTTACCGTTCAGGCATTAATATACGGCTATTTTTGCTTTTTGTTACTGATTAGTTATATGATTTGGTATGTAAAATTCGTAAAGCTGATAAATATATTTCTTTGTCTGAGTGCTCTGAAAGTTCGAAACTAGTAAACTCGAGATTGGTGATTTAAATGAAAATATTCTTGATTGTTAATGTTTCTTACTCTGTATTTCGTTGTCTTGGTTTTCTATATTATCGTTTACTGTTCTTAAAACGTCTTTTCAGCTTCCGTGGTGGGCTCTTATCCTGCTTTGTCTTTCAAAGCGAGTTCACTCAAAGAAAAAAGCATGAATTTTGAAGTAGTATTCAGTGGATTTGAGATCTAATACAAAATTTTGGGTTTTTTTTTTCTTTCAAAATGTTCTTATTTTTTATTGGGGGTGATGTATAGGTACTCAAGCAGCACCAAGGAAGAAGGTTGCAGCAGCTTCTGCTTAAAAGGAAAATTGTAATGGTATGAGGTTTTGTTTTGGATGAAGCCATGTTTATGAGGAAACATTTAGTGATGAAGAGTGAAATTATGTTCCATTGGATGCTTTAGTTGTTATTTAGTTTTTATTTGAATGTAGCTGTCTTAAATTTTGAACAATTATTAGAGCTAATCTTTGACCATTAATTTCTTCATTGTCTTTTTTTTCTTTAACTTGATCAATGTTTTTGTTTTGTTTAAGATGCCCTTAAATCAAAGGATCAGAAACGGGTTCATGATTTCATTTTAGATATAAGGTAATGCAGGTTCGGATTTTTAATCCTTTTTTTCATTTATTTTTCTAAATTTGTAAAATAATATTCTGATTTGAATATTATAGTTATTGTATTTTAGGTGAAATTATGTGTTTGAATTGGATTACTTATCAGCTTGGGAGCATAATTTTATTAGGCAAAAACTATGGGTGAAAGATAATTACCTTAACTGATTTGTAGACTTGTGGATTATTACCTCTTTGAATGTTGGTGCAAATTTGTTTCTAGTGCTAATATTTAAAAGAATCCTGCAGTTGTTTTTGCTACTATGGGTGTTTTGGTTTCAATTTATTGGATGTTGATTAGTTTCTAGACTTGAATTCTGGGTATGTTCAGTTTTTAAGCTTAGATCAATTTTGGACCCTAGTATTTATGCTTTCTATTTCTTATGTCAGCTGAGAAGCTTTGAGTATTGACCTTGAAGGGTATCATTCCAAATTCTAATTTCGTGTTTTTGTTAAAAATGGAGATGAATGAGAATTTTCTACCTTTAATTTTACAGTTTGCTTGCATGAATGTTTAGCCTACCTATTCTTTTGAAATTTTATTCTAAGCTGAATAAGATGTAACAATTGTGTCTGGGGAAATAATAGAAAGTTGGTTGTTTCAAGTGTACTTTTGTTCTTAATAGCAAATTTTGTTTCAAACTGAGTGATTATGTTGGGGTTAACAGCGCAGTGGGAAAAATGAACTAATCTCTATGGAACTTTTCTTCTACTACAAGATGATGGCCAAGTTGATCGTTTGAAATTGGGACGAATTGTCTTCTGTGATGCCTCCAAACGTCAACTCATTAATCGGTTGATTTTTCATTAATTTCATCCTCTTCCTTTTTAAATATTTTAAACTCAGCTTCATGTTTGGAATAGCTTAAAAGCTTTGTTTCTCTACTATTATACTTATCCGGTAGTCTATACTAGTCCTGGAGGTTAGAATTTTATCTCCAAATTGCAAGTTTAATTAGCATTTTTAATGTAAAATTTGGTCTTTCTTTAGTTTTTTTTGTATGCATGATTTTGTCAATGTTGTAGCAAATTGATATCATGATCTCCTAGGAGGTTGCTTTTTAACGATTTAAAGGCTATTGTTCTTACGGTGAGTCTCAAGTTTTTAATCGAATCATCATTTTATTGCATGATGAGTCTTCGAATTTAGCTCGCTGACTTCTGTTTTTTGTTTTTTTTTTGAATTGGTTGACGAAGGCAAGGGAGGAAGGTTTTCCGGTGGTTTTAATATCAATGTTTTCACGAAAGTTCATGGAACCAATATGAGTTTATTAGTTAGGCAATTTAATTTGAGTGTGAATTTAGTGATTATCGAGTTAATTACTTAAATTTAGTGAGGAGTGGAAATTTAGTGATTATCAAGTTATTTACTTAAGTTACTTGAATTCTAACTTTTGAATTTTAATTGTGTTATTAATTTATTATTTTAAATTCTAAATTTGAATTCATCAAATTTTATATTTAGTTTTAAAGTTAAAATTTTCATAGAAAATTTAATTTGATAATGAATTTTAATAGAAAATTTTTATATTTATATTATGGATATTATTCTCCTCAATATTTTGATAATGAATTTTAATTTTTCATGACCTTTATAATATTATATATATATATTTTTAAAATTTCATGACCTTTAGCGGCGTTTGTGGGAAAAGCGCCGTTAAAGGTCACGGCTTTTAGCGACGTTTGTGGGAAAAGCGTCGTTAAAGGTCGCGACTTTTTAGTGGCATTTGTGGGAAAAGCGTGCTAAAAGTTGCGATTTTTAGCGGCGTTTGTGAGAAAAGCGCCGTTAAAGGTCATGGGCTTTAGCGGCGTTTGTGGGAAAAGCGCCGTTAAAGGTCGCAATTTTTAGCGGCGTTTGTGAGAAAAGTGCCGTTAAAGGTCATGGCCTTTAGCGGCGTTTGTGGGAAAAGCACCGCTAAAGGCCATGACCTTTAGCGGCGTTTTTTTAAAATAAACGCCGCAAACTTTTGTAGCACCATTTATAGCGGCGTTTTTTGTGGCGCTTGTAAAAGCGCCGCTAAAGGCCTAAAAAAAGCCCACTAAAAGTCAGTTTTGCTGTAGTGATGTGGTGTGAGTTAAAAAAAAAAACCTAGCAACAGCTAGTATAGAGAGAGAAAAAGTTTGTATTATGTTTATTTGTGTGTAATAAAAAAATAGTATTTGATTTATTTTTATTACGCTTCCAACACGGATGAAGAAGAGAGGTTGGGAGAGAAGGAAATAATAGGGGAATTTAAGACATTTTACTTTGCAGGAAAAGAAACAGTGGCAAATGCATTATCATGGGCGCTTCTGCTTTTGGATTTGAATCCAGAATGGCAAGATAAGGCAAGAGAAGAAATGATTCGTGTCCTTGGTAGCAATAAGATTCCGGTTGCAAAGAATTTGAAGGACTTGAAGATTATAAGTTAACTCCTCTCTTAATACCCATAATCATATATTTAGGTTTACGTTCTAAGCTAAATCCTAACATTTAAAAAAAAAGTCAAATTATTTTTTTACATGGTTATTAAAATATTAATTATTATTATTATTGATAACTCATATAACAATTTACGTGCATATCATACTAACATAATCTTATTTGTCTTATAAATCATATACTCAACAAATAATTCAAAAGTTATAAAAATTAAAAAAATCAAAATAAAAAATAAAAAAATATATACAAATTCAAAAAACAATATAAAAAATATATAAATTATCGTGCAAACTATTATGTTTAAAAATTTAACATCTTAATATTCTCATTAAAAAAATAACATTTCGATTCTTTTTAAAAAAATTAATGATAAAATTTGACTTTTATAAAATATTTAAAATTAAATTTAACTAAAAAAATTAAATTATGAAAAAATGTAAAGCTAAATTTAATATTATGCAGCCGTAATATTTACAGCATTTCACAGCTATATACAGTATTTTATCATAAAGGTTCGTAATCGCAAATCTAATTGTGGAAGGTGTCCTTTGTTGGTCGATTAGGATAGGATATGTCGCAAAAGGTTTAAAATAGTGAAAAAAAAAGAATTTTAAATGATGATATTGGTAAAATTTTAAATTAGTCCCTCTATAAAGTTATAAATTAATATAAAAACTTTAACCATTCAAAATTCAATCCTCACTCTTAATATAAAATTTCAATTCCTCGATTAGCCCATTATAGTATTTGGTTGGTAAGGTGTGGATTGATCCAAGGATTACTATCTGGTCAAGTGTATTAAAAATTAAAAGAAGAATAGCAATTAAGAGAATTTCATAAAAAAATAAATAAATAATATTTGTATTCACAGAACCCAAGCCCAAAACATAATTAAAAAGGTAAATTACATTAATAGTCATCCAACTATTAATAATTTTTTTTAGTCACATAATTATAAAAATTATAAAATAATACTCAACTATTCAATTTTGTCTTTTTTTATCACCAACAGGCTATTAGTGACAACTTTTAAAATTAGTATAATGGTAACTTTAACTTACAACATTTATAAATTATGTTAATTTAGTTTTGATTTTAAAAAATTTAACTGATAAATTTTATCTCTTTTTGGTGTTTCCATTTTTTGTATATTTCCAATTAAATTTAGCTGATAATTTTCTTTTAGTTTTTTTAGTGAAAGGGTTACAAAGAAAAATAAAATTGCAAAAAAGATCATATTACATAATATGTAAATATTAATGGTTAGATTTTTTTAGAATTAAGACTAAATTAACACAATATATAAATCTTGAGGGTTGAAGTTGCTATCATGCCAATTTAAAAAACTACTATTGTTAGTAAGGTGGTGACCAAAAAGACAAAATTGAATAGTTGGGTGACATTTTTGTAACTTTTCATCATTTGGTGACCAAAAAAGAAATTTACTAATAGTTGGGTGACTACTAATGAAATTTACCCAATAATAAACCCATTTTCATTAAAATTTTCAAAAAAGAAAATATCGATTTTAATGTTTTTAATTGTTATTCTTTTTCAATTTTCATCTTTCCAGTCTAATTGGATATTTTAACCATTGCATTAGTGAATGTCGAATAGCTGTAAGATTTACCCCAACTCATTTTCATCCCATCAACAACATCCATAATACAATAGGTAAACATGTTAATAGATGAAACATTTTGGCTTTACCCACCAATAGTGATGCTGATAAGGAAAGCGTACAAAAATGTAGAGTTAGGGAACATCAACATTCCCCCTGGTACAGAGCTTTACTTGGCACTGGTTGCCGTTCATCACGACACCTACATATGGAGAAACGATGCACAAATTTAATCCTTACAGATTTAAAGAGTCTCGGAAGAATTTGGCATCGTTTATTCCATATGGTTTGGGCCCTAGATTTTGTATGGGATAGACTTTAGCCATTGTCAAGATGAAAACCATTCTAGCTATGATTATCCGGCAATATTCTCTGGCGGTGTCGCCGACATACGTTCATGCCCCCAAGCTATTCATCTCCCTGGAATCCCAATACGGCGTACAGTTACTCTTAACAAGAACACTTTATGATGCTTTTCAAGCCCACTCCATATCTCTTCTACTTATTGTTGTTGTCCGGAGGATGATGAATGAACATTATCTACTGAAATTATGCCTTATAAATGTATACTTAGGTCATTGGTATAATGACTTATTTAGTTCTTCGTCTTTAAAAAATATCATTTTATCCCTCAATTTAATTTTTCCTCTATTTTATCCCTTATTTAGTTAACAATACGAAATAAGATATTGATGGGTAGAAATAAAGATAGGATAAGATTTTAGAGATTTTTGCTTTAAGGGTTATTATTCTATTCACTTCACTGAAGTAAATAAACTTCTCTTTTTAATTATTAAATTATTATTTTATTATGTGAATTTTTTTTATTTCATTAATAATGTATAAGATAATAATTCATAATTGAATAAGAAAATGAAGAAAATATTTTTTTAATCTATTGGCTTTGGGTTCAATGAAGGGGAAAAAATGAATTTTAGGTTGTAATATAAAGAATTAGACAAATTTTGATAAAGCATATGATGTTGTTTTAATATTTGAAGGAGTTTTTGCTCTTAGAAAAAATGAACCTTAGCCTATATTAGATTGGAGGTTGGGAGGGAAAAGGAAAGAAAAGAGAAGCGTGTTTTGTTGGGATAAAATTAATAATTTAAATTAGGAAAAATAAAGGAAATTTAGTATCTCTTGCTTTTCTTTCAAACTTATTTTCTTTTATTTACCGGCGGAAAGTTAGTGAAAAGAAAATAAAACAAAATCTGAAGATGTAGAATGTCTTTTATGTTCTTTATTTCTTTTATAAATAGTTTTATAACTATTTTTTTTCATTGTTTATCTAAACAAAACTTGTTAAAATTATTTAACTTTACTTTCTTTTATTAATTTTAACTAGTTCTTCTACCTTTTTTTTCATTAATTTTAACTCTTTTTTTTTTACTCCTGCAATGCACCAGCTCATCATATGGATTAACTAAAATATATTAAACTATTTTTTAATAAAATTTTATAAAAATATATAATAACATAAATTGTTTCTTTTATTACTTTGGATTAGACCTGTTCATGGTCGACTGCCCAAAAAGTTGAAGGGTTTGAGTAGAAATATAGGCACAAAAAATGGGTTTGAGCAAAAAAATAATGCCCATTTAGAAAATGGGTCGGGCCTCGGATAAGGCTTTTTTGGCCCGAGCCTAGCCTGAATATAATAAAAAAATTGTTGCTTTTTTATTACTGTTCTTGCTTTTATTTTATTTTTTACTTTTTTTTCCTATTTTTTATTATTTTTTCACTATTTTGCTACGATTTCACTATTATGTTACTACTATTTTGTTATTGTTGTTTAGATATTGTATAACTTTTGTTTTTTTGTTAATTTTGTTACTATTTTAGAGGCATTTGATTGTTAAGTTGCACCTATCTTAATGTTATTTAAATATACATATTATTTTTTAATTTATTTTCAATTTATTGGGAAACATTTATTTTAATATTTTTAGTATTTTTTATGTATTATATTTTTAAATATATATAAAAATAATATAAAAAATTTAATACGGGTAGGTCAGGCTCGGGTTTCAATAGTTTTATCCAAGCTAGGCTTGTGCAAAATTTTAGGCCTATTTTTAGGCTCAGCCTAACAAATGGGCTTAGAACTCAAAGTTTCCATATATGCTTACATTTCATATATATGAAAAAGTTTTCATATATGCTTCTATTCTTTCTTTTATGTATGTATACTAGATTGCATACTCGTGCAATGCACAACATGTAAATAGGTGACAAATGTCTTAGAACTAAACCTACTCATGGGTCGAGTCACCTGTCCAGGCTAGAGGGCCCACTCGAAAAATGAGAGAATTTGGACAAAAATATGAGACCCGAAAAATGGGCTTGAGTAAAGTTTAAAGCCTGTTTTTTACATGGGTATGGCCCTAGGCGAGATTTTTTGTTCGAGCTTGGTCCAACCATGCCCGAATATATTATGTTATAAAAATATTATATTAATTATATATGTTAAATAATAAATATGTATTTATACTAAATAACTAACTCAATAACAATTAGACTCATTACCTAAAAGGCCAAAACCTAGAAAAAGAAAAACCTTATCCAACTAAATAACCCAACCCAAAATATAAAATTTTAAAAATATATTTAATACAATAAAATATTTATTATATTTATTTGTGTTTTTTAAATATAATAAAATATTTATTATATTTATGGTAGTGTTTTTAATATAAATATTTTTTTAATGTATTTTTAATGTGTTAAAAAAATTTATTTTAAAATTTTTAGTGCATTTAGTATATTATATTTTAAAAAATATCATATATATAATAAACAAAAAAACAAAATAAGATTACTTCTTTTTTCCATTTCTTGCTCGATGAATTCGATAAAAAATAAAATGTTATATTTATTTATGATTTTGAAATCAATTTAAATTAAATTATATATGATGTGATTGATAGTGAGGTATATAATATGTTAATTAAATTAAATTAATAAGTATATATTACCGATATCAAATATATTGTGGATGGAAAAAATTGTATGAAATACAACTTAAAAGTTAATAAAGTAAATGATGATTTATATAACAAAACTTTTAAAAAAATCGTTGGCGTCGTCAGGCCAAATCTGTGCCACAACCCGATGGGTGTTGCTTTCGAGATGAATTTCTTCGTACAAGTTGGGGTTTTGGCTCCTCATCTTCTTCATCTTCGTCTTCAACTCGAGCTCGATCTTCAGCTTCATCTCATTCCTCCGTGGTTGTGTGCGGTGTCATCCTAGGTTGCTATTGTATGTCCTCCATTTTACTAATAAGTGGGCGAAGATTAGCCACCTCAGTAGAACAATGACACCGGGTTACTAATAGGTGTTTGCGATACTAGCTACGAATAAGTGTATAGTGTCGCATAACTCGGTTATGGATAAAATTTTGGAATGGTCAGAGATGACGGATATGTCGGTGTTGTTGTCAGCATTGGCATGTAATATGGTGTTGGGGATGGAGGTGGTGCAAAAATCATACCTACAGAAGGTGTTGATGCAGGGAACAGTGGTGCGTAGTGTGGTACTTGTGTAAAAATAACAGGGTTAGTGAATACACTAGAATAATATGAAGGACACCGACGGGGAGGTGGTGCAACCATCAGTGCCTCGTGTTCGGTTAAAGCTGATGATGGCTTCGTCGCGGCATGTACTTCCACCCTAGGATCCTGGTGGGGTCGTCTTGACCACCTCGTACGATGTTGCCTAGTTTTTTGTTCCTCTGACAGTATATATGGCTTGCCATGATGTCTAAACCATGACATGTAGTTTGGAGAGGTCGCCAATTCTGATATGAGAAATCGTTCGCACATAGGTATGAAATCATACATATACTCCCAAATGTTGATATATTGCTCGTAGAATTTAGGTCAATCTTTGTTGGTTCTCCTTTGTAAGTAAACCTTATGCAGTTCTTCAATGTTTTCGGGTGATGGCGAAATAATTTGCCTAAACCTGAACTGGCACATCACTCGATTGGATTTGTGCATCTCCACTGTCGCGTAAACTATCAATGGCACCTTGACATGCCAGATATTGTGATTGGCTAAAAATTTGGTTGGGATACATGCTTGAATTTTTGGATTGATGTATGGCATCCATTCAAACTATAGTAAAAAATTATAAATTTTATTATCTATAAAATATTAAAATTTGAAACATTATGTAAATATTATATAATTGAAACTTTCAAAAACTAATCTCGACTTTCTATTGTTGATCTATCAGTAGTCGGATATCTTTGATCTTGTCTGCCAGTTCTACATGACTTGTGTGATTGTTCCACCTATTCAAATAATATGTTATTTAAAAAATATGATAATGATAAAAATATATTATGCTAACTATATTATCAAATGAATTTTACATTGTCACGAGTGATAAAGTATAAGGGGCGTTAACTTGAGGAAGTAAAAATGATAGTCGATACCATGCCCATGACTACAGAAGGAGTATGTGACCACTAATTTTAATTTTTGTGGTTGCATTGCCTGACACATCTCTTGATACAACATGGCAAACACAGTTAATCCTCAATTGAGTCACGCTGCTTCTTTCAAGTTGACGAGTTGTAGTAGCGACCTTAAATGTACCAGAGTTCGAGATTTATCAGGCATTAGAACACCCCTCAATTAACCTCAGGATTTATGCTTAGGCGTATTGTTCTTTTTTAAGGGCACTGGTAGAGTTGTCGAGATAATTGAAATTTTGTTCCAACCATTTCATCTGTATCTAGCTAGTAAAAAACTTCTCTGGCGTCTTACTTAATAGTTGCTCGCAAGTATTGCTCCAACCCAATGATTGACTTATCCATTGATAAATTGAGTTGTATTTTTATTTTAATCGTATTAACATATTAGCAAAATTAGTTGAAAATAATTCTAAATCATAATGCTACCTATCTGTTTGATAATTAAATCATTTACAAAAGCAATACCAAAACTAGAATTAAGCAAAGGATCAAATTAATTACTTATTCTATTTAAGTATTGAATGAAACTAATGGTAGCTCTCTTCAACAACTTTGATTAGGACTAACCATGCCCACCTTACCCTCACTACTTGATTTTTTGTTTACCTTCTTAAATTCCATATTTTATTTAATTATGTATTCCCCCTTTATTTTATGAAAAATTTAAAAATTGATTACTTTAATTTATAAAATATAATCATTGAACTTTGTAAAAAATAAGATATTAAATTCAATTAGATAATAGTGTTAAAATTTCCTATTAAGATTATATGCAGAAAAAGTAACAATAATTAAGCGTTTAAAAATTTATTCAAGTTCCTTTGTTTACTAACAAATGAATTAACTTGTGAATATTAATTTATAAAGAAAAAAGATTACACACCTAAATCCTTCCCGACCGCCCGTGATATTAAAAAAGATTTCAAATGAGTTTTATCAGATTCAAACTAAAACTGATATTTTTTAACAAAATCCTAATTATATAGATTCAAAATAAAACTGAGTTAGAGAGGTGGAAACTTCTGATGACAATAGCATATAGACAGATGAGTCCAAAATTTAAAAATGAAATCACCAGAGTTTACAGTAATTAAAGTTTTATAGGAAAATTACAAATATATCAAGCCTAAACACATAAAACAAGAAGAACGCATTGATTGTGCATATCCCTAATGCACGTGTCTGCAATCTTCATTCATCTTTGTAAAAAAGTCCACCCCTCTAATTTTGCAATTATTCCAAGATCATCTCACGTGCCTCTTAATTATGCTCCTCTTTTGAATTAACTCAGCTTTATACATGGGAAATCATTACTCAAATAAAGTTAAAAAGGACAATTATTGAAAATTTTATTATTTTTTTAAAAAGAAAATATGTGACCATTTATAGTTTTTTTATCGGTATATATTATATAATAATTCTAATTTATTTTTGGTACCATCAACCCATAAAAAATGCAGTGTGTGTAGGTAAGTGAATTAAGACTGTGAAAGGAGACGATTCAATGGCTGCATTTTAATATAGGTTAAATTTTGTTATAGATTTACTTCTTACACTTTAGTTTAATCAAATTTTAGTTCTTTTTTTTAATTGGTCAAATTTAATTCCCATATTTTTAAAATTTTAGTAATTCTACCGATTTAGTTAAATTTAATTACTAGTCCTGTACTATGCATATAACTGTTGATTTAGTCTACATTTTTCAATTGGATCATTGTAAGTCCTTAAGCTTTTTAATTTTTAAAATTTTAATCTTGAAATAAATGAAAGTTGTTAATCCATTAACTAAAATTTTAAGGAGTAATATGTAAAAATAACAAGCTAACGTGACATTACATATATAATAATATATTTGGTACATCAAAATTAAAAAATAAAAAACTTTTGAATATAATGTCAAAATAAAAAAAAAATCCTTAATGAATTTGAAGGAGGATTAAAATTTTAAATTTTAAAAATACAAAAATTTAAAATAATCAAATCATAAAATATAGAGACTCAGTACAAGAAGAGAAGGAAAATTTTGGCGTTGCTTTGTCTATTTATTACACACCGTCTGTGTCCGTTCATCAGAAACCAGCAATCAAGGATTTCAGTGTCCGTTAATTTATTCAAAAAAGAAAAACAAAATTATTTAAATTGAAATTAAAATTTTTTTATGTAACCATCAAATATTTAATTTGGCGCAACAGGAATCAGCTGCCACGCATGCGGTTAAGCAGTTGAGCTAACAAACATTATAATTCAATTCCAAAAAGAAAGGGCTTTTATCTCGTGTGGCACAACGTAAGATCAAAGTTTATGTACACTGTTAATGAGCATCGTTAGATTACACTAATTCTATGAAAATAATGATATTTTGAGTTTTCATATCACTCCAGATTCAAGTGCTTTGTAAATGACTACGAAACAAGGAAGGATAGCCCTTGGATTAAAGACAACTAACTCCTCCAGATTGGAGTAAACCCCGGCGTACGCAGCTACAGAGTCGTACGAACCAGCCGAGGAAGATACGCCGCTGCTATTCTCGTCCTCCAACGGCGGCGCTTCATCCGCCACTCGCTTCACCCTTCCCGCGATCACACGGCAAACCAGCATGGCCCTACGTCCGTCCGTACGCTTAATTGAGTCGTGGGCCCTACCGCTACTAGCCGTTGTGACGACACCCTTGAATTCTGCGGCTGGCGCGGTCCCTTCGCCTTTGTTTTGGAACCCTTGTCTGATAATGGTGCAGACGCCGCAGCCGGGAATGGAGCCGCACAAGCTGGAGGAGCCGCGCGCGCCGAGGGAGCAGGACAAGGTTGTGCAATGGAAACGGAGGAGTTCGTTGCCGTCAGCGGCGCACCTGGGGTTCTTTCTGGTGCTATTAAGGGCGCGCGTTTTCACCGCGTCGCGGCAGTCCTCGAACCGTTGGATGGTGCGTTGGTTGTTGTGGACTTTCAATATCCGTTCGATCTTACAGATCGGATTGTCCTTCTTTAGCCAGCTGGATTTGAAAATAATTTCCACAATGTTCCGGCCCGAATCTTCTGGACCCAACTCCGAAACTAAACCAACAAAAGACTGGGATCAAATTAAAAGAAAAGAATAAACATTAATTTCACTTGTCGGTGGGGCACGGTCCTCACAAAACCCTGCATATTTAGCGCTACCATAAACACTACTTGCCACGTCATTGCCTCAGTCTTTTCCGAAATGGGTGGTGGGCAATTTAACCCACTGATTTGTCAAAGTTGCAAAGTTTTCATTTTAATTTCTGTAACTTTGGATAAACAATTTTAATGACTAAGTAATACTCTATCTAGTCAATTTCAGGAATATAAAATAGGTATAGAAATTACAGTACCTGCATGGCGAACTGCTTGATGAAGTTCCAAGCTTTCAATTTCTGGGAACACCTCTCCGCACTGTGAGCAGGCACAGATGCTTGTTCTTGACGATGGATACCTGCAATTTTTCACATTTTCTAAATAAAGTTCTGGAAAATGAGAAAAAAAATTCAAATTATTTTTTTCTATATTTATATAAATAGTATACCTGCTAGGGTCAACGATCGTATGACATTCATAACACCCAGAAAGCTTCCTGAATTGAATAGCTCTTGAAGAAGACGAGGTGGTGGTGCTGTTATTGGATCTTGTTGACCCCGACAAGGACCGTGACGACGACCCATTAACAGCTTTGCGTCTGAGCAGCGCAGTTTCTTGACCTAATGTGCTACTCTCAGGTGAGTTATCAGCTCTGTGAACAACCCTCGTGTTTCCATGAACGACGTCCCTGAAGCTGCAGATGGAGCTACAAGAGGAACCCAGTTTTGAGTAGCCATGTTGATGATGATGAGGCGGCGCCGGGTTATTGTTCTTCGAAGGGTCGTGGACTTTGGACCCTTCCATCTGTTTGCAAGTGAGCAAGTTCTTGATTTGATCCCAAGAAGACGTGGTGGGCTGCTTTTGCCTTTTCACTTGCTTTCTGCGGCGCTTCGGCGGTTGTTTCATGGGCTCCGCCGCCGCCTCCGGCAAGAAAGTCAGCAGAGCCATAATAAAAAATAATACAAGTGTAGATTCAGCTCTCTCTCTTTTCTTATAATTTTTGTGGGAAATGGGGTGGGATCTGAGAGTGGTAATAAGGAGGAAAATTGAGGCGGGTGGGAGTGGGGTCGCTGCCTATTTATTGCATTAATGTTGTTATTATTATTATTATATAACTCTCTCCTTTAACTGTGTACAAGTGCTTAAGTTTTGGACCACTTGATACAAGTCACGACGTGACGGTCCATCTAATGATTTTGGACTCCATCAATGGAGAAGTCATCCGATCGAACGGTTCTCCACTATTTTAGTGAATGGCCGGCACTTTATTTATGGTTTTCAGACGTCTATGAGGGCCTTCGTCTCACTATCATTTCTTTAATTGATAATATTTAGGGTGTAAGTCTTTAGAAAAGTTGAAGTTGAAAATATAATAAATTTGATTGAAACTCAGTCGATATTAGTTATTTCTTAAAAGTTCTAGCAAGGTTGAATTCAGGAAGCTAATGTTCTTACCATGCATTGTTAATTAGAGGTTTGGAAGTCTTAAGATAATTTTATCAATTTATCTTTAATTTTTAATAGAAATTTTGACTAAAATTTTATTTCTTTTAATGATGTTAGTGTGCTAACTCATATGATATTTTCGTGTTCACATAACGAAAATAATTTTAAAAACTTTTGTATGTAAAAAAAAAACCATAAAAAAAGAGAAAAAATCAATTAAGTCATTGTATTAAATTCACACAAAATTAAGCCCTGCCATTAATTAAAATAATCAATTAAGCCATCAGTTAATGAAATTTATGGTTAACCATGTTGATCATTAAAGTAAATTGATAAACCAATCAGATGGTGATATATGATAACTTTTGACTTGCTATAGTAATTTTCTCATAATAAATGATTAAAAATCACTAAAAATTATTAAAAAATTGATATAAATTTATAAAAGTTATAAAAAAATAACTTATAAATATTATAAAATTCTAATAAGTTATAAAATTTTATAAAAATTAATAAAATTTATTAAAAATTTTATAAAAATGTATAAGAATTCTTAAAAAATTATAAACATTTAAATTTTTTTAAAAATATTAAAATTGATATAAACTTATAAAAAGTATAAAAAAATCATAATTTTTTTTAAAAATTACAAAAATCAAATAATTATAAAAAAATAAAATTAATAAAATATATTTAAAATTCTATAAAAATTAATAAAAACTTATAAATAATATAAAAATTTTAATAAAGTATAAAAAATTGTAAAAATTATTAAAAGATATAAAATTTTTAATTTTTAAAAAAGTCATTTAAACCCCTAAAAATACATGACATCATACCAACTGTTGGATAATGAGAATAGTCATCATATCATTACTCTCATTTTCATGTTGAATAAAATTTTCTCGATCTTCCACAAATAAAGCGATAGTTGTGGGGCCCTCTCTTTATTATTGATAACTTATTTTTAAAAAAAATTTATCTCCAATTTTTTATGTACGATAAAACAAAGCATTTTTGGTACATTTAGTTATTATCAAACAAAAATGTGCTTATCCAACTATTAGCATATATTAATATGAAATATTTTGACCATGGCTTTCAAAACTAAATCGGTGGTTGAATAAGTCAGGCCACCAGCCCATCCAATTAAATTAAATAAAACATTAAAAAGTACTAAAAATAAAGAATTGATGCAACCATCCAGTTCCTAAGTCAACTGGTGTAATGGACTAATACCATTGTCAATTTTTGTGGTTCAGTATTCAGCAAGAGAAAGCTATTAAATGCAAAAGTTACTTTCAATCTCGATCTCAAAGTGGTAAATAAAAAAACTAAAGAAAATCTGTATTCCATGAACAAATTAACATTGTTTTTGGTATTAGGCATCCATTTAATTTGATTCTCTGATGTCATTATGGAGCAAATGGTTGGCGGAAGCGGTTCTATTGTATTTTTCTTATCTTTATAATTTCTAATGTTCAAGACTTCGGACAATATATATAAAGAAAGGAAGAAAGAAAAGGGATGTGGAGTAGTAGGTTAGATAGTGTAGCATAATGACATAGAAAAATAAGGGACCAGATTCCAAAAATTGGCAAAAAGATAAAAGAGCATGAGCCAAAGACCACATCATATAAGACACGCAGAAAGGGAAAAAAAGGATCCCCTGTGCCAATGTGTGTATTCCAAAGCCTCTTGTGTAGAATGAAAGTAAAAAGAAATTGCTCAATGTATTTGATACAAAAGATACTGTTATATACAAGTGGAAATGAAAAAATAACAGAAAATATAACTGCTAACTGCTAACTAATTAACAAGATTTTAAATAAAGCTATATGACTAACAACCCCCCCTCAAGCTAGTGAATGGATAGGAAACAGTCCTAGCTTGGACAAAATAGACTGAAAAGGAGCAGCAGCAAGGGCTTTAGTGAAAATATCAGCAAGTTGGTCCTTGGAAGAACAAGGAAGTAGTTTAACAACACTGGACAACACCTTTTCACGAACAAGATGACAGTCAATTTCGATGTGTTTAGTACGTTCATGAAATGTAGGATTGGCAGCAATTTGAAGAGCAGAACTGTTGTCACAAAACAGAGCAGTAGGGCCAGGAAGAGATAAATGCAAGTCACATAGAAGAAATCGAAGCCACTGAATTTCACAAGCAGTAGATGCAAGGGCACGATATTCTGCTTCGGAAGAGGATCGGGATACAGTGCTTTGCTTCTTAGCTTTCCAACTAACAAGAGAATCTCCATAAAAAAGGCAATAACCAGTTACAGAACGTCTTGTAAGAGGACAGCCAGCCCAGTCCGAGTCACTAAAGGCCTTCAGTATAGGTGCGGAAGAAGCAGAAAAGAAAAGTCCAAAATCAAGGCAGCCTTTCAGGTAACGGAGAACACGATGAGCAGCTTGAAGATGAGCAACTGTGGGCTGATCCAAAAACTGACTCAACTGCTAGATTGCAAAAGCGATGTCAGGTCGAGTAGAGACAAGATACAGTAGACGACCAATGAGTTTTCTGAAGATAGTATTATCAGGAAGCAATTCGTCAGAAGCATCACGAGGGAGTTTGGTAACCATAGGAGTCGTAATAGGCTTGCAATCAGAGAAGCCAAAGTCAGACAGGAGGTCAAGAGTATACTTTCGCTGACAAAGAGAAATGCCAGCAGAACTGCGAGCAACTTCAAGACCAAGAAAATACTGCAGATCACCTAAATCCTTTATGCTGAAAGTAGAATCCAGAAAATCTTTTACTCATGTTATTTCATTGAAATGATCACCAGCTAGAATAACATCATCAACATAAACTAGTAAGGCAGTGAAAGAAGTGTCATCCTTTTTAACAAACAATGAGAAATCTGAAGTAGATTGAACATAACCAATAGAAGTGAGAGCTGTTGTGAGTTTAGCAAACCATTGGCGACTTGCTTGCTTTAGGCCATATAACGACTTTTGCAATTTACAGACCTTATGTGGAGTAGAGGAAGCAAAACCAGGGGGCAAAACCATATAAACTTCTTCAATCAAATCTCCATGCAAAAATGCATTATTGACATCAAGCTGGTGCAAAAACCAGTTCTTGGAAGCAGCAATAGCAAGCAGTAAACGAACAGTAGTAAGTTTGGCGACAGGGGAAAAAGTATCAAAATAATCGACTCCCTCGGTTTGTGTAAATCCCTTAGCAACCAAGCGAGCCTTGTAACGCTCAATAGAACCATCAGCTCGATATTTCACTCGATAGACCCATTTACAGCCAATGGCAGCCTTGCCTGGAGGTAAATCCGTAATGATCCAAGTGTTATTTTGTTCAAGAGCAGAAATTTCAGCTTGCATTGCTTTTTGCCAATGAGGAATTTTACTAGCTTGTAAATATGTAGTTGGTATAGAAAAGGCATTAAGAGCAAGGGTAAAGGGTGTAGAGTGTTGACAATGATTGGTAGCAGCATTGCTTAAAAAACAGTGATATTGGTCTAAATATGATGGTGGTTTCCTAAGACGAGGTGGCCTAGAGGGTTGCGAGGGTACGGGAGGTGAAACCTGTGGTTGAAGTGGCAAATCATAAGTAATGGAGGGGTCAAAGGTTAATTGTGGGATGGAGGAGGAAGAAGATGGTTGAGAGGAAAAAGGAAAAACATACTCATGAAAATGAACGTTTCTTGAGACAAAAATGACATGAGTTGATAGATCAAAAAGAATGTAACCTTTGACATGTGGTGGGAATCCAAGAAAAACACACTCACGAGCTCGAGGATCAAATTTGTGGCGATGAGCAGTAAGGGTGATTGCAAAACAAAGACAGCCAAAAACCCGTAGGTGCTGAAAAGATGGTTTAGTTTGGTATAAATGGTCAAAAGGAGTGAGGTTAGCTAAAAGAGGTGTTGGGGTGCGGTTGATAAGAAAAACTGAATGAAGAACAGCATGTCCCCAAAAATGCTTAGGTAAACCAGCATGAAATAATAGAGCTCGTGAGACATTGAGAATATGTTGGTGCTTACGTTCAACAAGACCGTTTTGTTGCGGGGTTTCAACACAAGAGGTTTGATGAATAACGCCTTTGGAAGCATAAAAAGCTGGAATGGCAAACTCACTGCCATTATCAGTTCGAATAACTTTAATTTTGGATGAAAATTGAGTTTCAACAAGGGTAAAAAAATTCTGAATATGGGTACGAACTTCAGATTTTGTTCTTAATAAGATAATCCAAGTAAAGCGACTGAAATCATCAACAATAGTAAGAAAGTAACGATGACCAGTAATAGAAACAATATCGGTTGGGCCCCAAATATCCATATGAACAAGGGCAAATTTTTCATTGGATACAGAAGTGCTTACAGGAAAGGATATTTTCTTTTGTTTTGCCAAATGACAAGCTTTACAAGGTGCATTAGGTGATATGGACAAGGAAGGTATGTAAGGAGAAAGTAGCTTCAATCTGGAGTCAGAAAGATGACCGAGACGAGGATGCCAAAGGGAACATGACGTGTTGGTAGCTGATAAGGCAATTGGTGTGGTAATAGAGAGAGTTTGAGCTGGTGAGTCCAAAATATAGAGACCATGTAGAACTTTAGCTGTACCAATCATCGTCAAAGATGGAAGGGCCTGTAAAGAGCAATAAGTTTTGTGAAAAGTAAAAGAGCAAGGTAGTGTAGCAGTGAGTTTGGTTACAGATAAAAGATTGAAAGTAAATTGGGGAACATAAAGAACATTAGTAATGTATAGGCTATTACTAAAAATGACTGTACCAGAAATTCGAGCACAAACTTTGGTACCATTTGGAAGATTAATATATACTGGTTTAATGGAATGAAAAGAGGCAAAAAAAGATAAAGAGTGTGTAATGTGATCAGTTGCACCAGTATCAATGATCCAATGGTGGGGTTGAAAAGAAAAGAGGTTACCTGAAGATACAGAAGGCTGTAAAGGTAAAGAAGAGGCGGTATTGGTAACATGAGTAGGGGAGGTAGAAGATGGAAGCAATGTAAGGAGCTGCTGTAACTGATCTTGTGTCAAAGTAACAGGAGAATCAGGTGGCAAAATAGCAACAGACTGTGAAGCGTCCAAAGATGGTGCCTCACCATCAGTAAGTACTGCGTGTGCACGAGAAGTCCGACCACGAGACTTGTAACCAGGTGGATAACCATGCTTCTCATAGCATGTATCAACAGTATGCCTGGATTTGCCACAAAAGGTGCACTGCCGTGAGTCAGAAGCCGATTTCGGCTGAGATTTCCTTGAAGAAGGATGTTGGCGTAGTGTGTTACTGACAAACAGTTGGGAAGAGCTAGCAGCAAGTAGGTGACGTTCTTGTTGAATAACCAAAGAAAACGCTTTGTTGATCGTAGGCAACGGATCAATGAGCATGATTTGAGAACGAACAACAGCAAAACGATCATGGAGACCTTTAAGGAATCGAATCACATAATCATTATCATGATACTTTTGAAGAGTAGCAAAAACACCACAAGAGCAAGATGTGGGACAAGAACAAACTGGAATTGGTCTAAAATTCATCAATTCATCCCAGAGGATCTTTAACTCAGTAAAATAATCAGTGACTGAGCGATCATCTTGTTTGAATGCATTGATTTCTTCTTGAAGATCAAAAATGCGGAAAACATCTCCCTGAGAAAAACGTTCCCGGAGATCGCGCCAAACATCAAAAGCAAAATCAAGCCAAAGAACACTGTTCATGATCGAAGGTGAGATGGAATGGTGCAACCAAGAAAGCACCATAGTATTACATCGTTCCCAAGCTGAGTAAAGAGGGTCTGTTCGAAGCGGATCTGTGATGGTGCCATTAACAAACTGGAGCTTGTTCTTGGATAAAAGTGCCATTGTCATTGCTCGAGACCAAGAATGATAATTCGAGCTTGATAGGACGGGAGAAACAAGAACCAAAGCTAGGTTTTCATTTGGATGAAGATAGTATGGACTAGAAGGTAATGTATGATCATGGAGGGCCATCGTAGGAAAGGAAAATCAAGAAGAAAATTGTTTGGAAAACAAGAAAGGACAAGGAATTATAATAGAGAAATATCACATCTGATACCATGTAGAATGAAAGTAAAAAGAAATTGCTCAATGTATTTGATACAAAAGATACTGTTATATACAAGTGGAAATGAAAAAATAACAGAAAGAGGATAACAGAAAATATAACTGCTAACTAATTAACAAGATTTTAAATAAAGCTATATGACTAACATCTTGTGCCTAACTAATCGCTATCAATAGCGAGAGTGCATGCACTCAAATTTCAACGACAGCCAGCTCCCCATACTCCCCAGATGCCCTACCGTATAACTTTGCCCCTATACATTCCTCACAACCTGCTTGTAGGCCTCACATTTTGACTCACTCACTCCAAGTTTTGGTTCATGTTGGTATAAATGGATTTTGGGATATTAATTGAAGCCTGTCTGGCTTTAGTACACAGTGATGTTCACTTTATTCAAATTTATGTTTACGGGACGTGTTGGATTAGATGGAATGGGTTATGACTTTCAATGAATGTTTAAGAGAATATATATATTTTTAATTTCCAAAGAGTTGTTGGAACTCAGATACAGATTTGGCCAACCATTGGCTCAAAAAAATAAAGCATTGTCCCCTTGTCTTGAGCCACTACAGGAACCAAATCACTCCCTAACTGATCCATTATGGAACCACTAATTAAACAAAATAAACTAACGAATCCCACAAAAATGTTATTACTAAATTATTGCATTACCTGCATAAAAGCCAATCCGTTGATAGCTTCGTCTATAATAATATCATATTAACCACATACATACATATTGCTCGTACAAGCTATGGTGAGATATATATATATATTATGCTTGGCATAGTAGAGGCAAGAAAGAGGGGTTCGTGAGTGTAGCAGAAAAACCAGCCATGTGCAGCTTTGGCTCAAATTAGTTGGCGGACCATGTTCCTCTTTATCTTATCATCACATTTGGAGCTGCATAAAACTGGGACTGAAACTTATAATGTTTTGCGGTTGTCGTGATGTTTTATGGACTGTTTATATATTGTACAAGCTTACCTAACAGCTGACCTCCCATGTGTTGTGTGGCTCTACCATGCTACTTTTGGAAATTAGAATAATTCAATCAGATTTCTCAAATTTGATCCAATTTATAATTTATTGAATGTCAAACTCGTATCATACAAATTTGAAATTACTTGGATCGGTATTAGGCCCAGTCCAGAAAAATGTTCCTTCATTGATTTCCCAACGGAAAGTACTTTCATTTTTGTTCCTTAATTGATTTCATGGTCGTTCTAAAGGATACTTTTCGCTGAGAATGATATTGACAGTGAAGGAGGCTGTGGTGTGCCATAGCTTCTCTTCTTAATCATTTTCCTTTTGGAATAATTATTTTTTTGGTTTTTAATTTTACAAATATATATATTTTAATTTTTCATTAAAATTTTTATCCTTTTTAATTATTAAACTTGCATTTTTTGTCAATCCACCCAAAAAGGATGAAAAAATTTACATTTGTTAACTTTGCAATGTGGCATACATGTGGATTGTCACGTGGATTATATGTCAGCATAAAATATATATTTTTAAAAATTTAGAAAATATAAAAATATGTTTTCGTTATAATTTTTATCCTTTTTATATAATTTTAATGATTTTTAATTCCTAAAAATAATTTTATATATTTTTTGAATTTTAAAATTAAAAAAATTAATTAAATGCCGATGTATCATCCACATGGCAATCCATATGTCAACAAAGTTAAAAAACATTAACCTTTTTATCTATTTCGGGATGATTTGACAAAAAAATACAAATTTAAAGGCTAAAAAAAGACTCGAATATGTGTGATATAACACACCTTATATTTATCCAAACTTAGCTTGACTAAAATTATGAATATAACATTTTTCCCAAACCGATCCATATTTATAAGTGGCTAACTCAAGCCCATTTTAGCCTCTTTCATATTATTTTTTTAAATTTTAAAAAATATATTTATATTATTTTTAATTTAATATTTAATACTTTTATATATTTTTATTCATTAAAGTTTTATATATAGTCACCTTAACAATTCTTAATGTTTACATCATAATAGTAGTATATATACTACTATAGATTTATTTTTATGTGCTATAAATTATATAATATACATAAATAACACAACATAAAATATTATTAACTTAAAAATGGGCCGAGCTGAGCTAGGATTAGGCATTGGATGTTTAAACCCAAGCTCGACCCATATTTAAATGAACCCAATTTTTTTTCAAATCTATTTTTCGGGCCTATTATTTTTGCTTAAACCCTCTCCAAATTTCGGATAGGCTTTTAAGCTTAGACAGATAACCTAACCCATTAATATTTAACTAGTGATATTTTGATTTTGTACTGTTTGATAAAAACCATGAGCCCTAAATGTGGTGCCAACGCCACTACATTAATGTGGGTATGGGCAATAATAAATTATTATTATTATCGTTTGTGTAAAAGACCATGGAGAATGAGTAAACATGAATATCAACACAAGTCCTGTACGGCAAATTGTTATCTCAACAGAAGTCATACAAGCTTTTAACTTTTCTTTAAATGGAATTATTTGTTTTCAATATAATGTAATCCCTCTAAAATATTTAATGAAAGGAAAAGAAGTTGACTTTGTAAGGGTAGAAAGTAGGGCGAACAAAAGCGGTTAATGATGAATGTGTAAATGGATTTCCTAATTTTTGTTGAAATTAGTCCTTTTTGCAAATGAACTATATAATTAATGTCGAAGATTTTAATTGTTTTCTTTCTATTATCGATAAGCCGACAAAGGGACAATAAAGCTAAGTAAACATTCAGTTTTGTTGCATTTATAGTTGAAATTTCTACTTATTTTTTGATAAGTACTTATGAAACATTGTAATGGTTATCTGCAGTTGAAGCAAATAGCAAAAAGAGATAATAGGGAGGTTGATACAAGTGGAAGAGCAGATGTCTATGAAAATGACAAAATTCATTTACTTGAATCCGGGCACCACTCGGGTGTTAAGCAAAATTACAAAGCAAAAGAGTAAGAAGAATGCGGAGTCGAGAGCTCAGAACTAAAATGCTGGTGTTGTTATTTGATAATCGCGACTGGCATTTAAGAATACATTACTGTGTAAAGTTATTTTAATGGCAATGCCTGAAGTTTTCTTCAATTGGTTTACCTTGTAGACTCTCCCAATGCACTAAATGGTGTTGGTAACAATCAGTATGATAGTTCATTAGGTTGGTTTTGGTTTATTTTTGTTTTATAGCTCCCTGCAACGTCGTTGCTTATAATAATGATAGTCCTTAGCATTGTTGATTGATGACTCATCTTTGTTGGTAGGTTTGATTTGTGTTATAGAATTCTAATAAAATATATCATAACCAGACCCGAAGTCTGACTCGCTTCGGTGACCAGGAATCCTACCTGAAAACAACCCTATTTATATATATTTCTAAATACCCTCTTTAGGGGGGTTTGCTCTCAAGACTTTTCACTTTTTCTATCTCTTTATCCACCAGAAGACCCAATCCTCTATACTCTAACCATCTCACTAGGAAGAAAAGGAATTGACCAATTGGAGTTACCAACTAAATCTTGTATCAATAAAGGTGTGGTGAGCATGGATCGAACCCGCGAATAAGGCTAAGGAACTCATAAACTTTAGAGGGACCAGAAATCACTTTCAGAAAATGGAGGACCAAAAGAAAGCAACAATGGAATCATCAAATAATAGCAACATGTGCGTTAGTAAAAGATTCATCTATTTCATTTTTGATCTTGAATTTGCAGGCCTTTACCTTTCAATATCACTCTTATGCATTTTAATCAATGCTAAGCCACTCCAAAAATCTTGAAAGAGGCTCCACTTATCTTGCGTTTATGCTAATCGTTCAAGTTTCTAGGTCTCCAAACTCAACTTTACACCCAAATCTAATGTACCCACTTGAGATATTTTGATATCAGTGCATGCAATGGTTTGCTTTGTTTAGTTCAACCCTTAACCTTTCTTATAACCTAAATTCTACATGTTTTGTACTTCAAATCTCTGCATAAAAAACAATAGTGAAAAGTGATCAAGTTAGAGGTAATTTTACTTTGCTATATCCTTTTTTGCATGTTGGTGTTGATGAAAATATTTCATTTGTTGTATTGAAAGGTAGGTTATCTTTTGCTATTGGCCACCTTACAAAGCTTAGAGTTTTGACACTTGGGTTAAATGAATTCTTTGTTGAGTTGCCTTTAGAAATGGGAAAGATTAATCTTTTGGGAGTTCTTGATTTAGGTTTTAATGCTTTTCATGGTCCTATACCAGCCACCTTAGAGAAGTGCACTTCATTGAGGGTTATTAATTTATCTAGGAATCAATTGATTGGAACCATTCTTGCAATTTTTGGGCCGATTACAAGGAACATCTAGTGAGGATCCACTTGATACAAATTCAGAATCATGCCAAGATACCAATGAAGTTAGTTCTCAAGCTAAATTAAATAGGCAAAATAGTTTAGAAAATTTTGTTTGATCATTAATATGTGAGACATTCTTTGGTACTGAAAAGTGTATGGACAATTGTAGTAATACTTCAGGGGAAGCTATTCTTAGACAACATGATTATACTTCTGAGTCATTTGAGGAGACTTTATGTGACACCCCTAAAGTGACCCTAGTCGGAAAGCGGTCTCGGGACCGCTAGACCGAGTCACCAAATTATTTGAATGTGATAATTATTGCCTAAAATATGTGAATATAAATGTGTGAAAGTTTTAAGCTTCGATTTAGTTAATTGCATGTGAATTTAGTTGATAGGACTTATGTGAGAAAATTTAGAAATGTGCTAGGCAAATGCAAGTGGCCTAATAGTGCATGTAATCAAAGGGGTGGACTTGCATGTCAATTTCCCCCCATTTAAGTACTAGTGGCCGGCCATGACAAGGGATGATGGGCAAAACATGTCATGAAACATGTTGTGTTAATGGAAAAATAAAATAAGAAGCATGGGCAAAACATGTCATGAAACATGTTGTGTTAATGGAAGAATAAAATAAGAAGCATGGGCAATAAACTAATAAGAAATTGAAGGAAGAAAACAAAGAGAAAAAAATGTGTTCATCATTCTCATGCATGACCAAAAAAAAAAGAAAAAAAAAGAAGAGAAAAGCTCTCATGTTGTTCTTGGCCGAATAGGAGAAAGAAAAAGAAGGAAAAAGAGCTTTGAGGAAATCGGCTATGGTGGTTTGATAGACTAAGGTATGTTTGATGATGTTCCATGAGATGCATGCATGTTTTAGTAGTTAGCTTGAGTTCTAAATAGCCCATGGTTCAAATCTTTACTATGTCATGGAGATGATATTCGGCCAAGGTGGATTGGTGTTGATATCATTTGCATGCTAAAAGGTGGCCATATGACCTATCAAACTCCTTGTCATATTCGGCCATAAGCTAGCAAAATGAGACTTTAATGAGTTAAATTTGTTTGAATTAAGCTCAAGAGCAAAGGGGAACTAAATCCGATAAAGGGAAGGAAAAAGTGGTCGAATAGCCGCCGAAATCGTTCGACAACATCCGAGGTAAGTTTTAAGTGATTAAACGTTGAGTAAATTCAATCATAATAGGACATAATGAGTTTATTTAATAAGATATGATGTGGCCATGATATGTCTTAAACTCAAATGGTAAGTTCATATGTGTTTGGACTTGGAAATTTAAGAGCAAGTTGTAATAATTTGCTTTGGACAGCAGCAGTAACGTGATTTTAGAAAATCACTATAAATTGTTGGTGTGGAATTATAGGCTGAATAAAATATGTAATCAAGGCTTAATTAGTCTAGTTTCTTATAAAAGAGACCTTGTGAGCAAAGAAATTTCCTATAAAGAGATATTTAAAGTTGTGTGAGACGGTGTCAGAATGACTCCGAAATCCCCTGTTCTGTTTTTAGAAATCATTATAAATTGTACAAAAATAGTTATAAGATAAAATTTATATGCTTAGACTCCTTAATGGGTCTAGTTTCAAATGAAATCAAATAAAACACATTTTGAATTCTGTAAAATGAGAAATTTGATTCGTAGTGAAGAGTGGTCAGATTAGTCAAACAGTGAAACAGGGGAAACTTTAAGAAAAATCTGGTATTGATTGGCCAAACCTAAAATTCTGGAAATTTTATGGATGGAAGATATACGAGTCTATATTCAGGAAAATTAACGGCAAGTGATTTGGAGTTTTGTAGCTCCGGTTATAAATAATTTAGTGACCATTGCTCAGGAAAACAGCTCGTAGTGAATATGTGATTTTGTTGTAAACATGGATAAAACTTGTTTTAGTTGCTCATAAGCTATTGATTAAACCCATACTTGAATTCTAAATCGTGATATTGTAAGCTTATGAGTATTCGAATATGAAATGATAGTATGGCGTAAAATTGAATTATTCATTGGAAAGTGATGGATGTAGATTCGGCCAAGACCAAGTCTGTACATGATAGTATATGTGATAAGGCCTAATGGCCGATGTGATGAATGTGAAAGTGTATATATATGTGATAAGGCCTAATGGCCGATGTGATGAATGTGAAAGTGTATATATGTGATAAGGCCTAATGGCCGATGTGATGAATGTGAAAGTGTATATATATGTGATAAGGCCTAATGGCCGATGTGATGAATGTGAAAGTGTATATATGTGATAAGGCCGAATGGCCAATGTGATGAATGTGAAAGTGTATATATATGTGATAAGGCCGAATGGCCAATGTGATGAATGTGAACATGTGTATGTGTGATAAGGCCGAATGGCCAATGTGATGAATGTGAACATGCATATATGAGATAAGGCCGAATGGCCAATGTGATGAATGTGAACATGTGTATGTGTGATAAGGCCGAATGGCCAATGTGATAAATGTGAACATGTGTATGTGTGATAAGGCCGAATGGCCAATGTGATGAATGTGAACATGCATATATGAGATAAGGCCGAATGGCCAATGTGATGAATGTGAACATGTGTATGTGTGATAAGGCCGAATGGCCAATGTGATGAATGTGAACATGTGTATGTGTGATAAGGCCGAATGGCCAATGTGATGAATGTGAACATGCATATATGAGATAAAGCCGAATGGCCAATGTGATGAATGTGAAAGTGTATATATGTGATAAGGCCGAATGGCCAATGTGATGGATGTGGAAGTGTATAAATGTGATAAGTCCCGAAGGGCAATTGTGTCAGTACTATATCCGGGTTAAAACCCCGCAGGCTTTATGCGAGAATATTATCCTGATTAATGTCCGTAGGCTTCGTGCTCGTACTATATCCGAGCTTTAAAGACCCGACGGCTAAATGCTAGGATTCAAGTAAGACTTTGATATTGAGTATCTGCATTAAGTTACCATCAAATAAGTATTATGTATTCAAGATGTTCAGGTACGTATTACTTACTCATCGGTGGAGTGATTTCGAGGTGAATTATCAGTATCAAAGAGGTAGGTAAATGTGATTAATATTATAACTCCAAATGTGAGAATGATCTAATTGGTAATGGTATGTTTGTATAATAAAGTATGCGATGAAATATTCTTATGTATTAGTGCATATTCTGCCCAAAAGCCTTATGATCTGAGTATGGGTTGGGTTGAGCTAGATGTGCCAGTACAAGGTAAGGATTATGATTTGTAAGCTTACATATATGTGATAAGGAATATGTTGGTTCTTTATGTGCCTATGGTAATTTAGTACTTGTCATGTTGAAATACTTAAAAGTATGGATGTGATTATGAACAAGTGGAAAGGATTATTGAAAGTTGAAAATCGATGAAGAATGTGCTTTGGAAATATTTGACCATCTAGGTCATTATTATTCGAAAGTATATATGTGGCAGCCAAGTGTTGCGTTTAATAATATTATAGATCGAGATGAAGCTCTAGATTAACTTCATCGAACAGTTGAAATGAATGACCAATGATAGTGATTGAGAACACTTTGTTTTGCTTAAAACTTACTAAGCATTAAATGCTTACTCCGTTCTTTGAATCTCTGTTTTATAGATTTTGGTTCGTCAGCTATCGGACTCGGGATTATTGAAGTCGAAGTCGCCCACACTATCAAAACCCTTCTGGTACACTTTTGGTTGAACTCTGAAAATGGCATGTATAGGACTACCCTTTTGTTGTTGGTCATGTACCCTTCGGTTTTGTATAATTTTGGATAGCCATGCGAAAATGGCTTATATATGTTTGAGCATAATGTTATAATCGTTTGGTATGGATATGGTTATTGAGAGGTGTGGATATGCTTAACAAGGATTGGCCATGGGAATGGTTAATCATTATCATAATTTGTGCTATTTATGCTAAAAGGGCTAGTTGAATCATGGAAACTATGAAATAGGTAAAGTCTACCTTAAAGGCAGATGCTGACAGCAGCAGTGATGTAGATTTGGAAAATCACTAAAAATAGTAGGAATGGAATTAAATAGTGAATAAATTATTTAAATGAACCTTGATGAATCCACTTTCATATGGAAGAAACGAAATGGTCATATGAGTGGTATGTTAAGAGATAATTAGGTTTTCGTGAAACAGGGCCAGAACAGTTTCTGGATTCCCTATTCCGACTTTGGAAATTCATTATAAATTAACAAGAGATAGTTAGGAGTCATGCCATATATGTATAGATTCCTCTCTGAGTCTAGATTCTATAGAAACAAACGGCATCAGTATTGAAGCCCTGTACAGGGAGATATCCAAATTGTAATGCATGAAGGTCAGTGTAGTCGCACCCTGTAACTGGGGATACTTTAACTAATAAAATGTACTAATTGGCCTGACCAAAAATTCTAGAAAACAATATGTAGATGGACATATGAGTCTAGTTTCAGGGAAAAATCATGAAACTGATTTTCGAGTTGTGAAACTCAAGATATGATTTTTAAGGTGACAGCGACACAGTTAGCCAGCTGTCTGGAAATTTTTAAAATGGACTGCGATAGTAAGCGAATTTAGTCTGTGAACCCCTCGTGTCTGACTCCGGCAACGGTCTCGGGTACGGGGCGTTACACTTTAAGGCTTATTGTAAAGTCATTGAAGGCTCTAAATGATGATTTACACAAGTTACAATAGAGAAATCAATTTTGTTACATTGTCTTTGTGATGCTGAAGCTATTTCTCTTCATCATATGTCTGAAACGAGGCTTGAAATGGATAGATCTACTAAAAAAAAACAAGGAACTATCTAAAAAGCTTTAGCTAATTTACGATCACAACCTCCTACTTACAAGATTTTACAAATCTCACGATCCGTTGATTTACGATCACAACTATCATTTTTAAAGCTTGCTGATTTATGATCATAGCTTCAGTTTATTTATTTATGATCAAGAACACTTCATTAAGAATTCGCCGATTTACGATCGCAACTCCATTTAAACAGTTCACTGATTTACGATTACAATTTTCATTTTTAAAGCTCGCTGATTTACAATCACTATTTCAGTTCAATAATTTACGATCATGACCACTTCTTGGTTCACAAGAAATATAAATTTGCTAAACTAGTTCCAAACTCTCTCTTGAGATGATTTTCAACTAGCTAATTCTGTCCTCTTTGCCCTTCAGAGCAAGTTAGATGCTAGACATGATAAATAAATGTGTATTAAGGAAGAACTAAAAACTAACCTTGAAAGAAGGGGGATAGAGGAATCAATTTTGTTACATTGTCTTTATGAGGCCGAAATTACTTTTCTGAACTGAACGTTTGAAACGAGGCTCGAAATGGATTGATTTTCTCAAAAAACAAAGAACTTTCTGAAAAGCTTCAACTGATTTACGATCACAACCTTGTACTTACAGGATTTTAAAAATCTCACGGTCTGTGGAATTACACGATCAAAACTGTCTTTTTTACTTCTCGCTAATTAACGTTTATAGCTTCAGTTCATTAATTTACAATCATGAACACTTTGTTAAGAGTTTACCAGTTTACGATCGCTACTTCACTTAAATAGTTCGTTAATTTATGATCACAACTATCATTTTTAAAGCTCACTTATTTACAATCATGACTTCATTTCATTTATTTATGATCACGAACACTTCTTGGTTCATAAGGAAAGTAAATTTGCTGAACTAGTTCCAAGTGTGGCCAGAGATGATTTTCAACTAGCTAATTTTGACCTCTCTACCCTTTAAAGAAAGTTCGATGCTAGAGATGATGAATTTAGACGTGTTGAGGAAGAACTTAAAACTAACCTTGAAAGGAGGATAGAGGAATCAATTTTGTTAAATTGTCTTTGTAATGCTGAAGCTGCATCTCTTCACAATATGTTTGAAACAAAGCTTGTAATGGATCGATCTTCTGAAAAAATAAGGAACTATTTGAAAAGCTTTCGCTGATTTACGATCACTACCTTCTACTTACAGGATTTTACGAATCTCACGGTCCACAAATTTACAATCATAACAGTCAATTGTAGAGCTCGTTGATTTACGTATACAACTTCAGGTTATTTATTTGTGATAATGAACACTTAATTAAGAGTTCGCTGATTTATGATCGCAACTCCACTTAAATAGTCCATTTATTTATGATCAAAACTATCATCTTTAAAGCTTGTTGATTTACAATCACGGCTTTAATTCATTCATTTACGATCATGAATACGTCTTGGTTCACAAAGAAAGTAAATTTGTTGAACTAGTTCCAAGCGTGGCCAGGGATGGTTTTCAACTAGCTAATTTTGACCTCTCTACCGTTTAGAGCAAGTTAGATGCTAAACATGATTAATAAAGGCGTATTGAGGAAGAACTCAAAACTGACCTTGAAAAAAGGAAGATAAAGTAATAAATTTTATTACGTTGTCTTTATGAAGCTGAAGCTACTTTTCACCATTTGTCTGAAACGAGGCTTGAAATGGATCGATTTGCTAAAAAAAAGGAACTTCTTGAAAAGTTTTAGCTGATTTATGATCATGACCTTGTACTTGCAAGATTTTACAAATTTGTGGATCTGCGGATTTACTATATTAACTATCTTTTTTACAGCTCGCTGATTTACATTTATAGCTCCAGTTCATTGATTTACAATCATGAACACTTCATTAAGAGTTCACCGATTTACGATCACAACTTTACTTAAATAGTTCATTGATTTACGATCGCAACTGAGATTTTTAAAGCTCGTTGATTACAATCACAGCTTTAGTTCATTGATTTATGATCATGAACACTTCCGGGTTCATAAGAAATTTAAATTTGGTGAACTAGTTCCAAGCGTGGTTAGAGATGATTTTCAACTAGCTAATTTTGACCTCTCTGCCTTTCAAAGCAAGTTAGATTCTAGAGATGATAAATATAGACGTGTTGAGAAAGAACTTAAAACTGATTTTGAAAGAAGGAAGATAGATAAATCAATTTTGTTACATTGTTTTTGAGATGCTGAAGCTACTTCTCTTCACCATACGTCTGAAAAGAGGCTGAAAATGGATCGATCTGCTAAAAAAAAAGGAACTTTCTGAAAAGCTTTAGTTAGTTTACAATCATGGCCTTCTACTTACCAGATTTTATAAATCTCATGGTCCGTTGATTTACGATCAAAACTGTCATTTTTAAAGCTCGCTAATTTACGATCATGATTTCAATTCATTGATTTACAATGATGAATCGTTCATTAAGAGTTCACCGATTTACAATCATAACTCCACTTAAATAATTCATTGATTAAATATCACAACTGTTATTTTTAAAGCTCGCTGATTTACAATGACAACTTCAATTCATTGATTTACGATTAGAACACTTCTTGGTTTACAAGGAATATAAATTATCTAAACTAGTTCAAGCATTGCTGAAGATGATTTTCAACTAGCTAATTTTAGCCTATTTACCCTTCAGAGTAAGTTAGATGCTAGAGATAATGAATATAGACGTACTAGAAAAGAACTCAAAACTAACCTTGAAAGAAGGAGGATAGAGGAATCAATTTTGTTAAATTGTCTTTGTGATACTGAAGCTACATCTCTTCACCATACGTCTAAAATGAGGTTTGAAGTGGATCGGTCTTCTAAAAAAAAAGAACTATCTAAAAAGCTTCAATTAATTTACGATCATGACCTTTTACTTACAGGATTTTATGAATCTCACGGTCTGCGAATTTACGATCATAACTGTCATTTTTAAAGTTTTCTAATTTACATATACAACTTCAATTCATTTATTTATGATCATGAGTACTTAATTAAGAGTCGCAACTACACATAAACAGTTCGTTGATTTATGATCACAACTATCATTTTTAAAGCTCTCTGATTTACAATCACAGCTTCAATTCATTTATTTACGATCATGAAAACTTATTGGGTCACAAGGAATGTAAATTTGCTGAACTAGTTTCAAGCGTGGTCAGAGATGATTTTCAACTAGCTAGTTTTGCCCTCTCTACCCTTTAGAGCAAGTTAGATGCTAGACATGATAAATAAAGGCATGTTTAGGAAGAACTCAAAACTGACCTTGAAAGAAGGAGGATAGAGGGATCAATTTTTGTTACATTGTCTTTATGAGGCTAGAGCTATATCTTTTCACCGTCCGTCTGAAATGAGGTTTAAAATGAATTGATTTGCTCAAAAAGACAAGGAACTTTTTGAAAAGCTTCAGCTGATTTATGATCACGACCTTATACTTACAGGATTATACAAATCTAATGGTCCGCAGATTTACGATCATAACTGTCTTTTTTACAGCTTGTTTATTTACATTTACAACTTTAGTTCATTGATTTACAACTATGAACACTTCATTAAAAGTCCGCCAATTTACAATTGTGACTTCACTTAAATAGTTTGTTGAGTTACGATCACAACTATTATTTTTAAAGCTCACTGATTCACAATCACGGCTTCAGTTCATTGATTTACGATCATGAACACTCTTTGTTTTGCAAGGAATGTAAATTTGCTGAACTAGTTCAAAGTGTGGCCAGAGATGATTTTCAACTAGCTAACTCTGACTTCTCTGCCTTTCAAAGTAAATTAGATGCTAGAGATGATAAATAAAGGCGTGTTGAGGAAGAACTCAAAACTAGCCTTAAAAGAAGGAGGATAGAGGAATTAATTTTGTTACATTGTCTTTGTGAGGCTAAAGCTATTTTTTTGAACCATACGTCTAAACGAGGCTCGAAATTAATCGATTTGCTCAAAAAACAAGGAAGTTTCTAAAAAAATTTAGCTGACTTATAATTACGACCTTGTACTTATAGGGTTTTAAGAATCTCACGGTCTGCGAGTTTTCGATCAACACTGTCTTTTTTACAACATGCTGATTTATGTTCACAACTTTAGTTCATTGATTTACAATCATAAAAACTCCATTAAGAGTTTGTTGATTTATGATTGCAACTCGACTTAAACATTTCGTTGGTTTACGATCACAACTGTCATTTTTAAAGCTCGCTGATTTACAATCATGACTTCAGTTTATTTATTTATGATCATTAACTCTTCTTGGTTCACAAGAAATTTAAATTTACTGAACTAGTTTCAAGCGTGGCCAGAGATGATTTTCAAGTAGCTAATTTTGACCTCTTTGCCCTCCATAGCAAGTTAGATTCTAGAGATGATAAATAAAGACGTGTTGAGGAAGAACTTAAAACTGACCTTGAAAGAAGGAGGATAGAGGGATCAATTTTGTTAAATTGTCTTTATTAGGTTGAAGCTACTTCTCTTCACCATACGACTAGAATGAGGATTAAATGGATCGATCTTCTCAAAAAAATGAGGAACTATTTGAAAAGCTTCAACTCATTTACGATCACAACCTTCTACTTATAGGATTTTAAGAATCTTACGATCCACAAATTTATGATCATATCTGTCATTTGTAAAGCTCACTGATTTACTTATACAACTTTAGTTCATTTATTTACGAACATGAACACTTAATTAAGAGTTCTTCGATTTACGATCGCAAGTCCACTTAAACAATTCGTTGATTTACGATCACAACTGTCATATTCAAAGCTTACTGATTTACAATCTAGTTTCAGTTCATTGATTTATGATCTTGAGCACTTGTTGGTTCACTAGGAATGTAAATTTGCTGAACTAGTTCCAAGCGTTGTTAGAGATGATTTTCAACTAGCTAATTCTGAACTTTTTGCCCTTCAAGTTAGATTCTAGAAATGATAAATAAATATGTGTTGAGGAAGAACTCAAAATTGACCTTGAAAAAAGGAGGATAGAGGAATCAATTTTGTTAAAATTATCTTTATTAGGCTGAAGCTACTTCTCTTCACCATCCGTTTAAACAAGGCTTGAAATGGATCGATCTACTAAAAAAAAATAAACTTTTCTAAAAGTTTCAGCTAATTTACTGTAACAACCCATTTTCAGTAAAATCAGAACAATGGTTTCAGGACCACAAATTCGAGCCGGAAATAAAATTTATTTTAATATTATTGCATGGTCTTCATTGTGATAGGAATGTCATATGAAAATTATGATAATAAAATTTTATCGATTATATGCTTAATTGGGGAAAGGACCAAATTGCATAAAATGCAAAAATTGAATTCTAGTAGCTAGAAGGATGAAATAACTATGGAATTTAAAATTTGAGGTCCTTATATTGTAATTAGACTATTAAAGAAAATTTAGTAGATATTTTTGATGATTCATGCATGGAAAAATTAGAAAAGGACAAGGACTAAATTGGAAATGAAAATAATTAAAAGATGATAAATTAAATAAATGTTTAATATTATCATTTTATATCATCTTCATACCCAAATACATGGAAACCCTAGGAAAGAGAAAATAAACTTTCTTGGCTTGATTAGGTATGTTTTCTTGTCCTGTTTTTAGTAATTTTTATATTTTTGAGATCAGAATAGCCTAATCTATCTATTTTGGGGATTAGTTTGAAAAATTATCAAAGTAACAAAGTTTTTATATGGATGAATATGTTGAAAATTTGAAATTTATGTGAGAAAATGAAAGGTTGTTGATAGATAAACAACTTTTACAAAGAGAATTTTGATGAAATCATGATTTAGGGACTAATTTGAAAAATGGTAAAACCTATGGAAAAATTCTAAATTTTATGAAATATTATTGCTGTAAATGTTATATAAAAATTTGGTTAGGCTTGGAATAAGGATTAAATTGCATGAATTTTATTTTTCGAGCCTAAGGACGAAATTAGAATTTATGGAAAGTTTAGGGGCAAAATGGTAATTTCTCATAGGCTGTAAATTGAATTCAATTGAATATGAAATGTTTTAAATTGATGATTAAATTTATTTATATAGATTCGGACAACTCAAATTCAAAGCTAGATCAAGGAAAAGAAAAAGTTTCGAATTAGTAGAATTTCTTGTACAAACGATTATTAAGGCTAGTTAGTGTAACTGAATTGAGTATATTTATATGCTTGTATTGAATGTGTTATGTGATTGTACGAATTATAAATGTTTAAAGTATGAAATAAATTATATTACCGCTATAGCTTGAATAAATGTTAAGTTCCGTTTGAATAATGAAATTTGATGGATATATGTAATTTCCCCATTTGAATATGATTATGCATATGTTGTAGACAGGATTTAGCTCAGATGAGTAATCCTGATAAATCCCTCTTGAGTGTCCTGATAACTAGTTATTGCGAGCATCTTGATCGATAGTGATTTTGCATGTGTTGGACACTATCGCAGCTCTGTATGAGCGTCCTGTTGCATGACTTGATCGATTGTGATCCAGCATATAATGCAGACATAAACACAGCTCTACATAAGTGTCTTGATATAAGCTGTTATGGGCTTCCTGACATGGCTTGGTTGAACTCTTTGTTACCTTATCTGGTGCTTCATAATAATAACTTTTCGGAGTTGCCTGTAAAGCTCTGTGAGCTCTCTGATTAAAACTCTTATGAGTTTCCTGTTTAGCCCAGATAAGTGTCCTGTTACATGGCTGATATGAGTATCTTGATATGTGGCTGGAGAGTGTGCTTCATGATTATGTGCCCTAGTGGGTACCCTTGAATATGAATTGACGAATTACTAAATTGTACACCTTGTGTGCACTACCTAAGTATCCATTGAAATTTCAATGATTCAACGGAAAAATTCCCGAAATAAGAAATTATGAGATTAAATGTATTAGATCTCAAATGCGCCTGAAATACTTGAAAGTTTATAACATGATAAGCTCATCTACGCTTATTGGTGTAAATGTGAAGTGTAACTAACATACTTGTTTAAGTGTATGTGATTAGGCAAACTTGTCAATTTGTTGAGAATCATGTTATTGTATGCTTATTATAATGAATATGAATGGTAAGTTTAATTCTTGTTATACGAACTTACTAAGCATTAAATGTTTATTAGGTTTTATTTTCTCTATTTTATAGTGTTCGGAAGCTTGTAAAGGTTGGAGATCGGTCAGAGCACCATCACACTATCTTCTAGCTCACTTTGGTACAAATAGTAAACTCATTTTGGTATAATGGCATGTATAAGTTAACTTGGCCATTGATGGCATGTAAATGGTTATATGTAATCTAGCCATTGAAATGGCTAGAGTAATACATTTTGGCATGTTTATATAAAGGTTATAATATAATCCATATGTTTGAGAAGGTTTAAATAGTAGATGGTATATATCTAATAAAGGTAAGTATTTTAAACATAAATGCATGAAAAGATATATCATTTAGATGTTAGAATTAGCTTGATTATAATGCTTGTATTGGTTGATATATGTTTGCAATTGTTGATGTAGGTTGTTGGAAAATTTAGGTGAGAAATAAAGCTAGGAAATGGCTTTATTTTGTCCACACGAGTAGACACACGAATAGGCACATGGTCATGGGGTTTGGCTGTGTGTCCCCTGTATCTTAAATTTGAGAAACAGAATACTCAGAATTTGGCACACAGGTAGAGACACGGGCGTGTGTCTCAGTCGTGTGTGATACACGGCCTAGAACACATGGGTGTGTCTTGGCCGTGTGAACCCTGCACCTAATTTTTGAAAATTAAATTGATCACACGGCCTACTTACACGGGGATGGACACGGCCTGCAGCATGAGCGTGTGCTATGGTCACACGGGCGTGTCTCTTGACCACACAGGTGTGTGTGCCCTGCATTTAGGAAATTTGTTTTGAAATTTTGTGAAAAATTCTCTGAGTTCTTGATCTAGTCCTGAATCGATTTTAATGTCTTTACTAGGCCCCGAGGGTCCAATCAACAGACAATATGACTAGTTTCGGAAATGATTAGTAATTAACATAAATTATCTGTAATTGTTCTGTAAACTCCAGTAATACTCTGTAATCCTATTTTGGTGACGGATACAGGTTAGGGGTGTTACATTTACAATCACAACCTTCCACTTATAGGATTTTACGAATATTACAGTCCGTAGATTTACTATCATAATAGTTAATTGTAAAGCTTGTTGATCTACGTATACAAATTTAGTTCATTTATTTACGGTCATGAACACTTAAGTAAGAGTTCACCGATTTACGATCGAAAATCCTTTTAAACAGTTCGTTGATTTACGATCATAACTGTCATTTTTAAAGTTCGCTGATTTATAATCACGGCTTCAGTTTATTACTTTATGATCATGAACACTCATTGGTTCACGAGGAATGTAAATTTGCTGAACTAGTTTCAAGCGTGGCCAGAGATAATTTTACACCAGCAAATTCTGACTTCTCTACCCTTCAAAGTAAGTTAGATGCTAGAGATAATAAATAAATGCGTGTTGAGGAAGAACTCAAAACTCACCTTGAAAGAAGTATGATAGATGAATCAATTTTGTTACATTGTCTTTATCAGCACGAAGCTACTTTTCTGAACCATATGTCTAAAACGAGGCTCAAAAAAGATCGATTTGCTAAAAAAAGGAACTTTTTGAAAAGCTTCAATTGATTTACGATCACGACCTTTTACTTACAAGATTTTACGAATCTCACGGTCTACTGAGTTATGATCTAAACTGTCTTTTTACAGCTCACTGATTTACGTTTACAGCTTTAGTTCATTGATTTAAAGTCATAAACACTTTATTAAGAGTTCTTCAAGTTATGATTGCAACTTTACTTAAACATTTCGTTGATTTACGATTACAACTGTCATTTTTAAAGCTCGCTAATTTACAGTTATGGCATCAGTTCATTGATTTACGATCATGAACACTTTATCATTCATAAGGAATGCAAATTTTGTAATAGCCCGTTCTCAGTAAAATTGGAACAGTGGTTTTGGGACCACAAATTCGAGTCCGGAAGAAAAATTATTTTAATATTATTTTATGATCTGCATTATAATTGAAATAGCGTATGGAAAATTCATAAAGAAATTTTATTGATTACATGTCTAATTAGATGGAATGGACTAAATTGCATAAAATGTAAAAGTTGAGTTCTAGTAGTTATAAGTATCAAATAGCTATGTAATTCAAAATTTGAGGTCCTTATATGGAAAATAGACTATTAAGAGGAGTTAATAGATAAGTATGATGATTCATTAATAGAAAATTAAATAAAGAAAAGGGCTAAATTGGACAGATGAAATAATAAAAGATGATATTTTAATTAAATACAAAAATATCATCATTTTCATCATCTTTCCCAAATAAAAAGATGGAAACCCTCGCCATGGAAATTGGGTTTTGAGCAAACTTATTTGGCTCAATTAGATATGTTTTCTTGTCCCGTTTTTAGTAATTTTTATATTTCTGATATCGTAATAGCTTAATCTAGCTATCTTGGGGATTAATTTGCAAAGTTATCAAAGTATTAAAGTTTTGCCATGGATGAGTATGTATGAATTATGAAGTTTTATGGTATAAAATGAAAGGTTGTTGATAGATAAACAACTTTTGTTAAGGAAATTTTGATGAAATCATGATTTTTGAGATTAAATTGAAAAGATGTGAAATTTGTGGAAAAATTATGATTTTTTTGAAATACACGGACTGTTATTGTAATATGTAAAATAACGGTTAGGCTTGAAATAAGGATTAAATTGCATGAATTTCATTTTCCGAGCCTAGGGACGAAATTGAAATTAATTAAAAGTATATGGTCGAAATGGTAATTTTTCCTAAGATGTGAATTGAATTGAATATAATTGAAGATTAATTGTATTAAATTGAGTTAAATTTACTTGTATAGATCCGGATAGACCAAATACGGAGTTAGATCGTGGTAAAGAGAAAATAACGGATTAGTAGATTTTGCTAACATGAACATTGGTTAAGGTAAGTTCGTGTAACTAAATTGTGTATATTTAAATGTTTGAATTGAATGTTGTATATGTGAATTGTATAAATGTCATATATATGAAATTGATCACATATCTGATAATATTTGTAACACCCCTTACCCGAGACCCTAGATCGGGACTAGGTACGAGGCATTACCAGGAATGTACTCAAACATTTTCGAGAAATACGGGTTACAAAATTTCGTTCCAAATTGAAACCAACCCAACAACAACTTGGTGTCCCTATTATGGGCCTACGAGACCCTAAACATACATTGAGAACGGTCCGGGATTAAACTGAGAACATAAGAAAGTTCCTGGCAAATTTTCTAGGTTAAGCCTCACACGCCCGTGTGGAGGCAATGCACACGCCCGTGTGCTTTGAGACATGCCCATGTCCCCTACCCGTTTGGAATTTGCTGAATTTATTTCTTATTTCGAACCTACAGAAGTTTTCACACGGCCAAGCACATGCCCGTGTCTCTGGCTTGTGTCTTTCACATAGCCTAGACATGCCCGTGTGGTCGCCCGTGAACTCGAGCATTCTGTTTATGACGTCAGAATGCATAGAGGCACACGGCCAAGACACACGCCCGTGTGCTAGGCCGTGCCCTCCACACGGTTGAGACACACGGTCATGCCTCTACCCGTACGTTTACTACCATGCATTCTGGCTTAAAAATTTTAGGTACGGGGGACACACGGACGGACTACACGCCCATGGGGCTATCCGTGTGTCACACACGGCCTAGACACACACCTGACAGTCTACCTGTGTGGACCTTGTTGGGCTATTTTCCAAGTCTTTGGTCACCCTTTAATGTTCCTACCCACTTATAGTTTTCATTAACACTTAACATGGTCTAATTATACTCTTAAATGACCTTAATATACCTCATTGCATGTAAACCTCATCTCATCAGTTGTATACATGCTCGATTATCCTCTTTATATTAAGGATTTCTATAACTGGTAACTCAATTAAGCTTGGCTCATTGTCTTAACTCATTGCCAAATTGTGGCCTAACCACCCATGTGATTTGGTCATATTACATGTGACTAATTGTAACACACCATATTTAATCATCACAAGAACATTGGAACATAATCATGCACAATTTGGTAGGTCGTAACCTACACCAAAATGAGCCAATTCCCAAGACTATATACAAGTAAATAAGTATACTTTTATAAGCCTTCATATTGGCTAATCAAATGACACATATAACAAAATAACAAAAGCCCTATACATGCCATTGAACAAAACAAAAGTATCTATATACCTAAGCTAGGTAAGATGATAGTGTGTTGATTCTCCAACCGTCTTCCAACCTCTACGAGTCCTTGAGCTCTGTAAGATAGGGAAAAGAGAGGGGTAAGCATTTACATGCTTAGTAAGCCCGAATAACTGGAAAGGAAACTTACCGATTAATTAGCATACATCCATATTAGGCAATAAAACCAACAAGCATGAAATAGTTTCCCTATCACATGCACTCAATCGACAAGTTAGTCCCATAACAATACACCATGTAATTTGTCTTAGATGAGCTTATCATTCAACATTTTCATTTTTATATCTCATGTTAATCCTGTTGAGTTTCTTGAAAATCTCGATGTTACCGTCAAGTCATAAGAGCGATCATCTCAAGTACGCACTCCCAAGAACCTCACATCTTACGGCGGGATTACTAGTCCAGGCTAAATCCCTTGTAGCGACAAACACCCGTAATGAGCTCAAATCTGAATTACCAGTCCAGGCTAAATTCAGACCCTAATCGGATTACCCGTCCGGGCTAAATCCATTATGCACACATATTCTTCGAGAGGCTCGATCACTCAAGGAACACCTATCCGGGCTAGATCCTTTTTATATTTGAGATCAACGGATTACCCGTCTGGGATAAATCCTTTTTCTGTAACACATGCAGGATCTCAAGTCATGTAAGCCATGATTTATCCATCGAGTTTCTCTTTTTACTTCAACTGGGACATTTATTATCATATCATTATTATTAACATATTTCATGGATTTTCATGCCATGATCACATACACAATTATCATATATTCATAGAACATATATATAGGCATATTATGAGTTTACTTTAAGTTATTCGAACTTACTTGGTATCCGTTTTGATTTTGCGTCTCGGTTATTCTGAAACCTTTTGTTTTTCTCGATTGACTTCTGAAATTTGTTCCTCGGGGTCTATAACAATAAAAATGAATTATCAATATCTCACATTATTCTTTTCAAGCCTAAATTTCACCCCAAACAAAATGACCATTTTGCCCCTAACCTTTCACATTATTTACGATTTGGTCTATAGGCTCGTATAATGAAATGCATGAATTTTATACATTACCCAAGCCTAGCCGAATGTTCTTTTCTCTTATGGAAGCCCACATTGCATTATTTCACATTTCTACCACATAATTTACACCTTTTGCAAAAAGGTCATTTTAGGGGTTTTTCATGAAAATCACCTAGAAAAAGATGTTTAACACACATCCAACTTTCATATTCCTCCATAAAACATCAAAGAATAAACATTTCACACATGGGTCACTTTGCAAACATGAACCCTAACTCAAAATATGGGTAGAAATGGAGAGAGTAAGCTACCGGGATTTCAAAAATACGAAGAACATTAAAAACAGGACTTGAGAGCACTTACTATTGAGCTTGAAAATGTTAATAACCCCAGATATAGAGGGATTGAGAAATTTGGCTAGATGAGGGATAAGAATGGTTGATTTTTGCCTTCATTTTCCCATTTTATTTCATTAATTAGCCAAATGACCAAAATGCCCTTAAGCCCTTTCTTTAAAATTTTATCCATACATGCCCATTTTTGTCCAAAAACCTAAAAATTGGGAAAATTTCTCTTTAAGGACTTTTAATTAATAATCTAAAGCAATTTCATGCAAATTGTTTCTAGAATCCAAGTTTTGCACTTTATTCAATTTGGTCCTTATTTTCCAATTGGACACCTTGCTCATAGAATTTCTTCATGAAACTTTAACACATGCATATTTTCATATTCTATACCTCATAATAATCATAAAATAAATATTTCAATGCCAGATTTGTGGTCCCAAAACTATTGTTCTGACTAGGCCCTATTTTGGGATGTTACAATATTCGACAAGTACTAAGTTCGATTGATTAAATAAAATTTGATGGATAAAGGATTCCCATTTTTGTTGTAGCTCTGCATATGTTGCAGACACACCACAGCTTGAAAGAGTATCCTGTTATTAGCTCTCATGAGCATTCCGATATATTGCCATCTTGAGATTCCCGTTATATGGTTCTTGCGAGCTTTTTGTTAATAGCTCTTTGAAGCATCCCGATTGGTTGTGATTCTATATGTGTTGTAAACACACTACAGCTCTTATGAGCATCCCGATATATGGTTTTTTGTGATCTTCCCAATTAAAGGCTCTTTGCGAGCTTCCTGATTAATGTCTCTTCGGAGCTTTCTGATATTGCTCACTTGAATTTCCTGATATATGGCTATTTGAAGCTTCCCGATTAATAGCTCTTTGGAGCTACCCGTTATTGGCTCGCATGAGCTTCTTGATTATGACTCTTATGAGCCTCCCGTTATACAGCCCAGTTAAGCTTCCTGTTACATGGCTTATATGAGCTTCCTGTTACATGGCTCGAGAGAGAGCTTCCCGAATATGAATTGACGGTTTACAATTTTTTACACTTCATGTGTACTACCCTTGTATCCATCGATATTTTAAATGATTCAATGGGTAAAGTTCCGATATAAGATGATATGAATTCAAGATGAATTACTATGAGAAATACTTGAAATACAAAGATATGATATGTACATGTTTAAGGACACTTGAAGTGATAAATACATGTATGTGGAAATTGAATATTGATGAGGTTATTTATGTTTCTTAGTATTTATGTGAATTACATGACTAACATGCTTGATGAGGATATGTGCTAGGCAATTGGCCAAATTGGTTTGAGCATGTTTTTTTGCTTACCTTAAATGTGAATTAATTGGTAAGTTAAATTCAATGCTATACAAACTTACTAAGCTTTAAAGCTTACTTTGTTTATTTTCTCCTATTTTATAGTACTCGGAAGCTAGTTAAGGTTAGAAGCTAGTCAGAGAAAAATCACACTATCCATAGGCTCATTTAGGTACAATTATAAAACTAATTTTGGTTATAATGGCATGCATAGGTTAAATAGCCAATGTTGGCATGTAAATGTTGTGGTTGTAACTAGCCATTGGAATGGCTAGTGATGAACATATTTTGATATATATATATATATAAGAGGCAATATCATGTTCAATGTGAGTGTTTGGTATGATTGATAGATGAAACACATATAGGTATATTGATGATTGATTTGAGATAGTGTATATTAATATGACATGCATAAAACTTAGTTTTGGTTTGAATTAATTGTCTTGTATTGGTTTGTGAATATATTAAAGTGTTAATGTAGGTGGAAGGCAAATTTGGGTGAGAAATATGGCTTGAAAATAGCCCTATTTCTTCCACACGGGCAGAGACGCGAATGTGTGTCTCAGCCGTGTGTGATACACGGCCTAGCACATAGGCGTATGACTTGGCCGTGTGTCCCCTGCATCTTTAAAATTCAAAACAGAATGTTCAGAATTTATCACAAGGCTTGGCACACGGGCGTGTAGCTTGGCTGTGTGACCCTTGCACCTATTTAATGTAATTTATTATGTTCACACGGCCTAGCACATGGACGTGTGACTTGACCATGTGACCCAAGTAAGAGAGTTACACTGGTATGAACACAAGCTAGACACGGCCGTGTGTCCCTATTTCGAATGCCCACATGGCTTGAGACACGAGCGTGTCTCTTGACAGTGTAAGCCACACTGCCTAACCACACAGGCGTGTGTCCTCTGTATCTTGGAAAAATTTTGAGATTTTGTGAAAAATTCTCTGAGTACTCGGTTTAGTCCTGACTTGTTTCTAATGTGCATTATAGACCTTGAGGGCTCATAGAAGGAACAATATGATTGAATATGATCGATTTATGATGTAAATGCTAAGTGACATGAAATATCTGTATTTGAATTGTAAATCCTGATAATGCTCTGTAACCCTGTTCTAGCGACGGATATGAGTTAGGGGCATTACAAATTTACTAAAATAGTTCCAAGCGTGGATAGAGATGATTTTTAGCTAGCTAATTCTAACCTTCTTTCCCTTTAGAACAAGTTAGATGTTAGAGATGATAAATAAATGCGTGTTGAGGAAGAACTCAAAACTGACCTTGATAGAAGAAGGATAAAGAAATCAAAATTTGTTAAATTGTATTTGTGATGCAGAAGTTACATCTATTCACCATACGTCTAAAACGAGGCTTGAATGTGTCAATCTTCTCAAATAAACAATGAACTATCTGAAAAGATTTAGCTAATTTACAATCACGACCTTTTACTTTTAGGATTTTACGAATCTCATGGTCCGTGGATTTATGATCATAACTATCATTTTCAAAGCTTGCTGATTTACGTACACAACTTTAGTTCATTGATTTACGGTCATGAACCCTTCATTTAGAGTTCACAGATTTACGATCGTAACTCCACTTAAATAATTCATTGTGTATCTATCACAAACTGTTATTTTTAAAGCTCACTTATTTACAATCACGACTTTACTTCATTGATTTATGATCATGAACACTTATTGGTTTATAAGGACTGTAAATTTGTTGAACTAGTTCCAGGAGTGGCTAGAGAGACCTTGAAAGCAGGAGGATAGATGAATCAATTTTGTTATATTGTCTTTGTGATGCTGATGATAATTTTCCTCACCATACCTTTGAAACGACGCTTGAAATGGATCAATTTTCAAAAAAAAAAAAAAGAGAAACTTTCTAAAAAGCTTCAGCTGATTTGCGATCATGACCTTCAGCTTATAGGATTTTATGAATCTCACGGTTTGCTGATTCATTATCTAAACTGTCATTTTTATAGCTCGCTGATTTACAATCCCAACTTTAGTTAATTGATTTATTATCATGTGCACTTCTTGGTTTGAAAGGAATGTAAATTTGCTGACCTAATTCCAGGCATAGCCAAAAATGATTTTCAGCTAGCAAATTTTGACCTCTTAGCCCTTTAGAGCAAGTTAGATGTAAGATATGACGAATATAGGCATGTTGAGAAAGAATTCAAAACTGACCTTGAAAGGAGAAGGATAGAGGAATCAATTTCCTTACATTATCTTTGTTAGGCTGATGCTACTTCTCTTCACCATAAGTCTGAAATGAGGCTTGAAATGGATTGAGCTGCTAAAAAAATAAGGATATTTCTAAAAAGCTTCAATTGATTTACAATCACGACCTTCTACTCACAAGATTTTATGAATCTTACTATCTGCTAATTTATTATCACAACTGTCATTTTTAAAGGTTGCTGATTTATGATCACAACTTAAGTTCATTCATTTATGATCATGAACACTTCATTAAGAGTTCATTGATTTACAGTTGTGACTCCACTTAAACAATTCAATTATTTACAATCACAACTGTCATTTTTAAAGCTCACTGAATTACAATCATAGCTTCAATTGATTGATTTACGATCTTGAACACTTCATTAAGAGTTCATCGATTTACAATCGCAACTCTACTTAAACAATTTACTGATTTATGATCACAACTATCATTTTTAAAGCTGGCTGAATTACAATCACGGCTTCAATTAATTGAATTACGATTATGAATAGTTCTTGGTTCACAAAGAATGTAAATTTGCTGAACTAGTTCCAAGCGTGGCCAGAGATGATTTTCAACTAGCTAATTCTGAACTCTCTGTCCTTGAGATCAAGTTAGATGCTAGAGATGATGAATATAGGTGTGTTGAGGAAGAACTTAAAAGTGACCTTGAAAGAAAAAGGATAGAGGAATCATTTTTTTTACATTGTCTTGGTGAGGCTGAAGCTACTTCTTTTCACTGTACATTTGAAACAAGTCTTAAATGGATTGATCTGCTAAAAAAAATAAGGAACTTTCCAAAAAGTTTCATTTGATTTACAATATTGACCTTCTACTTATAGGATTTATGAATCTCATGGTTCGCTTCAACTAGCAAATTTTGTCCTCTTTTCTCATTAGAACAAGTTAGATGCTAAAGATGACGAATATAGGCATGTTGAGGAAGAACTCAAAACTGACCTTAAAAGAAGGAGGATAAAGGAATCTATTTCTTTACATTGTATTTATTAGGTTGATGCTACTTCTTTTCACAGTACATATGAAATGAAGCATAAAATGGATTGATCTGCTAAAAAAATAAGGATATTTCTGAAAAGCTTAGCTAATTTTGCAGCACGACCTTCTACTTACAAGATCTTATGAACCTTACTTTCTGCTAATTTTATTATCCCAACTACCATTTCTAAACCTCATTGATTTATGATCACAAATTAAGTGCATTGATTTATGATCATTAACACTTCATTAAGATTTCACCGATTTACAATCGTGACTCCACTTAAACAGTTGAATTATTTACGATCAAAATTGTCATTTTTAAAGCTTGCTAAATTATAATCATGGCTTCAATTGATTGATTTACGATCATGAACACAACTTGGTTCACAAGGTATGTTTATTTGCTAAACTAGTTCCAAGCATGGCCAGAGATGATTTTCGACTAGCTAATTCTGACCTCTTTACTGTTTAGAGCAAGTTAGATGCTAGAAATGATAAATATAGGCGTGTTGAGAAAGAACTCAAAACTGACCTTAAAAGAAAGAGGATAGAGGAATCAATTTTGTTACATTGTCTCTGTGAGGCTGAAGCTACTTCTCTTCACCGTACATTTGACTTGCTAAAAAAAACAAGGAACTTTTTAAAAAGCTTTATCTAATTAATGATATTGACTTGCTACTCACACGATTTTTTGAATATCACGGTCTGCTAATTTACGATCACAACTGTTATTTTTAAAGCACACTGATTTAGGATCACAGATTCAGTTCATTAATTTATGATCATGAACACTTCATTAAGAGTTCACAGGTTTACAATCGTAACTCCACTTAAATAGTTCACTAATTTACGATCACAACTGTCATTTTTAAAGTTCTTTGTTTTACAATCATGGCTTCAGAAAATTGATTTAAGATCATGAACGATTCTTTGTTCACAAGCAATGTAAATTTCCTAAACCAGTTCTAAGCATAGCTAAAGTTGTTTTCAAATAGTTAATTTTGACCTATCTGCACTTCAGAACAAGTTTGATATCACAGATGATGAATATAGATGTGTTGAGGAAGAACTCAAAACTAATCTTAAAAGAAGAAGGATAGAGGGATCAATTTTGTTATATTGTCTCTGTGAGGTTGAAGCTACTTCTCTTAACTGCACATTAGAAATGAGGCTTGAAACGGATTGATTTGCCAAAAAAAGAAAGGAACTTTCTGAAAAGTGTCAGCTAATTTATGATTATGACATTTTACTTACAGGATTTTACGAATCTAGCTAATTTACGATCATGACCTTTTACTTATAGGATTTTACGAATCTCACAATCTGCTGATTTACGATCATAACTGTCTTTTTTAAAACTCATTGATTTACGATCATAGCTTCAGTTCATTGATTTAGGATCATGAACACTTCATTAAGAGTTCATCAATTTATGATCACAACTGCACTTAAACAATTTGCTGATTTATGATTAGAATTGTCATTTTTAAAGCTCGCTGATTTACAATCACGACTTCGGTTAATTGATTTACGATCATAAACATTTCTTGGTTCACAAGCAATGTAAATTTGCTGAACTAATTCCAAGCATGGCTAGAGATGCTTTTCAACAAGCTAATTCTGGCCTTTTTGCCTTTCAGAGCAAGTGAGATGCTAGAGATGATGAATTTAGACGTGTTGAGGAAGAACTTAAAATTTGACCTTTAAAAAAGGAGGATAGAGGAATCAATTTTGTTACATTGTCTTTGTAAGGCTAAAGCTACTTCTCTTAACTGCATCTTTGAAATGAGGCTTGAAATGGAGTGATCTGCTAAAAAAAAGGAAATTTTTGAAAAGCTTAAGTTGATTTATGATTACGACCTTCTACTTACAAGATTTTACGAATCTCACGGTCCCCTAATTTACGATCACAACTATAATTTTTAAAGCTTGCTGCTTTACGATCATGAACCCTTAAGTAAAAGTTCGCCAATTTACGATCGCTACTTCACTTAAACAATTCATTGATTTACTATCACAACTGTCATTTTTAAAGCCTGCTGATATAAAACGACGACTTCAGTTAATTGATTTACCATTCTGAAAACTTCTTGTTTCAAAAGGAATGTAAATTTGCTGAACTAATTCCAAGCATGGCTAGAGACGATTTTCAACTTGCTAATTCTAGCCTTTCTGCCTTTTAGAGCAAGTTAGATGCTAGAGATGATGAATTTAGATGTGTTGAGGAAGAACTTAAAATTGACCTTTAAAGAAGGAGGATAGAGGAATCAATTTTGTTGCATTGTCTTTGTAAGGCTGAAGCTACTTCTCTTAACTACATGTTTGAAATGAGGCTTGAAATGGATCAATCTGCTAAAAAAAGAACTTTTTGAAAAGCTTAAGCTGATTTATGATCACGACTTTCTACTTACAAGATTTTACGAATCTCACGATTCACTAATTTACGATCACAACTATAATTTTTAAAGCTCGCTACTTTACTACCATATCTTCAGTTCATTGATTTACGATCATGTACCCTTAATTAAGAGTTCGTCGATTTACAATTGCTACTTCACTTAAACAATTCTTTTATTTACGATCACAATTGTCATTTTTAAAGCCCGCTGATTTAAAATGACGACTTCAGTTAATTGATTTGCGATCCTGAAAACTTCTTGTTTCAAAAGGAATTTAAATTTGTTGAACTAATTCCAAGCATGGCTAGAGACAATTTTCAACAAGCTAATTCTGGCCTCTCTGCATTTCAGAGCAAGTTAGATGCTAGTGATGATAAATTTAGACGTATTGAGGAGGAACTTAAAATTGACCTTTAAAGAAGGAGGATAGAGGAATTAATTTTGTAACATTGTCTTTGTAAGGTTAAAGTTACTGTTTTCATCACGACTTCAGTTAATTGATTTATTATCATGAACACTTCTTAGATCACAAGGAATTTAAATTTGCTGAACTAGTACTAAGCGTGGCTAGATATAATTTTCAACTAGCTAATTTTGACCTCTTTGCCCTTTAGAGTAAGCTAGATGCTAGAGATCATGAATATAGGCGTGTGGAGAAAGAACTCAAAACTGACCTTGAAATAATGAGGATAAAGGAATCAATTTTCTTTCGTTGTCTTTGTGAGGCTGAAGCTATTTCTTTTCACTATATGTTTGAAACGAGGCTTGAAATGGATCGATCTTAAAAAAAACAAAGAACTTACTGAAGAGATTCAGCTCATTTACAATCACGACCTAGTTATAAGATTTTACGAATCTCAGATCCGCTGATTTATGATCACAACTATCATTTTTAAAACTCGCTAATTTACAGTCACTGTTTCAATTCATTGATTTACGATAATGAACACTTCATTAAGAGTTCACCGATTTAAGATCACAACTCTACTTAAACAGTTTGTAGATTTACGACCATAACTGTCATTTTTAAAGCTCGTTTATTTACAATCACGTCTTCAGTTAATTGATTTACTATCATAAAAACTTCTTTTCTCACAAGAAATGTACTTTTGCTGGCCTATTTCCAAGCGTAGCCAGAGATGATTTTCAACTAGCTAAGTCTGACCTCTCTGTCCTTTTGAGCAAGTTAAATGCCAGAGATGATGAATATAGGCGTGTTGAGACCGAACTTAAAACTGAGCTTGAAAGATGGAGCGTAGAGGAATCAATTTGTTTTATTGTCTTTGTGAGGCTGAAGCTACTTTTCTTCACCGTACGTTTGAAACGAGGCTTAAATGGATAGATTTTCTCAAAAAGAAAGGAACTGTCATTTTTAAAGCTTGATGATTTACAATAACGGCTTTAGTTAATTTATTTATGATCATGAACTCTTTTTGGTTCACAAGGAATGTAAATTTGCTAAACTAGTTCTAAGCATTGCCAGAGATGGTTTTCAACTAGATAATTTTGACCTCTCTGCCTTCCAAAGCAAGTTAGATGCTAGAGATGATTGGTATAAGCGTGGTGAGAAAGAACTCAAAACTGAGCTTGAAAGAAGGAGGATAGAGGAGTCAATTTTGTTACATTGTCATTGTGAGATTGAAGCTACTACACTTAACTGTATGCATGAAATGAGGCTTTAAATGGACCAATCTACTAAAATAAATTGAACGTTTTGAAAAGCTTTAGTTGATTTATGATCACGGCCTTTTACTTACAGGATTTTACGAATCTCATGGTCTGTTGATTTTCGATAACAACTTTTATTTTTAAAACTCGTTTATTTACGATCATGGCTTCAGTTAATTGATTTACGATCATTAGCACTTTATTAAGTGTTCTTCAATTTAAGGTTGTAACTTCACTTAACTAGTTCACTGATTTATGATCACAGCTTTATGTCATTGATTTACAATCATGAACACTTCTTGGTTCATAAGGAATGTAAATTTGCTAAAGAAGTTTTATGCATGGTCAGAGATGAATTTTAACTTGCTAATTTCGACCTTTCTGCCTTTCAGAGCAAGTTAGATACTAGAAATGATGAATGTAGGCATGTTGAGTAAGAACTCAAAACTAACATTGGAAGAAGGAAGACAAAGGAATCAATTTTGTTTCATTGTCTTTGTAAGGCTGAAGCTACTTCTCTTCACCGTATGTCTAAAATGAGTGTTGAAATGGATCGATCTGCTAAAAAAACAAGAACCTTTTTGAAAAGCTTCTGCTGATTTATGATTATGACCTTCTACTTATAGGATTTCTAGAATCTCACGGTTTACTGATTTACAGTCACAATTTTTATTTTTAAAACTCATTGATTTACGATTACGATTACGATTTCAGTTCATTGATTTATGATCATGAACACTTCATTAGAAGTTCATCGATTTATGGTTGCAACTCCACATGAACAGTTCGCTAAATTACGATCACAACTGTCCTTTTTAATGCTCGTTGGTTACAACCACTACTTCTGCTCATTGATATACAATCATGAAAAATTTATTAAGAGTGCGTTAATTTATGATCGTAACTCCATTTAAGCAGTTTGCTAATTTACGATCACAACTGTCATTTTTAAAACTTGTTGATTTATAATCATGGCTTCGATTCATTGATTTATGATCATGAACATTTCTTGGTTCACAAGGAATGTAATTTTTCAAAACTAGTTCTAAGCCTGGCTAGAGATGATTTTCAACTAGCAAATTTTGACCTCTCTGCCCTTCAGAGCAAGTTAGATGCTCAATTTTGTTACATTTTCTTTGTGAGGCTAAAGCTACTTCTCTTAACCGTATGCTTGAAACCAACTTGAAATGGATAGATCTACTTAAAAAAACAAGGATCTTTTCGAAAAGCTTAACTTAATTTACAATCATGACCTTCTACTTATAAGATTTTACGTATCTCACGATCCACATATTGACGATCATATTTGTCATTTTTAAAGCTCACTGATTTACTATCACGGCTTTAGTTTATAGATTTACTATCATGAACACTTCATCAAGAGTTCAACAATTTATGATCGCAACTTAACTCAAATAGTTTGTTGATTTACGATCACATCTGTCATTTTTAAAACATGCTAATTTATAATCACAACTTCAGTTCATTGATTTATGATCATGAACGCTTCTTGCTTCACAAGGAATGTAAATTTGATGAACTAGTTCCAAGCTTGGCCAAAATTAATTTTCAACTAACTAATTCTAACCTCCATGCCTTTTAGAGCAAGTTAGATGTTAAACATGATGATTATAGGCGTGTTGAGGATGAACTCAAAATTGACCTTAAAATAAAGATAGAGGAATCAATTTTTTTACATTGTCTTTGTGAGGCTGAAACTATTTTACAAAATAGTACGTCTAAAATGAGGCTTGATTTGGATTGATCTATTCTAAAAACAAGGAACCTTCTTAAATGCTTCAGCTGAATTAGGATCACGACTTTCTACTTATAGAATTTTATGAATCTCACAGTCTACTGATTTACGATCAAAACTGTCATTTTTAAACCTCACGAATTTACAGTCATGACTTCTGTTCATTGATTTACGATCATGAAAACTCCATTAAATGTTCGTCAATTTATGACCGCAACTTCACTTAAGTAGTTCAAAGATTTACGTTCACAACTGTCATTTTTAAAGCTCGTTGATTTACAATCACGACTTCAGTTAATTAACTTACGATCATGAACAATTCTTAGTTCACAAGGAATGTAAATTTTGCAAACTAATAATAATCATGGGCAAAGATGATTTTCAACTAGCTTTTTCTGACCCCTCTGCCTTTCAAAGAAAGTTAGATGCTAGATATGTTGAATATATGCGTGTTGAGGAAGAACTTAAAAATGAACTTGCAAGAAGGAGGATATAGGGCTCAATTTTGTTACATTGTCTTTGTGAGGCTGAAGCTACTACTCTTAATCGTATCCTTGAAATGAGCTTGAAATGGATCGATCTACTAAAAAACACAAGGATCTTTCTAAAAAGCTTCAGCTAATTTACAGTCATGACTTTAGGATTACAAATGTCATTTTTATTAATGTCATGGTCCATAGATTTAGGATCAAAACTTTCATTATTAAAGCTCACTGATTTACGATCATGAACACCTCATCAACAGTTTGTCGATTTACGATTGCAACTTAACTTACACTGTTCACTAATTTACAATCACAACTGTCATTTTAAAAGCTCGTTGATTTATAACCAGGTCTTTATTTTATTGATTTAAGATCATGATCTCTTCTTTGTTCACAATGAATGTAAATTTGCTGAAATAGTTCTAAACGTAACCTGAGATGATTTTCAACTAGCTAATTTTGACATCTCTGTCCTTCAGAGCAAATTAGATGCTAGAGATGATGAATATAGGCATGTTGAGGAAGAACTTAAAACTAACCTTAAAAGAAGGAGGATAGAGGAATCAATTTTTTTACATAGTCATTATGAGGTTTAAGCTACTTCTCTTAATTGTATGCTTCAAAATGAGACATTAAATGGTCCAATCTGGAAAAAAAACCGAGTAACTTTCTGAAAAGCTTCAGTGAAATTACAATCATGACCTTATACTTATAGGATTTTATGAATCTCACGGTCCGCTAATTTACGATCACAATTCTCTTTTTTGAGGCTCATTGATTTACGATCATGAACATTTCGTTAAGAGTTTCCCAATTTTTTATTTATGATCGCAATTTCACCAAATCAGTTCGTTGATTTACTATCACAACTTCAGTTTGCTGAAGCTACTTCTCTTAATTGTATGTTTGAAATGAGACTATAAATGGTCTAATCTGCTAAAAGAAACAAGGAACTTTCTAAAAAGCTTCAGCGGAATTGCAATCACGACATTCTACTTACAGGATTTTATGAATCTTACGGTCCACTAATTTACGATCATAATTGTAATATTTGATGCTCGCTGATTTACGATCATGAACACTTCATTAAGAGTTTCTCGATTTTTCATTTATGATCGCAACTTCACTTAATTAGTTTGTTGATTTACTATCACAACTTCAGTTCATTAATTTACGATCATGAACACTTTTTGGTTTAGAAGGAATGTAAATTTGCTGAACTAGTTCTGTTCATGGCAAAAGATGATTTTCAACTAGCTTATTCTAACCCCTCTACCTTTCAGAGAATGTTAAATGCTAGATATGATGAATATATGCGTGTTGAGGATAAACTTAAAACTAAACTTGAAAGAAAGAGGATATAGTACTCAATTTTGTTACATTGTCTTTGTGAGGCTGAAACTACTACTCTTAATCCTATCCTTGAAATGTGCTTGAAATGGATCGATCTGCTAAAAAATTCAAGGATCTTTCTAAAAAGCTTTAGTTGATTTACAATCACGACTTTAGGATTATAACTATCATTTTTACTAATGTCACGATTCGCAGATTTAAGATCACAACTTTCATTTCTAAAGCTCACTGATTTACGACCATAAACACTTCATCAACAGTTTATCGATTTACGATCGTAACTCAACTTACACAGTTCACTGATTTACAATCACAACTGTCATTTTAAAAGCTAGTTGATTTACAACCATGTCTTTAGTTTATTGATTTAAGATCATGAACTCTTCTTTGTTCACAATGAATGTAAATTTGCTGAAATAGTTCTAAGCGTAGCCAGAGATTATTTTCAACTAGCTAATTTTGACATCTTTGCCCTTTAGAGAAAGAAGATACAAGACTCAATTTTGTTACATTGTCATTATGAAGCTGAAGCTACTTCTCTTAATTGTATGTTTGAAATGAGACTATAAATGGTCTTATCTGCTAAAAGAAACAAGGAACTTTCTAAAAAGCTTCAGCGGAATTACAATCACGACATTCTACTTACAGGATTTATGAATCTCACAGTTCGCTAATTTACGATTATAACTATAATTTTTTATGCTCGCTGATTTACGATCATGAACACTTCATTAAAAGTTTCTCGATTTTTCATTTATGATCACAACTTCACTTAATTAGTTTGTTGATTTACTATCATAACTTCAGTTCATTGATTTACGATCATGAACACTTTTTGGTTTAGAAGGAATGTAAATTTGTTGAACTAGTTTTATTCATGGCAAAAGATGATTTTCAACTAGCTTATTCTAACCCCTCTACCATTCAGAAAATGTTAAATGCTAGATATGATGAATATATGCGTGTTGAGGACGAACTTAAAACTAAACTTGAAAGAAATAGGATATAGTACTCAGCTTTGTTACATTGTCTTTGTGAGGATGAAACGATCACAACTATCATTTTTAAAGCTCGTTGACTTACAACCATGACTTTAGTTAATAGATTTACAATCATTAACTCTTCTTTGTTCACAATGAATGTAAATTTGGTGAAATAGTTTTTAGGTGTGGCCAGAGATGATTTTCAACTAGCTAATTCTAACCTCTCTACACTTTAGAGCAAATTAGATTCTAGAGATGATGAGGAAGAACCCAAAACTAACCTTGAAAGAATGAATATACAAGACTCAATTTTGTTAAATAGTCATTATGAGGCTGAAGGTACTTCTCTTAATTGTATGCTTGACATGAGATAAGGAACTTTCTGAAAAGCTTCAGTGGAATTACACTCACTACCTTCTACTTACAGGATTTTATGAATCTCACGGTTCGCTTATTTACGATCACAACTATCATTGTTAAGACTCGCCGATTTACAATCACGAAAACTTCCTTAAGAGTTTCTAGATTTCTTATTTATGATTGCAACTTCACTTAATCAGTTCATTGATTTACGATTACAACTTTAGTTCATTGATTTTTGATCTTGAACACTTTTTGGTTCGCAAGGAATGTAAATTTGCTGAACTAGTTCTATTCATGGCAAGAGAAGATTTTCAACTAGCTTATTCTAACCCCTCTGCCCTTTAAAGAAAGTTAGATTATAGATATGGTGAATATATGCGTGTTGAGGAAGAACTTAAAACTGAACTTGAAAGAAGAAGGATATAAGACTCAATTTTGTTACATTGTCTATGTGAGGCTGAAGCTACTACTCTTAATCGTATCCTTGAAATGAGCTTGAAATGGATCGATCTGCTTAAAAAAACAAGGGTCTTTCTAAAAACCTTCAACTGATTTACAATCATGACTTTAGGATTACAAATGTCATTTTTGCTAATGTCACGATCTGCAGATTTAGGATCAAAACTTTCATTTTAAAGCTCGTTGATTTACGATCATGAACACTTCATCCGCAGTTCATCGATTTACGATCGCAACTTAACTTAAACAGTTCGTTGGTTTACGATCACAACTGTTATTTTTAATGTTCGTTGATTTAAAACCATGACCTTAGTTCATTGATTTAAGATCATGAACTTTTCTTTGTTCACAATGAATGTAAATATTCTTAAATAGTTCTTAGTGTGGCTAGAGATGATTTTCAACAAGCTAATTTTAACCTCTCTGCCCTTCAGAACAAATTAGATGCTAGAGATGATGAATATAGGCATGTTGAGGGAGAACTCAAAACTAACCTTGAAAGAAATAAGATACAAGACTCAATTTTGTTACATAGTCATTAAGAGGCTGAAGCTACTTTTCTTAACTGTATGCTTGAAATGAGACTTTAAATGGTCTGATCTGCTAAAAAAAACACGGAACTTTCTAAACACTTCATTAAGAGTTTCCCTATTTTCTGATTTATGATCGGAACTTCTCTTAATTGGTTCGTTGATTTATGATCACAACTTCAGTTTATTGATTTACGACCCTGAACACTTCTTGGTTCATAAGGAATGTAAATTTGCTAAACTAGCTCTATTCATGGCAATAGATGATTTTCAACTAGCTTATTCTGACCTCTCTGCCTTTTAGAGCAAATTAGATGCTAGAGATGATAAATATATGCTTGTTGAGGAAGAACTTAAAACTGAACTTGAAAGAAGGAGGATATAGGACTCATTTTTGTTACATTGTTTGTGAGGCTGAAACTACTACTCTTAATCATATCCTTGAAATGAGCTTGAAATGGATCGATCTACCCAAAAAAACAAGGATCTTTCTAAAAAGCTTCAGCCAATTTACAATCACGACTTTATGAACACAACTGTCATTTTTACTAATGTTTAGAATTATAAATTTCATTGTTAAAGCTCGCTGATTTACGATCATGAACACTTCATCAATACTTCGTTGATTTACGATCGCAACTAAACTTAAACAGTTCGCTGATTTACGATCACAACTATCATTTTTAAACTTGTTGATTTACAACCATGACTTTAGTTCATTGATTTAAGATCATGAACTCTTTTTTGTTCATAATGAATGTAAATTTGCTAAATAGTTCTAAACGTGGCCAGAGATGATTTTCTACTATCTAATTGTAACCTCTCTACCCTTCAGAGCAAATTAGATGCTAGAGATGATGAATATTTGTGTGTTGAGGACAAGCTCAAAACTAACCTTGAAAGAAAGAATATACAAGACTCAATTTTGTTACATAAGACTTTAAATGAGACTTTAAATGGTCTGATCTTCTAAAAGAAACAAGGAACTTTCTGAAAACCTTCAGTGGAATTGCAGTCACTACCTTTTACTTTAAGATTTTAAGAATCTTGCAGTTCACTGATTTGTGATAGCAACTGTCATTTTTAAGGCTCGCTGATTTACGATCACGAAAACTTCATTAAGAGTTTCTCGATTTCTGATTTATGATCGCAACTTCACTTAATCAGTTCGTTGATTTATGATCACAACTTCAATTCATTGATTTTCGATCATGAACACTTCTTGGTTCACAGGGAATGTAAATTTGCTGAACTAGTTCTATTTTTGGCAAGAGATGATTTTCAACTAGCGTATTCTGACCCCTCTGCCATTCAAAGAAAGTTGGATGCTAGATATGGTGAATATATGGGTGTTGAGGAAGAGCTTAAAACTGAACTTGAAAGGAGGATATTAGACTCAATTTTGTTACATTGTCTTTGTGATGCTGAAGCTATTACTCTTAATCGTATCCTTGAAATGAGCTTGAAATGGATCAATCTGCTCAAAAAGTCAAGGATCTTTCTAAAAAGCTTTAGTTGATTTACAATCATGACTTTAGGATTAAAACTGTCATTTTTACTAATGTCATGGTCCGCAGATTTATGATCACAACTTTCATTTTTAAAGCTCGCTAATTTACGATCATGAACACTTTATTAACAATTTGCGGATTTACGGTCGTAACTCAACTTAAACAGTTTGCTAATTTACAATCATAACTGTCATTTTTAAAGCTCATTGATTTACAACCATGTCTTTAGTTCATCGATTTAAGATCATGAACTCTTTTTTGTTCACAATGAATGTAAATTTGCTAAAATAGTTCTAAGCGTGGCCAGAGATGATTTTCAACTAGCTATTCTGACCTCCCTGCCCTTCAAAGCAAATTAGATGCTAGAGAAAATGAATATAGGCGTATTGAGGAATAACTCAAAACTAACCTTGAAAGAAAGAAGATACAAGACTTAATTTTGTTATATAGTCATTATGAAGTTGAAGCTACTTCTTTTAATTGTATACTTGAAATGAGACTTTAAATGGTCTGATCTACTAAAAGAAACAATGAACTTTCTAAAAAGCTTTAGTGGAATTACAATCACGACCTTCTACTTACAGGATTTTATGAATCTTACGGTCCACTGATTTACGATCACAACTGTCATTTTTAAGGCTCACTGTTTTACGATCATGTACACTTCATTAAGAGTTTCCCTATTTTTGATTTAGGATCGCAACTTCACTTAATCAGTTCGTTGATATACTATCACAACCTCAGTTAATTGATTTATGATCATGAACAATTCCTTGTTCAAAAGGAATGTAAATTTACTGAGCTAGTTCTATTCATGGCAAGAGATGATTTCCAACTAGCTTATTCTAACCCCTTTACCTTTCAGAGAAAGTTAAATGCTAGATATGATGAATATATGCATGTTGAGAAAGAACTTAAAACTGAACTTGAAAGAAGGAGGATATAGGACTCAATTTTGTTACATTGTCTATGTGAGGGTGAAGCTACTACTCATAATCGTATCCTTGAAATGAGCTTGAAATGGATCGATCTGCTCAAAAAATCAACGATCTTTCTGAAAAGCTTCAACTGATTTACAATCACGACTTTAGGATTACAATTTTCATTTTTACTAATATCACGGTTCACAGATTTAGGATCATAACTTTTATTTTTAGAACTCGCTGATTTACAATCATGAACACTTCATCAACAGTTCATCGATTTACGATTGCAACTTAACTTAAATAATTCACTGGTTTACGATCACAACTATTATTTTTAAAGCTCATTAATTTACAACCATGACCTTAGTTCATTGATTTAAGATCATGAACTTTTCTTTGTTCACAATGAACGTAAATATTCTTAAATAGTTCTAAGCGTGGCTAGAGATGATTTTCAACTAGCTAATTCTGGCCTCTTTACCCTTCAGAGCAAATTAGATGCTAACTATGGTGAATATATGCGTGTTGAGGAAGAACTTAAAGCTGAACTTGAATGAATGAGGATATAGGACTCAATTTTGTTACATTGTGTTTGTGAGGCTGAAGCTATTACTCTTAATCGTATCCTTGAAATGAGCTTGAAATGGATTAATCTGCTAAAAAATCAAGGATCTTTCTAAAAAGCTTCAGCTGATTTACAATCACAAATTTAAGATTACAACAGTTATTTTTACTAATGTCACGGTCTGCAGATTTAGGATCACAACTTTTATTTTTAAAGATCGTTGATTTACGATCATGAAGACTTCGTGGATTTACGTCGCAATTCAACATAAACAGTTCACTGATTTACGATCATAACTTTCATTTTTAAAGCTCATTAATTTACTACCATGTCTTTATTTTATCGATTTAAGATCATGAACTCTTCGTTGTTCACAATGAATGTAAATTTGCTAAAATAGGTCTAAGCATGGCCAGAGATGATTTTCAACTAACTAATTTTGACCTCTCGGCCCTTCAGAGCAAAGTAGATGCTAGAGATGATGAATATAGGCGTTTGAGGAAGAACTCAAAAATAACCTATAAAGAAAGAAGATACAAGACTCAATTTTGTTACATAGTCATTATGAGGCTGAAGCTACTTCTCTTAATTGTTTGCTTGAAATGAGACTTTAAATGGTATGATCTGCTAAAAGAAACAGGGAACTTTCTGAAAAGCTTTAGTGGAATTTCAATCACGACCTTCTCCTTACATGATTTTATGAATCTTAAGGTCTGCTGATTTACGATTACAACTGCCATTTTTAAGGTTTGCTGATTTACGATCATGAACACCTCATTAAGAGTTTTCGGATTACTGATTGGTGATCGTAACTTTACTTAATCAATTTGTTAATTTATGATCATAACATTAGCTCATTGATTTACAATCATGAATACTTCTTGATTCACAAGGAATGTAAATTTGTTGAACTAGTTTTATTAATGGTAAGAGATGATTTTCAACTAGCTTATTCTCTCAGCTCTGCCTTTCAGAGGAAGTTAGATGCTAGAGAAGATGAGTATATACGTGTTGAAGAAGAATTCAAAACTGAACTTGAAAGAAAGAGGATACAGGACTCAATTTTGTTACATTGTCTTCGTGGGGCTGAAGCTACTACTCTTAATCGTATCTTTGGAATAAGCTTGAAATGGTTCGATCTGCTCAAAAAAATAAGGATCTTTCTAAAAACCTTTAGCCGATTTACAATCATGACCTTAGGATTACAACTGTCATTTTTACTAATGTCACGGTTCACAGATTTAGGATCACAACCTTTCATTTTTAAAGCTCACTGATTTACAATCATGAACACTTCATCAATAGTTCATCGATTTACGATCGCAACTCAACTTAAACAGTTTGCTGATTTACGATCACGACTGTTATTTTTAAAGCTCGTTGATTTACAACCATGAATTTAGTTCTTTAATTTAAGATCATGAACTCTTCTTTGTTCACAATGAATACAAATTTGCTGAAAAAGTTCTAAGCATGGCCAGAGATAATGAATATAATCGTATTGATGAAGAACTCAAAACTAACCTTGAAAGAAAGAAGATACAAGACTCATTTTTTTTACCTAGTCACTATGAGGCTGAAGCTACTTATCTTAATTGTATGCTTGAAATGAGATGTTAAATGGTCTGATCTGCTAAAAACACAAGGAACTTTCTGAAAGGCTTTAGTAGAATTACAATCATGACATTCTACTTACAGGATCTTATGACTCTCATGGTCTGCTGATTTACGACTACAATTGTCATTTTTAAGGCTCGTTGATTTATGATCATGAACGCTTCATTAAGAGATTCTTGATTTCTGATTTGTGATCGTAACTTCAATTAACTAGTTCGTTGATTTTCGATCACAACTTCAGTTCATTGATTTACAATCATGAACGCATCTTGGTTCACAAGGAATGTAAATTTGCTGAACTAGTTCTATTCATGGCAAGAGATGATATTCAACTAGCTTATTCTGACCTCCCTACATTTCAAAGTAAGTTAGATGCTAGAGATGATGAATATATGCTTGTTGAGGAAGAACTTAAAACTAAACTTGAAAGAAGGAGGATATAGGAATTAATTTTGTTAGATTTTCTTTGTGATGCTGAAGCTACTACTCTTAATCATATCCTTGAAATGAGCTTTAAATGGACCGATCTGGTCAAAAAGTCAAGGATCTTTCTAAAAAGCTTCAGCTGATTTACAATCACGACTTTAGGATTACAATTGTCATTTTTACTAATGTCACGATCTGCAGATTTAGGATCACAACTTTCATTTTTAAAGCTCGCTAATTTATGACCATGGAGACTTCATTAATAGTACGTCGATTTACGATTGCAACTCAACTTAAACAGTTCACTGATTTATGATCATAACTGTCATTTTTAAAGCTCACTGATTTACAACCATGTCTTTAGTTTATCGATTTAAGATCATGAGCTCTTCTTTGTTCACAATGAATGTAAATTTGCTAAAATAGGTCTAAGCATGGCCAGAGATGATTTTCAACTAGCTAATTTTGACCTCTCTACCCTTCAGAGCAAATTAGATGCTAGAGATGATGAATATAGGCGTTTTGAGGAATAACTCAAAACTAACCTTGAAAGAAAGGAGATACAAGACTCAATTTTGTTACATAGTCATTAGGAGGCTGAAGCTACTTCTTTTTATTGTATGCCTGAAATGAGACTTTAAATGGTCCGATCTGCTAAAAGAAACAAGGAACTTTTGAGAAGCTTTAGTGGAATTTCAATCACGACCTTCTACTTACATGATTTTATGAATTTCACGGTCCATTGATTTACGATCACAACTATCATTTTTAAGGCTTGCTGATTTATGATCATGTAGACTCCCTTAAGAGTTTCTTGATTTTTGATTTCAGATTACAACTTCACTTAATCAGTTCGTTGATATACTATCACGACTTCAGTTCATTGATTTACGATCATGAACAATTCCTTGTTCACAAGGAATGTAAATTTGTTAAACTAGTTCTATTCATGGCAATAGATGATTTTCAACTAGTTTATTCTTACCCCTCTGCCTTTCAGAGAAAGTTAGATACTAGATATGATGAATATATGCATGTTGTGAAAGAACTTAAAACTAAACTTGAAAGAAGGAGGATATAAGACTCAATTTTGTTACATTGTCTATGTGAGGCTGAAGCTACTACTCATAATTGTATCCTTGAAATGAGCTTGAAATGGATCGATCTGCTTAAAAACTCAATGATTTTTGTAAAAAGCTTCAACTGATTTACGATCACGACTTTAGGATTACAACTGTCATTTTTACTAGTGCCACGGTTCGCAGATTTAGGATCACAACTTTCATTTTTAAAGCTCGTTGATTTACGATCATGAACACTTCATCAACAGTTCATCAATTTACGATCGCAACTCAACTTAAACAGTTCACTGATTTATGATCACAACTGTCATTTTTAAAGCTCGTTGATTTACAACCAAGTCTTTAGTTCATTTATTTAAGATCATGAACTCTTATTTGTTCACAATGAATGTAAATTTGTTGAAATAGTTCTAAACAGGGCTAGAGATGATTTTCAACTAGCTAATTCTGACCTCTCTGCCCTTCAAAGCAAATTAGATGCTAGAGATGATAAATATAGGCGTGTTGAGGAATAATTCAAAACTAACCTTTAAAAAAAGAAGATACAATACTCAATTTTGTTACATAGGCATTGTGAGGCTGAAGCTACTTCTCATAATTATATTTGAAATGAGACTTTAAATGGTCTGATCTGTTAAAAAAAAGGGAAATTTCTAAAAAGCTTCAGCGGAATTACAATCACAACCCTCTACTTACAGGATTTTGTGAATCTCACAGTCCATTGATTTACGACCACAACTGTCATTTTTAAGGCTCGCTGATTTACGATCATGAACACTTCATTAAGAGTTCCTTGATTTCTTATTTATGATCACAACTTCACTTAATAAGTTTGTTGATTTACGATCACAACTTTAGTTCATTGATTTATGAATATAGGCACCACAATTTCTGACACCACTTAAAAATGGGTTGTTACAAGCTAATTCTAACCTCTCTGCCCTTCAGAGCAAGTTACATGTTAAAGATTATGAATATAGGCATGTTGAGGAAGAACTCAAAACTGAACTTGAAAAAATGAAGATAGGGGAATCAATTTTTTTACATTGTCTTTGTGAGGCTAAAGCTACTTCTCTCCACCATACGTCTAAAATAAGGCTTGAAATGGATCAATTTGATAAAAAAAGGAACTTTTTGAAAAGCTTCAACTAATTTACAGTCACGACTTTCTACTTACAGGATTTTACAAATCTCACGGTCCGCTAATTTACGATCAAAAATTTCATTTTTAAAACTCACTGATTTATGAACATGAACACTTTATTAAGAGTTCACCAATTTATGATCCCAACTCCACTTAAACAGTTCGTTGATTTATGATTACAACTATCATTTTTAAAGCTTGTTAACTTACGATCACTACTACTGTTCATTGATTTAAAATCTTGAACACTTCATTAAAAGTTGACAAATTTATGATTGCAACTCCACTTAAGCAATTCGTTGATTTAAGATCACAACTTTCATTTTTAAAGCTCGTCGATTTACAATCACAGCTTCAGTTTAGTGATTTAAGATCATGAACACTTCTTGGTTCACAATGAATGTAAATTTACTAAACTAGTTCTAAGCATGGTCATAAATGATTTTCAAGTAGTTAATTCTAACTTCTCTACCCTTTAAAGCAACTTAGATGCTAAATATTATGAATATAGGTGTATTGAGAAAGAACTCAAAACTGACCTTGAAAGAAAGAGAATAGAGGAATCAATTTTGTTACATTGTCTTGGTGAGGTTGAAGCTACTTCTCTTCACCGCACGTCTAAAGTGCGGCTTGCAATGGATCGACCTGATGAAAAAAACAAGGAACTTTCTAAAAAGCTTCAATTAATTTACGGTCACGACTTTCTACTTATAGGATTTTACAAATCTCACAGTCCGCTAATTTACGATAAAAAATTTCAGTTTTATAACTCGTTGATTTATGACCATGGGTTCAGTTCATTGATTTAGTATCATGAACACTTCATTAAGAGTTCACCAATTTATGATCCCAAATATACTTAAACAGTTCATTGATTTATGATCACAACTATCATTTTTAAAGTTCGTTAATTTACGATCACGACTATTGTTCATTGATTTAAAATCTTGATCACTTCATTAAAAGTTAGCCAATTTATGATCGCAACTCCACTTAAGAAATTCACTGATTTAATATCACAACTGTCATTTTTAAAGCTCGCTGATTTACAATCACAGCTTCAGTTTAGTGATTTAAGATCATGAAGTTCATTGATTTACTATCATGAACACTTCATTAAGAGTTCACCAATTTATGATCCCAAATATACTTAAACAGTTCATTGATTTATGATCACAACTATCATTTTTAAAGTTCGTTAATTTACGATCACGACTATTGTTCATTGATTTAAAATCTTGATCACTTCATTAAAAGTTAGCCAATTTATGATTGCAACTCCACTTAAGAAATTCACTGATTTAATATCACAACTGTCATTTTTAAAGCTCGCTGATTTACAATCACAGCTTCAGTTTAGTGATTTAAGATCATGAACACTTATTGGTTCACAATGAATGTAAATTTGGTAAACTAGTTCTAAGCATGGTCATAAATGATTTTCAACTAGCTAATTCTAACTTTTCTACCCTTCAGAGCAAGTCAGATGCTAAATATTATAAATACAAACGTGTTGAGAAAGAACTCAAAACTGACCTTGAAAGAAAGAGAATAGAGGAATCAATTTTGTTACATTGTCTTTGTGAGGCTGAAGATACTTCTCTTCACCGTACGTCTGAAACAAGGCTTGTAATGGATCGATATGCTTAAAAAAAGGAGCTTTCTTAAAAGCATCAACTGATTTACAATCATGACCTTCTACTTATAGGATTTTATGAATCTAATGGTCCGTTGATTTATGATCACAATTGTCATTTTGAAAGCTCGCTAATTTAATATTATGGCTTCGTTAAGAGTTTGTCGATTTACAATCACAACTCCACTTAATCAATTAGCTTATTTACGATTATAAAAATAATTTTTAAAGCTCGCTGATTTACAATCACAGTTTCAATTCATTGATTAATGATCATGAATACTTCTTGGTTCACAAAGAATGTAAATCTGTTGAACTAGTTCCAAGCATGACCAGAAATGATTTCCTACAAGTTAATTCTAACCTCTCTACCCTCTAAGCAAGTTATATGCTACAGATGATAAATATAGGCACGTTGAGAAAGAACTTAAAATAGAACTTGAAAGAAGAATGACAGAGGAATCAATTTTGTTACATTATTTTTTTGGCTGAAGCTACTTCTCTAAACCGTACTTCTAAAATGAGGCTTGAAATGGATTGATCTGCTAAAAAAAAAACTTTCTGAAAAGCTTTGACTGATTTATGATAACAACCTTCTACTTACATGATTTTATAAATCTCATTGTCCGTGTATTTACAATTAGAACTGTCATTTTTAAAGCTTGCTTATTTAGTATCACGACTTCAATTCATTGATTTACAATCATGAACACTTCATTAAGAGTTCATCGATTTACAATTGCAACTCCACGTAAACAATTCACTGATTTACGATCACAATTGTCTTTTTTAAAGCTCACTGAAATGTAAATTTTTTGAACTAGTTCCAAGCATGGTTAGAGATGATTTTCAAATTGCTAATTTTGACCTCTTTACCCTTCAAAGTAAGTTAGATGCTAGAAATGATAAATATAGACGTGTTGAGGAACAACTCAAAACTGATCTTGAAAGAAGAATGATAGAGGAATCAATTTTGTTATATTGCCTTTGTGAGGCTAAAGCTACTTCACTTTACCATAAATCTGAAACAAAGCTTGAGATGGTTCGATTTGCTAAAAAAATGAGGAACTTTATGAAAAGTGTCAAGTGATTTACGATCATGACCTTCTACTTACAGGATTTTACGAATCCTCTGTTAATTTACAATTACAACTGTCATTTTTAAAGCTCACTGATTTAAGATCACAGATTCAATTCATTGATTTATGATCATGAAAACTTTATTAAGAGGTCACCGATTTACAATTGAAACTCCACCTAAGGAGTTCACTGATTTATGTTTACAGTAGTCATTTTTAAAGCTCGCTAATTTACAATCATAGCTTCAGTTCATTGATTTACGATCATGAATACTTCATTAAGTGTTCACCAATTTATGATTGCAACTCCACTTAAGTAGTTCACTAATTTACATTCGCAACTGTTATTTTTAAACCTCGTTAATTTACAATCACGGCTTCAGTTCATTGATTTACGATTATGAACACTTCTTGGTTTAAAAGTAACGTAAAATTTATGCTAGAGATTATTTTCAACTAGCTAATTCTAACCTCTCTGCACTTCATAACAAGTTATATGCTAGAGATGATAAATATAACATGCGAGAAATAACTCAAAACTGACTTGAAAGGAAGAAAGAGGAATCAATTTTGTTACATTGTCTTTGTGAGGATGAAGCTACTTCTTATCACGGTACGTCTAAAACAAGGCTTGAAACGAATTGATCTGTTAAAAAAAATAAGGAACTTTCTAAAAAGCTTCAATTAATTTGCGATCACGACCTTCTACTTGCAGGATTTTACAAATCTCACGGTCCGCTGATTTAAGATCACGGCTTTAATTCACTGATGTATGATCATGACTTCAGTTTGCTAATTTAGGATCACAACTGTCATTTTTAAAGCTCGTTGATTTACGATCACAACTTCAATTCATTAATTTGCGATCTTAATTAAGAGTTCCCATATTTACGATTGCAACTCCATTTAAATTATTCTCTGATTTACTATCACAACTGTCATTTTTCAAACCTGTTAATTTATAGTCATGGTTTCATTAAGAGTTCGTCGATTTATAATCACCATTCTAATTAAACATTTTATTGATTTACGATCACAACTATCATTTTTAAAGCTCGCTAATTTACAATTACGGGTTTAAATCATTGATTTGCGATCATGAAAAGTTCTTAATTCACAAGGAATGTAACTTTCCTAAACTAATTCTAAGTATGGCAACAAATCATTTTCAAATAGTTAATTCTAACCTCTCTGCCCTTCAGAGTAAGTTACATGCTAAAGATTATGAATATAGGCATGTTGAGGAAGAACTTAAAACTGAACTTGAAAAAATGAAGATAGAGGAATAAATTTTGTTACATTGTCTTTGTGAGGGTGAAGCAACTTCTTTTCGCCGTACGTCTAAAATGAGGCTTGAAATAGATCGACCTAATAAAAAAACAACTTTTTGAAAAGCTTCAGCTAATTTACGATCACGACCTTCTACTTACAAGATTTTACAAATCTCACAGTCGCTAATTTACAATCAAAAATTTCATTTTTAAAACTTGATGATTTACAATCATGGGTTCAGTTCATTGATTTACGATCATGAACGCTTTATTAAGAGTTCACCAACTTATGATCCCAACTCCACTTAAACAGTTCGTTGATTTATGATCACAACTATCATTTTTAAAGCTTGTTAATTTACTATCATGACTATTGTTCATTAATTTAAAATCTTGAACACTTCATTAAAAGCTGGCCAATTTATGATCGCAACTCCACTTAAGCAATTCGCTGATTGCAGATTACAACTGTCATTTTTAAAGTTCACTGATTTACAATCACAGCTTCAGTTCAGTGATTTAAGATCATGAACACTTCTTGCTTCACAATGAATGTAAATTTGCTAAACTAGTTCTAAGCATGGTCATAAATAATTTTCAACTAGCTAATTCTAACTTCTCTACCCTTCAGAGCAAGCCAGATCCTAAATATTATGAATATAGTCGTGTTGAGAAAGAACTCAAAACTGACATTGAAAGAAAAATAATAGAGGAATCAATTTGTTACATTGTCTTTGTGATGCTAAAGCTACTTCTATTAACCGTATGCCTAAAATAAGGTTTAAAATGGATCGATCTGCTAAAAAAAATAAGGAAATTTCTGAAAAGCTTCAACTAATTTTTTATCATAACCTATTTATAGGATGTTACAAATCTCACGGTCCACTGATTTACAATCATGGCTTCAGTTCATTGATTTATGATCATGAACACTTCTTAGTTTACAAGGAATGTAAATTTGCTGAACTAGTTCTAAGCGTGGCCAGAGATGATTTTCAACTAGCTAATTTTGACCTCTCTGCCTTTCAAAGCAGGTTAGATGCTAAAGATTATAAATATAGACGTGTCCAGGAAGAATTCAAAACTAACATTGAAAGAAGGATGATAGAGGAAACAATTTTGTTACATTGTCTTTGTGAGGCTAAAGCTACTTCTCTTCACCGTACGTCTAAAAGGAGGCTTGAAATGGACCTATCTGATAAAAAAACTAGGAACTTTATGAAAAGCTTCAGCTAATTTATGGTCACGACCTTTTACTTACAGGATTTTACAAATCTCAAGGTTCACTAATTTGCTATCAAAACAGTCATTTTTAAAGCTCTTTGATTTATGATCACGGCTTCAGTTTATTGATTTACAATCATGAACACTTCATTAAAAGTCCTTCAATTTACGATCGCAACTCCATTTAAACAGGTCATTGATTTACAATCACAACTGTCATTTTTAAAGCTCGTTGATTTACAATCACGACTTCTGTTCATCGGTTTACAATCATTGATTTATGATCCCAACTATCATTTTTAATGTAACACCCTTAGCTAGTATATGTCGTCGGAATAGGGTTTCAGAGAATTATCGAATCTTTCAGAACATTTTGCAAATAATTTCTGTAAATTACTTTTAATTAACCGTGATCATTCAAAACGTCCCTTAATTGGACTCTCGAGAACCAATAGAGCATTAGAATCGAGTCAAAACTTCATCGAGAACTCTAAGAATTTTTTGTGAAATTTCAAAAATTTTCCGTGGCCCAAGGGACACGCCCATGTGACCCTGGAACACTCCCGTGCTGTAGGTCGTGTTCAACCTCCTGTAACTCTCTAACACGCCTGTGTGCTAGGCTGCGTGGTTAATTAATTCGTTTCAAAATTAGGTGCAGGTTTCACACGGCTAAGACACATGCCCGTGTCTTTGCATGCGTGCTCAATTCTGAGCATTCTATTTCTCAAAATTTAGGTATAGGGGACACACGGCCTAACTACACACCCATGTACCCGGCCATATGTCACATACGGTCTAGACACACGTCCGTGTGTCAACCCGTGTGGACCAAATAAAGCCATCTCTAGCTTCATTTCTCACCCCATAACACACCCATGATCTGCACTTGAAGCACACATCCAATACCAACCATTTCAAGTACTCAAATTAAACAAATTCCATCATTCATCATGGCATACCATTACATGCATACATATCTATAATCTTACCTTAGTTAAGTCCTCAAGTTAGATATAATTTGATCAACTACTTAACATATATGTAGTTACTATAGTTTGACATTACAAGTATATCAAAACAAACCATTACTAGCCATTCCAATGGTTAAATTTATAAAAACCTAAAATTTTTATTTTAAAAGTGACACAACTGTGTATCTACTTCAGTGGTTAAGTGTTCTAGGTGTGTGTGAGGGGTCCCAAGTTCAAGTCTTGCTTTTCGCAAATTTTGGTTATTTTAGAATTAAGCCTTATACTAGTTCAGCAGGCTCATATTTAATTACTTGTAATTTCATATCAGTATGGGCTTGCTGGTTTGGTGGTTAAGTTGAGTGTTGGTTTACTAAAGGTCTTATGTTTGAATCCCTACAAGAGCGTAGGCATTATTTTTTCTCCGTTTTGCGATAGAGTTTCGGTCATGATAGAAATTTAGGGATTGTGATCAGAATGGTTGTTTCCTTAACTATCTCTTAATCAATTTTTTTTTCTGTATTTTCAAAATTTTGGTCTCTCTTGGAAATTTTGACGAGCTTTTTTGTTTCTTTCCCTTTCTTCCTCTCTGTTGTTTTCTCTCCAATCAGCATCATCTTTTTGTTCCTTAATTACTGATCTTTACACGTGGTTTCCGTACATTGGTAAGTGTTGCTTTGTTCGTATTAGTGGCCTTTTCTTTTAATCCATTCAGAGCTCTGTGGTTTCTTTTCGTTGACATTGAATTTACGTTTTGAGTAGCAGCCAATAGAGAGGGGTGTGTCCTCACTCTTGCGGAATCATAGTCAATCGTTTGAAGTGTTTGGGGTAAGCGCTGAACACTTACTTTGTACTTTTTTTGGAATCAAGTTTTTGATTTAAATCGTGTTATAGGACTAATTTTGAGCACTGATATGCCAATTATAGGTTCTGGAAGGCTCAAAAATGTTTCTGCATCAAATCCGTAACATGTGTGTATCTGAAAATGCCAGAAAATGAGTTTTCAGCAAAAGCTAAAAACCTTACTATCAATGCCACACGACCGTGTGGTAGGTTGTGTAGGACAACATGGGTGTGTGATCGACGAAGGCCTGGCCGTGTGCAAGACATGGCCGTGTGATGGTCGGGGTGTGGCCATGTGGGCCGCACGGGCTAAACTGAATTAGGCCATGTGGACCACACAGGCTAAACCAAATTAAGCCATATGGGCCTTACGGGAGTGTGGAATTTGGGCCATGCCATGTGATCCACACGGGCCAAGGCCAATCTGGGCATGTGGGCCCACAAGAGCAAGCCACATAGGCATGTGGTCCATTTAGCTAAAATGTTTCCTAGGGCTGCACGGGTAACCTTAGTCGACTGTAAACCTACTGTAGGGTCGGTAAGCGCTACTTAAACCCTAAATTGTGTGATCTGAACATGCAATGTATGAATTGAGCATGTTAAACTTATACATGTTTATTGATCTGTTTGTATGACTGATAACTGAATTTTAGCATGTAAGCATGTATTTCGGTATGTTTCCATTGAGCATGTTTACTTGCATATGTATTTTGGATGATTGATTATTAGAGGAAGTGTACTGAAAGGCTTTTATGCCTATTATCTAGCAGCTCAGCTGCAATATTATTGATAAGTGTCGCATTCGGAATGACTTGGAGTGTAGGGTTGGGTGGGTGTTTTAAACCCCACATGGTGTGTAGGGATGGTCGAAGATGGTGTGCAGAGGTTGGTGGGTAGGATACTAATTTCTGTTACTGTATGCATACTATATCTGAGATGGGCTAAGGCCCTAATTTATATCTAAAACTGTATATGAATGGGCTAAGGCCTAAACTGCATCTAAATCTGTAATAGGCTTAGGCCCAGACTGCATTTGACTGATGACTGTTGTTTGACTGTATACATGTCACCTAGAGGATTACACACTGAGTTTACGTAAACTCACCCCTTTTTGTTTATCTGTACAGGTAATCCCCAGACTTAGACAGATCAGTGCGATGGAGGACTCAACGATGACCACATGTCGAGTGAACGATTTTAATTTTATTCAAGGTTTTTAATTCCTATTATTTTTGGGGTATTTTTATGTAAATTGGAACTTTTAGACTTTTGCCTTTGTTTTGAATTTTGACTGTTTTCATGAACTTTAGAACTACAAGGAAAACTTAGTTTTATTAAATACAACATTTTTTCCTAAACACGAATGATTTTCTTAAATATCACTATTTTAAAAGCTTTTGTTACAAAATATGTTTTTAAGCGAATCAAATTAACGAGAAAATAGTTTTAAAATTGTCGAAAGATAAATAAAAGCTAATAAACAGAAACGGTTTTAATTTGATAAATTCGATTTCAAATTCCATTCCACGTGACATCTCTATACTAGGGTGTTATATTTAGTGGTATCAGAGCAAGTTTCAAATGATTTGAAATGATTTGACTATGAATATGGTACACCGAGTCCCAATCACCGATCCTATAAGTATTCTGAGAAACTACTATGATGTTATAGGTAGTCTGTTCTGAAAACACTCTAGTTAATGTATACTAAAATTATAGTGAAACCGAAACTGATAGAGACTATACTTGCGAAAAATAAACTCTGCATTTATGATATTACTTTGCAAAAAACATCTGTTAATAAATACTAAAATTGTAATTGATTCATAAAATTCATAATAGGGATAAATCCAAATAGACATGAGCACACGAGGTATCCGTGGATGGGGTACTAGAGGCCGAGGTAAAGGCCGTAGAGGGGCTCGAGCTAAGTCTTCTTCTCTAGGCAGCATGTCGAACCTGGACACTAGTGAGACACCGGTGTCACCTGCTACTGAAATTGGGTCTCAAGATCGCATGGCTGGGGACGACGCATTGTCCCAAGCTATGTTAAGGATACTGGAGAGGATCACCGGGTCTAATACTAGATCTGGGAGCCGAGGATCGATTACGGAATGACTCTAGTCTAATAGAACTAAACTTGTTAGGGGTGTCTCTAGAGTCGCCCTTAATGTGACTGAGTACTGGATAGAGGCTGCTAAAAGGATAATGGATGATTTAGACTTATACCCTTGAGCAGAAATTAAAGGGTGCAGTCTTGTTGCTTCGCGATGAGGCCTATCAGTGGTAGCTGACTGTTAAGGAGGGCACTCAACCCGATCGTCTGTCATGGGAGTTCTTTAAGTTTTCCTTCCAAGGGAAGTATGTGGGAGTAAGTTACATAGATGCTCGTAGGTGTGAGTTTCTGAACCTCACTCAAGGAGACCGATCAGTGGCCGAGTATGAGGCTGAATTTCTGAGACTAAGTCGCTATACTCGAGGATGGTAGCGTTTGAGTATGAGAGGTGTGTCCATTTTGAGGATGACCTCAGGGATAATCTGAGGGTGTTGATAGCTCTGCAGAGGGAGCAAGATGTAGCGACGTAAAAATTTTGCTTTGGTCGTTAGTTGAGGCGATTATTTGAAAATATGAAAACGAGATTTTAGTTTTAAAGAGAAAAAGGAGTCGCCACCGATCCTTTTTCCTAAGTGTGATCGGACACCTAATAAATCCTCTTTTTTTGAAAAGAAAATTTATTTTTTTAAACAAAAAGAAGGCCGAGTTTAGGTCTACGTCAAAAGCCAGAGTAAAGTTGGGTTCGGGAGTCGGTTATGCACGAGGAAGGTCTTAGCACCCTCGCAACGCCCAAAATTGGTATCTTATTAAACACACGTTGTCTCAATTCTCAAAAATACGAGTTCAATTTAAATTTTAATTGTGATCCGGTCAAAACATGAGAATTTTTAAAATTTCGGTTTCTTTTGAAGTGCGTCCCGTTTTTAACACAAGCCGACAAATTTCACCCAACATAGCGATGAAATCGATGACTTAATGTTAAATCGGTACATTTCCTTATTTAATTTATTTAAAAAAATGAATAAAAATATTTTTTTAAAATAAAAATTCATAAATAAATAAACGGTGCAAACAATGATATAATGAATGAAAAAAATATTAACATATAATATAAGAGCATTAGGGTAATAATAAAAAACAATATTTTCAATGAAAAGAAAATAATAATAAATAATATGCTAATAATATAACAAGAAAAGCAAGCAAGCTGATACAGAAGGTAAGAAACAAAAAATAAAAGAATTAGAAATACATCGAAGCAAATAATAAATATGATAATAATATTAAAAACAATAACCATGCATGCGATACATAGTATCAAAAATATATACATAGTATTAAAAATAGTATATACATAGTATTAAAAAATATATACATAGTATTAAAAATATATACATAATATATACATATTAGAAAAAATAATAATATTAAAAACAACTATTAGTAATACTACATAAATATACACATATATATATATTAAAAAAACATAATAATATTAAAAATACGTACATAATATTTATTAAAAAATACATACAATATATAGTATTAAGAATATACATAATATATATGGTATTAAAAATATAGTATTAAAAAACATAATATATACATATAAGTATTGATTAAAAAATAATACTAATAATAGTAATAGTAAAATACTAATAAATAATAGATATAGTAATAATAAGAATATATAAACGACAATATGTACAGGGGAAAATAAAAATAATAAAAGAAAATTAGTAACTCTATATATACGTAGACATATATATATATACATTGAAAACATATATACATAGTATTAGTATTTAAATACATATAATATAATATTTAAGAAAAACTGTACATAATATATACGTACTTGATATAGCATTTAAAGTATATATGTAATATAACATTAGACATATATATATATATGATAATATAAAAATACATAACTAATAATATTTAAGAATGTATACATAATATAGTATGAAAAATGTATATATATACGTAATATAGAATTTAAAATATACCTAATATATTAAAAGAATATATACATAATATAATATTAAGAAAAATAATAATAACAAAAAAAACTATAAATAATATTATATTATATATACATATAAGTATTAAGTAAAAATAATACTACTGCTAATAAATAATAAATATAATAATAATAGTAATAAAATATAATAGTATACATAATATTAAAATTAAAATAAAATAATGAGAAAAAGTAAAAAAAATGACAAAATGGAATTAAAAATGAAGTTTTGGGGCGAATTTCGAAATAGAACAAAAGAAAGGGGCTTATTTGAACACGCGCAAAACATAGGGGGCAAAATAGCAATTATTTCTTCCCATCAAAACGCAGCGCATTAGCGGGGACTAAATTGAAAATCGTGACAAATTTAGGGGCCAAATTAAAAATAAAAAAAAACTTAATTGCAAAAGCTTGAAAAAGCGGAAGGGCCAAATGCGCAAATTGCCCTTCTGCTCAAAAACACAAGGATCCTGGCCTGGAGCGGGTCGGATTGGGTCGGTGCATGGGTAAAGGGTAAAACGACGTCGTTTTGGGGTTAAAAGGCAGCCCCCAAAACGACGTCGTTTTGGGAGGCTATAAAAGGCTTTTTTTCTTCAAAAAAATTTCATTTTTGCAAAGTGAAAGAAAAAAAAGGAGAAGGGAGGGGTTTCTCTCTGGACTAGGTCCAGCTCTGGCCTTGGGGCGTCGCCGTGATCTGCCGTCCTCCGTCGCCTGTCCACCGCCGCCGGCCACCACGCACAATGACCGAAAAATTCAAAAAGGTATTTTTTTATTTTTTATATGTATTTATAATATATATATGTATTCGAAAAAATAAAAAGGAAATAATAAATAAAAAAACAATCACCTTAGGTATTTGCTTTTGATTATGGGATTTTTGGTTCTCTGATTCATGTTATACTCGTGCTTTAGTATCACTAGAATCGCCATTCTATTTTTTTTACTTTTAAAAATCGAATGTTTGTATTCTTGCCACAAAAAATCTCTCCCCCCCTTACAAACCGATTTCTAGGCTTTTATATAGCCATTTTACAAGAAATTTTATTATTACTGTCACTTCTATCTTTATTTTTTGCATGTGCAAAGGGATGGTGGCCACAGTGGTGGTGGCGGAGGGTGGTTGAGGACAGAAGGCCCTAGGTGCGGCGCACCTAGGGTTTGAAAATTCTGATTTTTCTTTTCTTTTTTTTTTTGTTTTGTGTTGTTTGGTCTAGGGTTAGGTGTCGGGTTTGCTGTTGGGTTTTAAAATCTAGGTTGTGGTTTGTTCAGTTTGGTTGGGTATTGGGTATTGGGTTTTAGGTTTAAGGGATAGTTGGGTTTTGAGTATTGGGTTTTAATGGGTTTAGGGAGTTTTAGGTTTTATTGTTGGGTCAAAGGATTTAATTTGGTTTGGTTGTAGTTAATGTGGGTTAAAATTGGCCTGTAACAGCTGCCCCTCTTTGCTCATTGTCGTGTAACGAGAATAGAGCAAAGATTTAAATAGGGCCAATTTTGCCCATTCTCGCCGAGTCTTGACTTCTTTGGTGCTCTTTTTATTCCTGTAGCTTCGTCTCAATCCACTACGTCTTATAGCTTTGATCTATCTCACCACAACTTCAGAGATATGACTCGTAGCCTCACTTTTCTCGCTTTTTTAGGGGTCTGAGGTTCATAGCTTCGTTCTGCTTCACTTCTCCACTACAAATTTAGGGAGATAAGGTCTAATATCTTTAGTCTGTTCGACTACAATTTCAGGGAGATAAGGTCTAATATCTTCAGTCTGCTCCACTACAACTTCAGGGTTCCGCTACAACTTCATGGAGGTCAGACTTGTAATTTCAACCTGCTCCATTGCAACTTCAAGGTTCCGCTACAACTTTATGGAGATCAAACTTGTAATTTCAACCTGCTCCACTGCAACTCCAGGGAAGCAAAATCTGCATATTCGATTAGCTCTAATCTTTATTCTTTATAAAAATAAACATCGAAAATAACACGGCCTACAAACTGACGTTCAACTCACCTCTCGAATTATGAGTTAATTTTTGAAGAAAGTAAAAAATTGAAAATACCTCAGTGTGTGACCTGAGGCTCAACTCCCCTCTCGCAATATGAGTTGATTTTCTTGAAAAGCAAAAATTAAAAACAAAAATTGAAAATATCTCGGCATGTGGCCCGAGGGTCAACTCATCTCTTGCAATATGAGTTGATAGAAACTAAAAATACCTCAGCGTGTGACCCAAGGCTCAACTCACCTCTCGCAATATGAGTTGATTTTTGAAAAACAGAAATTGAAAAATAGAAATTGAAAAACAGAAACTGAAAATACCTCAGCGTGTCTCGAGGTTCAACTCACCTCTCGCAATATAAGCTTAATTTTTTTTTTGAAAAACAGAAATTGAAAATACCTCAGCGTGTCCCGAGGCTCATCTCACCTCTCGCAATATGAATTGATTTTTGAAACATAAATTGAAAACGGAAATTGAAAATACCTCAGCGTGTCCTGAGGCTCAACTCACCTCTCGCAATATGTGTTGATTTTTTTTGAAAGACAGAAATTGAAGATACCTCAACGTGTGAGCCAAGGCTCAACTCACCTCTCGCAATATGAGTGATTTTTGAAAACAGATATAAAAACATCAAAATACCAAAACATGTCATCTAGTGGAACTCAGGTGTCTTTTCCTTTGATTCAGTACAGCTATCATCACATCCTCTTGCTCTACTGGAGTACCTGTATATGTCATGCATGATGTTATCATGATATGCACATGTTTGTCTTAAATGCCTTTATGCCTACATGATTATGCTATTCGCCTTAGGCATGTTTGTCGTATGCCCTTTTTCGTCATGATTTTTGTAATGATCTGCATTCATTACTTCGGCTCTTGACTTTCTCTTTAGGCCCTGTACCCGTCCTCAAGCTTCACGAACAATCTGCGTTTCTCAGATATCACTCTTTTGTCCCTGGTTGAACTTTGTCATTGCTTTAAGCCTCTTGTACTTATCAAATTCTTATCCAGGTAATGCTTAACATTTCTTTTGTTTAGATTATATCATTTCACTATTTATCATATAAATAAACCACATAATGAGATGCATGAAAATGGTCAGGTAGGGTCAAAAGGGATACCTCACATTTATTTATTTCAAATGTAGCAAACAAAGAAAGTTAACCAATGATAGTAAAAAAAGTGTCATAAAGAGAAAAAGGATCGCATTCAACGGATACAAATACTCTAGATATTCAATGCATGAACTCTTCCACGTTCATCAATCAAGAATCTTTTCGAGCATGGCTTCTTACGTAGAAGATTTCGAGCTGCTGAAAATGCTTCAAATACTGTAGTCTTGCTATTTGACCCACCGTTCAACCGCTTTGCTCTTTAAGCCTGGGTTTGCTTCATTAGAATGCCCTTTCGGGTTTTCATCCTAATCTTTTGTGTTAATCAAGACCCCCTTTTCGGGTTTTCACCTTGGTCCCCCCCTTTTTTTTAGGCATAATATTTCTTCACAGCATCTGAATTCATTAGATTAGGTAACTCTTTCCCATCCATCTCAGTGAGAATCAAAGCTCCACCTGAGAAAGCCTTCTTTACGACATATGGTCCTTCCCAATTTGGTGCCCATTTTCCTAGGAAATCTTTTTGTATTGGGAGAATCTTTCTCAGCACAAGTTCTCCTTCGTGGAATTCTCTTGGCCGTACTTTCTTGTCATGGGCCACGATCATTCTCTTCTGGTACATCTGTCCATGATAAATTGCCTTCAAACGTTTTTCTTCGATAAGGTTTAACTGGTCATATCGAGCTCAAACCCATTCTGCTTCCTTTAATTTCGACTCCATTAAGACTCGTAGAGAAGGGATCTCAACTTCAATGGGTAACACAACTTTCATTCCATAGACCAGAGAGAAAGGAGTTGCTCCCGTAGAAGTCCGCACAGATGTGCGATATGCATACAAAGCAAATGGTAGCTTCTCGTGCCAGTCTTTATATGTCTCGGTCATTTTCCCAATAATCTTCTTAATATTCTTGTTGGCCGCTTCAACGGCTCCGTTCATTTTCGGGTAATAGGGTGATGAGTTATGATGCTTTATTTGAAATTGCCCATACACTTTCTTCATCATCTTGTTATTCAGATTCAAGGCGTTATCTGAAATAATTCTTTTAGGCAAACCATATCGACAAATGATTTCCTTTTTCAAAAACCTGTAAACTGCAGTCTTCGTCACATTGGCAAACGAAGCAGCTTCTATCCATTTTGTGAAGTAATAAATAACCACAAAAATGAACCGGTGTCCATTAGAAGCTTTTGTGGAAATTGGCCCTATAACATCCATGCCCCACATAGAAAAAGGCCACGGAGAAGTCATGACATGAAGGGGCGAAGGGGTTACATGAATCTTATCGCCATAAATTTGACATTTGTGGCATTTTCTTGCATAACTAATGCAGTCGCTTTCCATCGTCGACCAGTAGTAACCGAGTCTCATGATCTTCTTGGCCATAGTGAAACCATTGGCATGTGTCCCACAGATTCCTTAATGGACATCTTCGAGTATTTTTCTGGCATCAATAGCATCCATGCATCTTAGAAGCACTTGATCTTTTCCTCTTTTGTACAAGATGTCCCCGTCAAGAACAAATCCCACTGCCATTCCTCTGATTGTTCTTTTTTCGTTCTCATTTGCTTGTTCAGGATACCTTTGATTCTTGATATATTCTAAGATATCATAGAACCATGGCCGTCCATCTGGCTCTTTTTCAATGCTAAAACAATGTGCAGGGACCTCGTATGTGCTCATTTGGAGAGGCATTATTTATGTTTCTCTATTTGCTTTGAACATTGAAGCCAAAATGGTCAGGGCATCGGCCAATTGGTTTTTTTCTCGTGGGAACTAATTAAAAGTTATTTCTTTGAATTCTTTAATCAGTCCTGCCACTAGATCGTTGTATTTAACTAATTTCGAATCTCTCACTTCCCAATCTCCACGGATTTGGTATATCACCAATGCTGAGTCCCCATACACCTCTAAGATTTTGACGTTTCGTTCAATAGCTACACGAAGTCCCATGATACAGGCATCATATTCCGCTATGTTATTGGTACAGAAGAAATTTAGCCTGGCAGTGAAGGGATAATGGTTCCCTTCTGGTGATACTAAGACTGCTCCAATCCCATGCCCCAATGTATTCGATGCACCATCAAAGCTCATCTTCCATAACTTCTTTTTGGATGGCTCACATTCTTTTCCAGTAATGCACATCAAGTCTTCATCGGGGAAATCAAATCTCAATGGCTCGTATTCCTCCGTTGTTCGAGTTGCTAAGAAATCAACTATTACACTCCCTTTTATCGATATTTGGCTCATATAGACGATGTCGTATTCTGATAGTAGGATCTGCCATCGTGCCATTCTTCCTGAGAGTGCAGGTGATTCCATCATGTACTTAATTGGGTCTAGCTTTGAAATTAGCCATGTCGTATGATACAACATATATTGTCTGAGTCTTCGAGCTACCCAAACCAAAGCGCAACAGAATTTTTCAATTGACGAGTACTTTGCCTCATACTCTGTGAACATTTTGCTGAGATAGTAAATCACTTTTTCTCTTTTCCCTGATTCATCATGTTACCCCAGTACGCAACCCATTGAATTTTCAAACACAGTCAGGTACAATATTAACGGTCTCTCTAGAGTTGGCGGTACTAACACCGGGGGACTAGACAAATACTATTTTATCTTGTCAAAAGCCACTTGGCACTCCTCGTTCCATTCTCCCGGATTATGTTTTCGAAGGAGTTGAAAAATTGGGTCACACTGGTTAGTCAGTTGAGCAATGAACCGAGTGATGTAGTTCAACCTCCCTAAAAATCCTCTGACTTCTTTTTGCATGCGTGGAGGTGGCAGTTCTTGTATGGCTTTTATCATATCTGGATTAACTTCAATGCCTCTCTCGCTGACGATGAAGCCTAGCAATTTTCCTGAGGTAGCCCAAAACATACACTTGCCTGGATTAAGCTTTAACTAGAACTTTCTCAGTCTTTCGAACAACTTCTTGAGGTTCCCAACATGCTCTATTTCCCATTTGGATTTGGCGATCATATCATCGAGGTAGACTTCTATTTCTTTGTGTATCATGTCATGAAACAACATCACCATGGCCCTTTGATACATTTCCCCAGCATTTTTTAATCCGAACGGTATCACCTTATAATAGAATGTTCCCCACATCGTTACGAAAGTAGTTTTCTCCATATCCTTAGGAGCCATCTTTATCTGATTATAACCCAAGAATCCATCCATGAATGATAACAAAGAATGTTTGGTTGTGTTATCCACCAATGTATCGATGTGTGGCAAAGGAAAATTATCTTTAGGACTTGCTCGATTCAAATCGCGGTAATCCACACACATTCGTACCTTGCCGTCTTTCTTCGGTACTGGGACTATATTAGCTACCCATTGTGGATACTTGGAGACTTGTAGGAAGCCAGCATCGAATTGTTTCTTGACTTCTTCTTTTATCTTTAATAGCATTTCAGGTCTCATTCGTCTTAGTTTCTGTTGGATGGGTTTGCATCTGGTTTCAGTGGGATTCTATGGAGCACTACATCCTCATCCAATCCTGGCATGTCCTGGTACGACCATGCAAATACATCTTTGTACTTATGAAGTAAAGCGAGCAAATCATGTTTGGTGTTATCTGAAATGGAGGTCCCAAACTTCACTTTTTGCCTCTTTTCTTCATTTCCCAAGTTTACTATCTCAACAAATTCTTGATGAGGTAGAATCTGTTTATCTTCTTGTTCTACCATTCTTAGTAAGTCAGGAGACGAGACATAGTCTTTAACATTTTCCTCAGCTTCGAACTCTCCTAAACAAATAGCTTTCTCGAAATTGATTTCAAGATTTGTAACGGGTTTGTTCATATCGTTGATATCTGAGCACCTGAAAGTTGAATGGAAAAGAAAACTATAGAGGAGCATCAAAGTATTGGGACCAACAAGCATAATATTATGGCATGATGTGAGATATATGCAATGATAGGCTGTGAGAAGAGGGAAAAATTATGAAGTTAATGATAATGAAAAGACCATGACAAAATGCATCTTCATTAATGTTCATTTAAATGATAAAGAGCAAATCATAAGCTCTTACAAAAGAATTCCACTATTACATAGGGACACACAAAAAGAAGAGTGTTAACATTGAGCATTACTCTGAAAGAGACTTAGAAAATACAAGAAGATCCACAGCAGTCCAATTGTTCAAAACGAATCTAGGAGGACAAGGGCGTATCATTGAAACATCTTTAATTGCATCATTTCCTTTGTCAATGACATTTATACTGACATTCTGAAGACCCCTTTCAATTAATAACAGCGTGCTTTGTAGATTATCTTGCCCGGGGTATATCATTCCTGCAGATGTAAATGTTTTTGACAAATAAGGGTACGTTATGGACTCCCATTCTAATTCTCAGCCTAAGACTCTTGTAATCCGCTTTTCTCGATCTTTCTGCAACTGTTTTCTTCTCTGTCGCATATCCGGTACGAACCCTAAAAAATATCAAGCTTTATGGGGCGCTGGTTTTAGAGCTCTAACTATCCCTTATTGATATCTTCCCAAACCTTTCCTCGTTCGGGCTCCCTTTCCCACAGTCAACTTAATCCCCATCTTGGCATTCCTTGACAGCTTAGGCATGGGAATTTTATTTCCTTCAGCAACAAACGTAGCATTGATGAATTCGAAGGAACGGAAGGAACATTCTACTGCATCCTTGCTTACTTCGAGGTATGGTGTATCAGCAAAAATAGACGCGACAATGTCTTCCTCACCCACAACAGTGACCAAAAGACCATCCATGATGAACTTCACTTTTTGATGGAGAGATGAAGGAACTGCCCCAGCAGAGTGGATCCAATGCCTTCCTAAAAGGCAATTATATAAAGGAGTGATGTCCATGACCTGAAACTCAATGTCATATATATAAGGGCCCACTTCTAGAGGAATTTTGATTTTCCCATGACTTCTCGTCTTCTCCCATCGAATGCTCTTACCATAGAGTGACAAGGCCTCAGATAAGACAAATCAATTGGAATTCTAGAAAGCATAGCCAAAGGCATGACAGACTCGTTATCAATTAGCACATTTGGTATTATATAACCCTTGCAACGGGTTGTGATGTGCAATGCTTTTAAGGAGCCCCTACCATTTGGCGGTATTTCATCATCACTAAAAGAACTAAAATTATCCATGTTCAGGTTATTCACCCACCTATCAAGTTTTTCGATAGATATATTGCTTGCCACGTAAGCTTGATTTAACACTTTCCACGATGTTATATTCACTATGCTTGATGAACTTCAAGAATTCATGTGTTTCCTCTTCATTCACAGGCCTTTTAACTTCTTGTTCGGACGGAGTCTCAAGTTCGACCTCGGCCTCATGTATCGGTGCCTTTCCTTTCTGCTAAAAGTCATTAGTCTTCTTCATTGGTTCGACCACTTTAGAATAACACCTCCCGCTGCGGGTCAAGTGTCCTACTTCGCCAACATTTTCGGTCGTGACTTTAGATTTTTCACCTTCAGGTATGATAATGTTGACATCATATTTCCATGGTACTGACTTGTTGTCTTTGTAAGGGAAAGGAGATGGTACTTCAATTATCATCTTTGGTTTCACTTGTTCTTTTTTTGTGTCGTAATAAATCACCAATGTTCGATCGGCACTATAAGGGAGACCTGATGATTGATTATCAGAAGCGCATACTTCTTCTTCATCATCCTCTTTCATTTTGTTAAAGATCTCGACTTCCTTGTTGTCCATCATGTCATGAAGTAGTTTTCTGAATCCTTCACAAGACTGGATGTCATGCCCCTCAATCCCATGAAAATCACAAAAACACTGAATTTTTGTATTTCCTTCTTTGAAAATTCTGTTGGGGTGACAGAACAGCCCCTTTTCAACCATTACCTCCTAAATCTTTCGTAGTGGTGTCTTTATTTCAGAAACACAACTTTTGGCACGCCACATGTCTTCTTTTGTCAACGCGCTCACGTTTCTTTCAGTGTGGTTAGAGAGCAGATTTCCAGCCGAATTGCCAGCACCATCAAACTGTAAAATACCTGTATCAATAAGACCTTGAACCCTCCTTTTAAAGGCTAGACAATTTTATGTAGAATGCCCCTAGTTTTCAGCGTGGTACATGCAACTGGCATTAGGATCGTACCATTTTGGGTATGGAGGCTTTAGGGATGCCATATAATGTGGGGATATTAATTGCTTTTCCAACAGTTTTAGGTACAGCTCTCCGTATGACACGAGAATTGGGGTGAACTAGGGCTTCTCAGGATTGGATCTTGTCGGTCTTTGTTCATTTTTGGGTTGGTTTTGAGCAGGCATGGTATTTGGCGGGAACATGGCAAATGGTCTTTGGTTATCTGTGGCGTAGACGGGGTAAGGAGAAGGTGCTTAATAGTAAGGGCTTTGGGGAGGATAATAAAAGTTTGGAGGTGGGCGATATCGAGGTCGTGACTGGACTGGGTAAGGATTAGAAGTGTGGTGGCTCTCAGTTCCCACCATATGGGCTTTTGCCTCTTTTTTCTTTATGGGTGCTGCTCTTTTTGAGCTTTCGGAGCCTTCCATCCTTCCACTCTTGATTGCATTTTCTATAAGTTCCTCGGATATTACAATATCTGCGAAATCTTTCGTGGCACTTCCTACCAACTTATCGTAAAATGGTGCTTTCAAAGTGTTGATGAAGAGGATCGTTATTTCAGTTTTAGTTAATGGGTGTTCTACTTGGGCCGAGACATCCCTCCATCTTTGGGCGTATTGCCTAAAAGATTCCGCCGGCTTCTTTTCCATCATCTGCAGAGTCATCCGATCAGGCACCATGCTAGATACATGCTTGTATTGTTCACAAAATGCCGATGCTAAGTCTTTCTATGATCGAATCTTTTCTCTACTAAGCTAATTATACCATCGAAGAGCCGATCCGATCAAGCTATCTTGGAAACAGTGTATTAGCAATTTTTCTTCATTCACGTAACCAGTCATCTTCCAGCAAAACATAATAAGGTGTGCTTTTGGACATTTCATTCTATCATATTTTTCAAAATCGGGCACTTTAAATTTTGGAGGCAGAACCAGATCGGGCACCAAACTGAGCTCTTCAGCACTCAATGTAGAGAAGGCTTCAGTACCTTCTATCGCTTTAAGTCTTTCTTCCAAACTCCTATACTTATCCTGAACATCATGATCATCCATTTTCAACCTGGCTATCTCTACCGGTTCATCCAAATCTGGAACATTGGGATCAGCAGGATTAGTTCCTGGGTTTGATACGAATGTACCTTGCCCTAGATGAGCAGGTAGTATAATTCGTTGCTCGAGGCTTGCAGATTCCCTTTGAGGATATTCTCTTTGCGTTGCGTGTGCACGAGGTGGAGTGAATCCTGGGGGATAGAACGGATCCTGATCATGATTAGTTCTTGACTGAGGCTCCATAGTGTCAGAGCTCTGCATAGGTCCCTTTCCTTTAATCAGAGACGTCATCATTTCCATCATTTTGGCCATTTGATCCCTTTGCTCGAGTGATTCCTCTTGAGATCTTAACATCAGATCTCTTGTTTCCTGTTGTGACTTGGTCAACTGCTCTTGCAATTCTCTTTGGGTCATTTCCATTCTTTCAATTCTTTCATTGAACTCGGCTTCCATAATTCTAGCTTTTCGGCGCGTCCTATAAGAATGACGTGATTCCAGACTTGTAATGTCGCAACTGCAGATTATACAGTTTTAACCTCAGTGAATGATTATGGGATATGTACATGCAATGAATGGATGAATGAATAAATGAAAAATAAATGTTGAATAAATGACGAATGAATGTTAGTCATGAATAAATATGCAAGAATTTTGGTGTTGATTTCAAGATAGCCCCATACTTAGGCATTTCATTTATCAAAAGAGTCTATTACAAAATGTTTCGCCATTTTTTTTATTCAACAGTTATACAAATTTCCTAGCCACATCGTCTTGTTTCTTCACTCGCTCTAAGAACTCTGACATGCTTGATCTTTAGCTCGGAGGAAATTGGCAACTGAGAGTTTCAGCTTCATTTGATAGTTGCACAACTTGCATAGCCACCTTGCGAATTTCATTGATCAAAAAGCTGAGTTGCATTTCCTTTTCTTGGAGAGATCTTTCGTAGGTGTGAGTGTCTCGGTCGTACTGACTATTCTTTTCTTCTAGGGCCTTTAGGAGTTTATCCAACTGGTGCTGATGAGCTTGCAGTGTATTTTCTAAATCTCATATTTTCCCTCTTAGCTCTTGATGTTTAGACTGACTAGTCATTAGTTCTGCAAACATAGTTTCGTATTCAACATTCTTCTTTCTTAACTCTATCGTAGCACGCGCAGCTTTTTCTTCTTCTTTTTTCGCCTTCCCTTTCCAGAATTCCATCCCACCTTTGATGTTGCTTAGCTCTTCTTTCTATTTTGCCGATGATTTTCCCAACCCACTATATTTTATAGTGCTTCTTAATTTCTTATTTCCAAATGAAGGTCCCTTAAGTCATTTCTCACGATCTCAGCCTCTCTTTGGATTTTCACGGCTTGGGACTCTTTAATCTGAACATCGATCTTTAGCTGGTAGTTTTCCTCTTGAAGAGAGCTGATATCCCGTAACAACTTAGCCTTTTCACGTTCAAATTCGCGTCTTTTTGCTTTCAGCTCGGATGGCATTTCTTCTGAGAAAGGATTCTAGAAAGTGTAATTCGTCGATGAGACTTGTTGACTATTCACTCGTTGTTTTCTCCATATTACATAATCTTTAGTGATAGTATCAGCATAGAGAGCTAACTCCATTAGGTGAATTTCTGTCCAAGCCTTGGCAGTGTCCCGGACTCTTTTCATGTAACCTTCACATGTAAAGACAAACTTTAACTGTGCCAACCCTTCGGTGGCAGGTATGAACTGTCATGAAGCAAACTGCCTTTGAACCATTAATGAAGCGTATCCAATTCCTCCCCATAATCCTAGTAAAGACACCCAATCTTGGTTTCCACATTTGTATAAAAGAACTGAAGGATGGATCCATGGTGCTCTCCAGGTTATATCTTCGGTACGAAGGTTCTAAAAAACTAAAACCCAATACTATTTGGTGACATCCTTTGGCCAATCTTTCTCAAGGTAAGCCTTTAATATGGCAAATATTTTTGAGAACATGTGGAAAGGTGTGCACTTTACTTTCCAGAAATAGCTCAGAATCCAGACATTAAACAACCGCGCGCATCTGATAAAACGTCCTTCCCCTTTTCTCCTCCAACTACTCAGAGATCTAAAAGTCTCGGCCAAGATAATTGGGACGGGGTTTATCCCTTGCCCCAACCTTTCGAAGAAATCCACTACCACGACTTCTATATGCCCCAAAACTTTTGGGAAGACGATCAATCCGTAAATGGCCAAAGCAAACAGATCCATTCTCTTCGCAATGTCTGGATAGTTTTCAACTAAGTCTCGCAGAGAAAACCACGGAACGCAACTGACTTCATTCTTTTTCTTTATCTGTTTTTCAGCCCATATATCTGTCATTCCGGTCAACCTCACTAGCTTTTTCTTAAAGGTCATTAGTTTAGGCTCTTTCATATATATCTTGTTGAATTGAACATTGTCAACACGAAGCAAAGTAGCATATTCTTCTATGGTCGGAGTCATATCTTCCTGATTGAAAGTAAAGCACTAGTAAGCAGGGTCTCAGAATCGAACCATGGCTTGAATCAACTGTTCATCTACGTTGATGGCGATTAAGTGAGCTATATCCCCATACTTTTCAGTGAAGATGCCCCTAGTGTCTGAATCCCACTGTTTCCAAATCCGGGTCAAGTCTTCGAGGTTATTCTGATGAACGTTCGAAGTTACATGTTCGGGAAGATTGGAGATACATCCTTCCGTTAAACTGTCCCCTTTTGCTTTCTGGGTTTTCAAAGTCTAATCTCGAACCACGACATTTTTCTCGATTACTTGCGTAATTGACTCCTCCATCAGAAACCCATTTTTGGAAACCAATCTCTAATCAACACCTTCCTAATCAAGATGCCTATGATGCATGATGAAACATAAAAAATAAAAAATAAACAACCTTGGTTAGTAATCACAATAAATATGAACAGAGAAAAAACTATGGAAACTTCAACAAACTAAGCTACCTGGTTCAATTTTTTTGCATAAACAGTGTAAATGTAAAGGAAATGAAAGGCAAGAGGCGTTTCTCCCGTGTACTCATTTTGGTAACTATTAACGGATGGAGGTTCAGTGTGGCTCTAGTTAGGTGGCTTGTATTGTTTACTATATGCGATTTCGGTTCTGGATAGGTACTCGAATTGTTTGTACTATCGTCTACTAAGACTAGTACGAAGCCTCGGTCGTAGCCCATCACAAGCTCACGAGTTCAATTCAAGGGATTACATTTACTTATGCCTATGTGGAGGGACAAGTTAACTCAAGAAAGCATAAGTCATATGTTACCCGGAAGTATTCACTAGCCTGTGCGGATGGACGAGTTAACTCACGAAGGCATAGAGTTTACTTCCACTTAAATGGATGGAGCCCGGGTAGAGAGCTTATGTTATGCAAAATGCAAGTGCATAGTGTGTGGGGAGAAACTCACAAACCTTTCATCTTATTTTAAAACTATGAAACTAAAACTATAAAAACTTAGAGCTGAAAATCAAAAGATAAAACAAGTTAGAAAGATATTTATAACATGATGCAAATGCATGATTTTTTGAAAACAAAATTTGAGGATCACGACTAAATATTAATTTGAATAAGGAAATTCGTAAATTTTGACAACACACGTTTAATTCGACTCGACTCTCAAAAATGGGTCCCCAGTGGAGTCGCCAGCTGTAGCGACGTAAAAATTTTGCTTTGGTCGCTAGTTGAGGCGATTATTTGAAAATTTGAAAACGGGATTTTAGTTTTAAAGAGAAAGGAGTCGCCACCAATCATTTTTCCTAGGTATGATCGGACACCTAATAAATCCTCTTTTTTTGAAAAGAAAACTTATTTTTTTAAACAAAAAGAAGGCCGAGTTTAGGTCTACCTCAAAAGCCAAAGTAAAGTTGGGTTCGAGAGTCGGTTACGCGTGAGGAAGGTATTAGCACCGTCGCGACGCCCAAAATTGGTATCTTATTAAACACGCGTTGTCTCAATTCTCAAAAATACGAGTTCAATTTAAATTTTAATCGTGATCCGGTCAAAACACGAGAATTTTTAAAATTTCGGTTTCTTTTGAAGTGCGTCCCGTTTTTAACACAAGCCGACGAATTTCACCCAACATAGCAATGAAATCGATGACTTAATGTTAAATCGGTACATTGCCTTATTTATTAAAAAAAACATGAATAAAAATATTTTTTAAATAAAAATTCATAAATAAATAAACGGTGCAAACAATGATATAATGAATGAAAAAATATTAACATATAATATAAGAGCATTAGGGTAATAATAAAAAACAATATTTACAATGAAAAGAAAATAATAATAAAAAATGATATGCTGATAATATAATAAGAAAAACAAGCTAATACAGAGGGTAAGAAACAAAAAATAAAAGAATTAGAAATACATCGAAGCAAATAATAAATATGATAATAATATTAAAAACAATAACCATGCATGCGATACTAAACATAATAATAGTGTTAAACACGAAATAAAAACAATAACTATATATATATATATATACATATAATAATAGTTAGTAAAGTGACGGAAACATGATATATAAAAAAACACTAATAATGTTACCTATATACATACGTATATATATTAAAATATAAACATAATAATAGTATTAAAAAGTATATACATAATATTAAAAATATATACATAGTATTAAAAATATATACATAATATATACATATTAGAAAAAATAATAATATTAAAAACAACTATTAATAATACTACATAAATATACACATATATATATTAAAAAAAACATAATAATATTAAAAATACGTACATAATATATATACATATAATATAGTTATTAAAAAAATACATACAATATATAGTATTAAGAATATACACAATATATATGGTATTAAAAATATAGTATTAAAAAACATAATATATGCATATAAGTATTGATTAAAAAATAATACTAATAATAGTAATAGTAAAATACTAATAAATAATAGATATAGTAATAATAAGAATATATAAACGACAATATGTATAGGGGAAAATAAAAATAATAAAAGAAAATTAGTAACGCTATATATACGTAGACATATATATATATACATTGAAAACATATATACATAGTATTAGTATTTAAATACATATAATATAATATTTAAGAAAAACTGTACATAATATATACGTACTTGATATAGCATTTAAAGTATATATGTAATATAACATTAGACATATATATATGATAATATAAAAATACATAACTAATAATATTTAAGAATGTATACATAATATAGTATAATATATATATACGTAATATAGAATTTAAAATATACCTAATATATTAAAAGAATATGTACATAATCTAACATTAAGAAAAATAATAATAACAAAAAAAAACCATTAATAATATTATATTATATATACATATAAGTATTAAGTAAAAATAATACTAATGCTAATAAATAATAAATATAATAATAATAGTAATAAAATATAATAGTATACATAATATTAAAATTAAAATAAAATAATGAGAAAAAGTAAAAAAAAAGGACAAAATGGAATTAAAAATGAAGTTTTGGGGCGAATTTCGAAATAGAACAAAAGAAAGAGGCTTATTTGAACACGCGCAAAACATAGGGAGACCAAAACAGCAATTATTCCTTCCCATCAAAACGCAGATCATCAGCGGGGACTAAATTGAAAATCGCAACAAATTTCGAAGCCAAATTTAAAATAAAAAAAACTTAATTGCAAAAGCTTGAAAAAGCGGAAGGGCCAAATGCACAAATTGCCCTTCTGCTCAAAAACAAGCGGATCCTGGCCTGGAGCGGGTCGGTGCATAGGTAAAGGGCAAAATGACGTCGTTTTGGGGTTAAAAGGCAGCCCCCAAAATGACGTCGTTTTGGGAGGCTATAAAAGGCTTTTTTCTTCAAAAAAATTCCATTTTTGCAAAGTGAAAGAAAAAAGAAGAAGAGGGGAGGGGTTTCTCTCTGGACCAGGTCCAGCTCCAGCCTTGGGGCGCCGCCGTGATCCGCCGTCCTCCATCGCCTGTCCACCGCCGCCGGCCACCGCGCACAGTGGCCAAAAAATTCAAAAAGGTATTTTTTTATATTTTTTATATGTATTTATAATATATATATGTATTCATGCAAGTCAATGTATTCGAAAAAATAAAAATGAAATAATAAATAAAAAACAATCACCTTAGGTATTTGCTTTTGATTTTGGGATTTTTGGTTCTCTGATTCGTGTTATACTCGTGCTTTAGTATAACTGGAATCGCTATTCTCTTTTTTTTTTACTTTTAAAAATCGAATGTTTGTATTCTTGCCACAAAAAATCTCTCCCCCCCTTACAAACCGATTTCTAGACTTTTATATAGGCATTTTACAAGAAATTTTATTATTACTGTCACTTCTATCTTTATTTTTTGCAGGTGTAAAGGGATGGTGGCCATAGCGGTGGTGGCAGAGGGTGGTTGAGGGCAGAAGGCCCTAGGTGCGGCGCACCTAGGTTTGAAAATTTTGATTTTTCTTTTCTTTTTTTTGTTTTGTGTTGTTTGGGCTAGGGTTAGGTGTTGGGTTTGCTGTTGGGTTTTAAAATCTAGGCTGTGGTTTGTTTAGTTTGGTTGGGTATTGGGTTTTACGTTTAAGGGATAGTTGGGTTTTGGGTATTGGGTTTAATGGGTTTAGGGAGTTTTAGGTTTTATTGTTGGGTCAAAGGATTTAATTTGGGTTGTTTGGTTGTAGTTAATGTAGGTTAAAATTGGCCTGTAACACAAGAGTTCTCTGTTCTGGTAGAAAAAGTGAAGATTGCCGAAGAGGTTAAGCATGCTGAGTGTTAAAATAAAGATCGTGAAAGGGGTAAGAATAAAAGGGTTTCAGAGCCCTCAAGTTCGATACAGAGGCTTAAAAGAAAGTCTAGGACTGATGGGCCAGTTACAGCTGGGCCCCTTGTTGCTCCTACTGGATTGCAGCTGTGTGGAGATTGTGGTAGATGCCATCAGGGCGAGTGTTGAAGGAGGATTGAGGCGTGTTTGAGGTGTGGGTCATTAGAGCATCACATTCGAGAGTGTCTGCTGGGGACCGATCAGGCGCATGCTTCTGGTTTTGGTACCGCGTAGCCATAGAGAGTAATTCAGCAGCCACCTAAGGGTCGTGGTCAGACTAGGAGTGGTAACAGTATGGGCCATGGACAGAGAGCACCAGGCAGAGGTGCTTCACATATTGAGGCGAAGCAGCCTACTCTTATTTATACTGCTCGTCGCCGAGAGGACAGAGATGCTCCAGACGTCATTACCTGTACGTTCTTAATTTATGATGAACCTTACTTTGATTTGATAGACATAGGTTCCACACATTCCTATGTAGCTAGCATTGTGTCTGGAAACTTGGGGATTTTGGTTGAAAGTACTTCTAGTGAGATGTCTGTACTAAGTCCACAGGCAATCGGCTCGAGTTAGAAAATTGTATAGAAATATTTCACTAGAGGTTCAAAGGTCGGTATTTCTAGCGAATCTGATGGAGCTTTCGTTTGAAGAGTTCGACCTGATTTGGGTATGGACTGGTTGATCAAGTACCGTGCTAGTCTGCACTGTGCGACTAAGAGGATCGTCTTGAGAATTGAGGAGGATATTAAGGTAGTCATGATTGGAGAACATCGAAATTATTTGCCTAATGTGATTTCTGCACTGGTGGCTGAGAAACTGGTTCATAAGGGATGTGAGGCATTTTTGGCCTATATTAGTGTTTCCATTTCTAGGGACTCTACTATAAAGGACATTAGAACTGTAAGAGATTTTCCAGATGTCTTTCCTGAGAAGCTACCGGGTTTACCTCCGAATTGAGAAGTGGATTTTAGGATTTAGCTTCTTCCTAGTACAGCTTCGATATCTATTGCCCCCTATCGTATGGCACCGAAAGAGCTTACAAAGCTTAAGGCTTAACTGCAAGAACTTTTGGATTGTGATTTCATTCGTCCTAGTATGTCTCCATAGAAACCATCAGTTCTATTTGTTAAGAAGAAGGATGGGACCATGAGGATGTGTATAGATTATCGACAGTTGAACAAGTTGCCCATTAAAAACAAGTATCTGTTTTTGAGAATCGACGACTTAATTGATCAGTTTTAAGGGGCTTCTGTGTTATCTAAGATCGATCTCCATTCTAGATATCACTAGTTAAGGGTTAAGGAAATGAATGTGCATAAGACGGCATTTAGGACTCGTTATGGACATTACGAGTTCCTAGTTAAGCCTTTTGGGTTGACGAATGCTTCAGCTGTATTTCTGGATCTGATGAACTGAGTGTTTCAACCCTATCTAGATCAATTTGTCTTAGTTTTCATCGACGACATATTGGTTTATTCTAAGATTGAGGATGAGCATGACGAGCACCTTAGAGTGGTTATTTAAACTTTGAGGGAAAAGCAGTTCTGTGCTAAATTTAGCAAGTGCGAATTTTGGTTACGAGATGTGACATTTCTAAGACACGTGGTGTCTGCTAAGGGGATCCGTGCCGAACCTAGAAATATTGAGGCTGTACTGGATTGGAAATAGCCTAAGAGTGTGTCTGAGATCTGCAGTTTTCTAGGTCTAAAGGGTTATTATCGGTGGTTTGTGGAAGGTTTCTCACCGATTGCAGCGCCCTTAATTAAACTGTTACGTAAGGGTGTTCCATTTTTCTGGACTAATGTGCAGCAGGAGAGCTTCAAGAAGCTCAAGACTGTTCTGACTAAGGCTCGTGTTTTGATACAGCCTGAACTTAAGAAGGAGTTCGTGGTTTACAGTGACGCATCGTATGTGGGTTTGGGTTGTATTCTGATGTAGAATGGCAAGGTTGTGGCATATGCGTCTCGCTAACTCAAGACGCATAAGGCAAACTATCCAACACATTATTTAGAATTGGTCGCCATAGTCTTTGCTTTGAAAATCTGGAGGCACTATCTGTACGGTGAGAAGTGAACTATCTACACTGATCACAAAAACCTCAAGTACCTCCTAACTCATTAGGAGTTGAATCTTAGGCAACATAGCTGGATTTAGCTACTTAAGGATTATGACTGTACTATTGATTACCATCCTGGTAAGGCTAATGTGGTGGCCAATACGTTGAGTAGTAAGCGATGACTGATCTGAGAACGATGTTCACTCGACTTAGTTTGTTCGACGACGGAAGTTTATTGGCTGAGCTACAGGTTAAACCAACTTGGATAGAACAGATTCGAGATAGTAGTTAGAAGATGAGTCATTAGATCTTCGGTTTCGTCAGGTTAATAGTGGTAGCACTACGGACTTTAGGCTGAAAAATGATGGAGTACTCTATTTCCATGGTCAGATTTGTGTACCGAATGATACTGATCTGAGACAATCTATTCTGAGGGAGGGGCATTGTAGTTCTTATGCTATGCACCCCGACGATAATAAGATGTGTCGTGACCTTGGTGAATTATACTGGTAGCCAGGATTAAAACGAGAGGTTACTGATTTTGTGGCACATTGCCTGACATGCCACCAGGATAAGGCTGAGCATCAGTTACCTTCAGGTTTGCTGTAACCGGTTAAGATTCCCTTATGGAAATGGGAACGAGTGACTATGGACTTTGTTAGTGGGTTGCCCTTGACACCTACTAAGAAGTATCATGTTTGGGTCATCGTAGATCAATTGACCAAGTCTGCGCACTTTATTCCGGTTAAGACCGACTATTCTCTTCAAAAGTTGGCAAAACTGTATATCTCGGAGATAGTTAGACTGCATAGGGTTCTGGTATTGGTCATATCTAATAGGGATCCTCGCTTCACATCTCGGTTCTGAAAAAAGTTACATGAGGCTCTAGGTCCGAGATTGGACTTCAGTACTGCGTTCCATCCTCAGACTGATGGTCAATTTGAGTGGGTGATTCAGATACTAAAGGATATGTTGAAGAGTTGTGTTATCAATTTCCAAGGCAGTTGGGAGGATTATTTGCCGCTAACCGAGTTTGCCTACAATAATAGTTTCCAGTCGAGTATTCAGATGGCACCTTACAAGGCTCTGTATGGTCGTAAGTGTCATACTCTTTTGTGTTGGACTGTGTTGGGTAAACGTCAAGTTTTGGGTCCTGAGTTGGTTTATGAGACTAAAGATAAGGCTTGAATGATTCGGGATCATCTAAAGGCAGCTTCTAACAGACAGAAGTCTTTTGCAGATCTGAAGAGGCGTGAGATTAAGTATTTGGTGGGAGACTTTATATTTCTTAAAGTCTCTCCATGGAAGAAGGTTCTAAGGTTCGGTCGTAAGGGCAAGTTGAGCCCTAGGTTTATTGGGCCTTACCGAATTTGGAAACGAATGAGACCGGTCGCTTATCAGTTGCAGTTACCTCTAGAGCTAAACCGCATTCATGACGTATTATACATTTCGATGTTGAGGCATTACCACTTTGATCCTACTCATATTGTCCCTATTGAGGAAAATGAGTTTAGGCCAGATTTAACCTTTGAGTAGGAGCCGATTTAGATTCTGGATCGCGATGTAAAGGTTCTTCGGAAGAAGTCTATCCCTTTAGTGAAGGTGTTGTGGTGGAATCATAGCACTGAGGTGGCCACGTGGGAGCCTGAGGATGTGATGCGTCAACAGTATCTTCACATGTTCTGATCAAGTAAATTTCGATGTCGAAATTTTCTTTTAGAGGGGAAAGTTATAACGCTCCAAAATTTTTATTTTTGTTTCTGTTAAAAAGTGACACAACTGTGTATCTGCTTCAGTGACTAAGTGTTCTAAGTGTGTGTGAGGGGTCCCAAGTTCAAGCCTTACTTTTGGAAAATTTTTGTTATTTTAGAATTAAGCTTTATACTAGTTCAGCAGGCTCATATTTAATTACTTGTAATTTCATATCAGTATGGGCCTGCTGGTTTGATGGCCGGGGTGTGGTCGTGTGAGCCATACGGGCTAAACCAAATTGGACCGTGTGGGTCATACGAGTGTGTGGGTCTATACGGGCGAGTGGAATTTGGGCCAGGCCATGTGATCCACATGGGCCAAGGTAGGCCCACATGCCCTTGTGGTCCATTTAGCAAAAATGTTTCCTAAGATTTCACGGGTTGCCCAAGTCGACTGTGAACCTGCTGTAGGGTCAGTAAGCGCTACTTAGTCCCTAAATTGTATGATCTGAATATAGAATGTATGAATTAAGCATGTTAAACTTATGCAAGTTTACTGATCTGTATGTATGACTAATAACTGAATTTCAACATGTAAGCATGTATTTCGGTATGTTTCCATTGTGCATGTTTAGTTGCATCTGCATTGGGGTGGGATGATTGATTATTGGAGAAAGTGTACTGAAAGGCTTTCATGCCTATTATCTGGCAGCTCAGCTGCAATATTAATGATAAGTGCCGCATTCGGTACGACTTATAGTGTAAGACTGAGTGGGTGTTTTAAACCCCATATGGAGCTTTCTAAGCTCAATAACCCCAAAGAACAAATTTCAGAGGTCGATCGAGGAAAACGAGGTTTCAAAATAACCAAAACACGACACCAAAATGAATACCAAGTAAATTCAGATAACTTAAAGTAAACACTCAATGTGTCTAATTGTATGATTTATGAATGCATGATGCTTGCATTTATTAATAACATGAAATTTTATGAAATGCATGTTTAAGTATGAATTGTGATAAATGTCTAGGTTGAGCTTAAAAAGGGAATTCGATGGATAAACCATAATTGACATGTGTAATAAGGTCCTGCATGTGTTACAGTAAAGATTTAGCCCGGACAGATAATCTGTTGATCTCATTTATAAAAGGATCTAGACCGGACGGGTGTTCCTTCGAATGGTCGAGCCTCCCGTAAGAATATGTGTGCATTATGGATTTAGCTTAGACGAGTAATCTGAATTAGGGTCTGAATTTAGCCTGAACCTGGTAATTCAGATCCGAGCTCAATAAAGGTGTTTGTTGTTATAAGGGATTTAGCCTGGATTGGTAATCTCGACATCACCTTATGAATTCATAAAATGGGGGATTTAGCCTGGACTGGTAATCCAGCCATAAGATGTGAGGTTCACGGGAGTGCATATCTGAAATGATCATTGTTCGAATTGACGGTAAATGGATATTCCATCGAGATTTCCTAGAAACTCAACGAAATTAATGTGACATATATATATACAAATGAGATGTTTGAGTGATGAGCTCATCTAAGATAATTTTCATAGTGCATTGTTATATGACTAACTCATTGATTGAGTGTAAGTGATAGGAAAGACATCCTATGCTCATTGAATTTATTGTCCAATTTGATTGTATGATAATTACTTGATAAGTTTACTTTTCGGTTATTCGAGCTTACTAAGCATGAAAATGCTTACCCCTCTCTTTTCCTTGTCTCTCACAGAGCTCAAGGACTAGTAAAGATTGGAAGACGGTTGGAAAGTCAGCATACTATCAAATAGACAAGATTTGGTATAAAGACATTTCTAAATTGTTCAAAGGCACGTATAGGTCTTTTGAGTATTTTGTTATATGTGTCTTTTGATCTGCCAAATGAAGGCTTGTAAAGATAAAACTATCTTTTTGTTTATGGCCATAGAGATCGGCTTGTTTTGAAGTAGGCTATGACCTAAAAAATTTCCATGCAAGTTTATAATCATGTGCAATGGTTGAATTCCAATTGGAAATGAGTCATAAGAACGAGCCAATCTTGAATGTATTAAAGTGGTATGACAACATACAAATACAAGATGGGGAATAACCTAGCATGTACGAAACCAATGATATGAGGTTTCCTTGCAATGAGTTTTTAAAAAGATCATTTATGAGAGCATAATTATGTTTTACTATGTTTTTAATATTCATTAAGTATAAGTTTTAAAAGGGGGTAACCATAGGCTTGGAAAATAGCCTAATAGGGTCTACACGGCTGGGTACACGGGCATGTGCCTAGACCGTATGTGACACACGGACCACACCCGTGGACGTGTGGCATGGTCGTGTGTCCCCTGCATCTAAAATGGTAAGTCTGTTAAATGAACATGGGCTAGACACACGGACGTGTGTCTTGGCCGTGTGAATTTAATAGAATGCTCAAGTCTTGGACACGGGGTGATTGCACGGGCGTGTGACACTTCAAGTTAAAATAAATTTTCCAATGTGCCCAAAGTTTTTCAAACGTTATCGATTTTTTCCTACGTCGCCTCTAGGCATGTTTTAGGTCTTGAAGGCTTGTTTAAGGGAAAGGATATACATATTTGAAAAGTTTTAAATTAGAGCGCAACTTCATGACTTGATTTAATATGTTTATAAATGTGAAATCTCGGTAACACCTCGAGCCCTATCCCTATGTCGAATACGAGTGAGGGGTGTTATATTTAGTGGTACCAGAGCTACGGTTTAGTAGGTTCTAGGACTACCGTAGAGAGTATTGAGGTTTGCTATACATGCCATTATTCAAATATTGATAGTGTGACATCTCCTAACTGTTCAAATTGTTTTGAATATAGTAAATGTCTTCCAATCAAGCACAAGATGAGTCCGAGGGAGCCGAGAGCCATGCTCCAGCTTCCATACAATGAGCTGTATCTAGTAGTAGTAGAAGGATTATGTCTAAAGGCCAGGAAGAGGCCCGAGCTGCCTTCTTTGATATGATGGACGAATGGTTTGGGGATTACCTGAGGAATCGCCCAAACATACTAAGCCTTCCCCAGCCCCTTAACCAACCTGATGAGGATGTGCCACGAGGTATAGCACCGGTAAGAATTGGTAAAGCCCCTGTTGATAAGCTTAGAAAGTATGGGGCTGAGGAATTCAGAGCTAAAGTTAATGATGGTGCTGAAAGAGCCAAGTTTTGGCTCAAGAACACTACACGGGTGTTAGATGAATTGTCATGCACACTTGAGGAGTGTTTGAAGTGTATCGTGTCCCTCCTAAAAGATACTACGTACCATTGGTGGAAGACTGTATCCTCGGTAGTGCCAAAGGAAAATATCACTTAGGATTTCTTCCAAGTAGAGTTTAGGAAGAAATACATTAGCCAACGGTTTCTAAATTCGAAGCGAAATGAGTTCCTGGAACTGAAACAAGGGAACAAGACTGTAGCAGAATACGAATGAGAGTTCGTGAGGCTAAGTCAGTACGCAACTGAATGGGTCCAAACCGAGTCAAAAATGTGTAAACACTTCGAGGAAGGTCTAAATGAGAAAATTAAGTTGTTGATTAAGATCCTAAAAATATGGGAATTTGCCGCATTGGCTGGTAGGGTTAAGAAGGTCGAGGAGCTTAATAACGAAAGAAAGCAAGCAAAGAGAGGCCCGAGTCATGAGCAAGAGGTCCAGTGGTAAAACACTCTCGTTTTCCACAAAAAAATTAAGGATCTAGCATGAACGCTCCATTTCATCAGTAGGATATTTGGGTAGAGCGAGAAGCTCTAAACGACGAAGCCAAAAGTCTTCCTTTCCGATGGTAACTAGTGTGGGGAGTGTAGATGATCAAAAGCCGAAGTGTAAGAGTTGCAACAAATTTCACCACGGAGAATGTTGAGTGAAGAGCGGTGCATGTTTCAAATGTGGATCTCTTGACCACTTTTTTAGGGACTGCCCAGAGCGAGTCGAGAAAGAAGTGGAAGTAGCCCCGAAGTCGAGTACTCTCGTTTCATGAGGTAGACCTCTGAGATATCCTGAAAGTGTCAGTGGCAGTTGAGTTGCGGCTAAAGACGCTGCAAAACTAGAGGCTTGAGCCCCGGCAAGAACGTATGCGATAAGCGCCCGAGAGGAAGCCTCTGCTCCTGATGTTATTACGGGTACTTTTTCCCTTTTTAATACAAGTGTTATTGCTTTAATTGACCCGGGGTCGACGTATTCATACATTTGCATGAGCTTGGTATCTAGAATGAACATACTCATTAAGCCTACGGAATTTATTATTAAAGTGTCGAACCCACTAGGCAGATCAGTCATGATTGATAAAGTATGTAAGAATTATCCTTTGACAATTTAGCGTCAATGTTTTTCGGCTAATCTTATGTTGTTACCATTTGATGAATTTGATGTAATACTTGGTATGGATTGGTTAGCACTGCATGATGTAATTGTAAATTGTGGTAGAAAGTATATTAAATTGAAATGCCCGGATGGTGAGATTCTACGGATTGATTCAAGAGAGTTGGGTACGCCTCCGATTGTGATCAGGGCAATAGTTGCTCAGAGATATATGAGAAAAGGGTATGAAGCGTATCTTGCATTTGTATTGAACACTAAGGAAATAGAGTTAAAGATTGAGTCTGTGCCTATAGTATGGGAGTACCCAGATGTATTTCTAGAAGAATTACCTAGATTACCTCCTAAAAGGGAAATAGAATTTGGTATTGAGCTGGTGCCAGGGACAGCTCCCATTTCTATTGCTCCATACAGAATGGCATCAACTGAGCTAAAAGAGTTGAAAGCCCAGTTGCAAGAGCTGACTGATAAAGGATTTGCATGGCCAAGTTTCTCACCTTGGGGTGCCCCCATATTATTTGTAAAGAAGAAAGATGGTTCGATGAGGCTATGTATAGATTACCTCCAACTAAACAAGGTAACTATCAAGAATAGGTATCAATTGCCAAGGATCGATGATTTGTTTGATCAATTGAAAGGAGTCAATGTGGTCTCTAAGATAGACTTGAGGTCCGGCTATTATCAGCTGCGAGTTAAAAAATCGGATGTACCTAAGACAGCTTTCAGAATGAGGTACGGTCATTATGAATTACTCGTTATGTAGTTTGGGTTAACGAATGCACCGACCGTATTCATGGATCTAATAAATAGTATCTTCCGGCCATATTTGGATAAGTTTGTCATTGTATTCATTGACGACATCTTGATTTATTCCAAAGATGATTTAGAACATGCAAAGCACTTGAGAATTATGTTGCAGACTTTGCGGGAAAAATAGTTGTATGCTAAGTTTAGCAAAAGTGAGTTTTGGCTTCAGGAAGTTGGATTTTTGGGTCATATTGTTTCGGGTGAAGGCATCCGAGTCGATCCAAGTAAGATTTCTGCTATCGTCGAATGGAAACCACCTAAGAATGTAACCGAGGTTAGAAGCTTTTTGGGCTTAGTCGGTTACTCGAAGATTTGTGAAAAGATTCTCCATGATAGCAACTCCGATAATGACATTGTTACAGAAAAACGTTAAGTTTGAATGGACAGAAAAGTGTCAACAAAGTTTTGAGAAGTTAAAGACACTGTTAACTGAAGCTCCTGTTTTAGAATTGCTTGAGTCAGGAAAAGAATTTGTAGTCTACAGTGACGCATCCTCAAATGGACTAGGTTGTGTACTTATGCAAGTTGGCAAGGTAATAGCCTATGCTTCACGACAGTTAAAGCCACATGAGAATAACTATCTTATATATGACCTAGAACTTGCCGCCATCGTTTTTGCTTTGAAAATTTAGAGGCATTATTTATATGGTGAGACTTTCCGCATAGTCACTGACCACAAAAGTTTGAAGTATTTGATGACTCAAAAAGAATTAAATTTGAGGCAGCGGAGGTCGCTAGAGTTAATCAAGGATTACGAACTGATTATTGACTATCACCCTGGAAACGCGAATGTGGTCGCTGATGCATTGAGTAGAAAATCCTTGTTTGCATTAAGGGCCATGGATGCTCGTTTGGCATTTCTTGATGATTGTTCAGTCTTGGCTGAGCTAGAAGCTAGGCCGACACTCCTTCAGGAAATCTATGATACTCAAACTAATAATGATGACTTGCAAGCTAAAAGAACTCAATGTGAGCCAGGTATTGAATCAAATTTTCGAATTGGTTCTGATGGATGTTTGATGTTCAGAGATAAGATTTGTGTACCCAAAAATAATGAACTTATTCAAAAAATGTTGCAAGAAACACATAACAGCCGTTTGTCAATTCACCCAGGAAGTACCAAGAAGTACAACGATTTGAAGAAAATGTACTGGTGGAACGGCATGAAAAAAGATATTTCTGAATTTGTATCGAAATGCCTAGTATGTCAGCAAGTTAAAGCTGAACATCAAGTGCCTTCAGGTTTGCTACAGCTTGTGATGGTCCCCGAATAGAAGTGGGACAGAGTTACTATGGATTTCGTAATAGGATTGCCATTGACTCCGAAGAAGAAAGATGTCGTATGGGTTGTAGTAGATAAGTTGACGAAGTCGGCTCATTTTATTTTGGTGAGGACAGATTACTCCCTCAATAGATTGGCCGACTTGTACATTTCTGAGATTGTAAGATTGCATGGGGTACCACTGTCGATTATTTCCGACAGAGACCCGAGGTTCACTTCGAGATTCTGAAAGAAATTACAAGAAGCCTTGGGTACGAAGTTAAGCTTTATTACAGCTTTTCACCCTCAAACAGATGGCCAGTCTGAACAGATGATTCAGATTCTTGAGGATATGTTGCGATGTTGCATCCTTGAATTTCAGGGTAGCTAGGAAAAATATTTGCCACTAGTAGAATTCGCCTAAAATAACAGTTTTCAAACGAGTTTGAAGATGGCACCTTATAAGGCCTTGTATGGCAGGAAGTGCCAAACTCCATTGTATTGGACAGAACTTAAGGAAAATCAGATTCACGGATTTGATTTGATTAAAGAAACTAAAGAGAAAGTTAAAGTGATACGAGACTGTTTGAAAACGGCATTGGATAGGCAAAAGTCATATGCTGATCTGAAAAGAAAGGAAATTAAGTTTCAAGTTTGAGATAGAGTATTCTTGACAGTGTCTCCATGGAAAAAGGTGTTGAGATTTGCCCGGAATGGCAAACTGAGTCCGCGATTTATCGGACCGTACGAGATTATTAAAAAAGTTAGACCATTAGCCTATCGTTTGGCATTGTCACCTGAATTGAAAAAGATTCACGATGTGTTCCACGTATCTATGTTAAGGCGATATCGATCAAACCCCTCTCATGTGATTTCACCGACTGAGATTGAAATTCGACCGGACATGACCTATGGAGAGGAACCAGTTAAGATATTGGCTTGTGAGGTTAAACAATTGAGGAATAAAGATGTGGCCTTAGTAAAAGTTTTATGGCATCGACATGGTGTTGAAGAGGCTACATGGGAACCAAAAGAAACCATGAGAAGCCAATATCCGAATCTGTTCACTGGTAAGACTTTCGAGGATGAAAGTCCCTAAGGGGGGAGAAATATAACATCCCAAAATAGAGCCTAGTCGGAATAGTGGTTTCGGGACCACAAATTTGACATCAAAATATTTATTTTATGATTATTACGAGGCTTAGAATATGAGAACATGCACGTGTTAAAGTTTCATGAAGGAATTCTTTGAGTAAGTTCCCAATTGGAAAATTAGGGACAAAATTGAATAAATTGCAAAACTTGGATTCTAGAAGCAATTTGCATGAAATTGTTTTAGATTATAAAATAGAAGGTCTTGGGGATCAATTTGCCCAATTTTTAAATTTTTGGACAAAAATGGGCTTGCATGGATGAAATTTCAAAGAAAGGGCTTAAGGGCATTTTGATCATTTGGCATTTAAGTGAAATAAAATGGGAAAAATGAACCAAAAATCAGTCATTCTTCTTCTCCATGCTGCTGAAATTTCTAGGGTTTCCATAGCTAGGTTTTTCAAGCTTTCCAAGCTCAATAACCCCGAGGAACATATTCCGGAGGTCGATCGAGGAAAACGAAAGGTTTCAGAATAACCAAAACACGACACCGAAACGAATACCAAGAAAGTTCGGATAACTTAAAGTAAACACTCAATGTGCCTAATTGTATGATTTATGAATGCATGATGATTGCATTTATTAATAACATGAAATTCTATGAAATGCATGTTTAAGTATGAATTGTGATAAATGTCTAGGTTGAGCTTAAAAAGGGAATTCGATGGATAAACCATAATTGACATGTGTAATAAGGTCCTGCATGTGTTACAGTAAGGATTTAGTCCATATGGGTACTCTGTTGATCTCATTTATAAAAGGATCTAGCCCGTACAAGTGTTCCTTTGAATGGTCGAGCCTCCCAAAGAATATGTGTACATTATGGATTTAGCCCGGATAGGTAATCCGAATTAGGGTCTGAATTTAGCCTGGACTGGTAATTTAGATCCGAGTTCAATAAAGGTGTTTGTCGTTATAAGGGATTTAGCCTGGACTGGTAATCTCGACATCACCTTATGAGTTCATAAAATGGGGGATTTAGCCTAGACTGGTAATCCCGCCATAAGATGTGAGGTTCGCGGGAGTGCATATCTGAAATGATCATTGTTCGAATTGATAATAAATGAATATTCCATCGAGATTTCCTAGAAACTCAACGAGATTAATGTGACATATATATATACAAATGAGATGTTTGAGTGATGAGCTCATCTAAGATAACTTTCATAGTGCATTGTTATATGACTAACTCATTGATTGAGTGTAAGTGACAGGGAAGCCATCCTATGCTCATTGAATTTATTGCCCAATTTGATTGCATGATAATTACTTGGTAAGTTTAATTTCCTCTTATTCTAGCTTACTAAGCATGAAAATACTTACCCCTCTCTTTTCCCTATCTCTCACAGAGCTCGAGGACTCATAAAGATTGGAAGACGGTTGGAGAGTCAGCATACTATCAAATAGACAAGCTTTGGTATAAAGACATTTCTAAATTGTTCAATGGCATGTTTTGGTCTTTTGAGTATTTTGTTATATGTGTCATTTGATTTTCCAAATGAAGGCTTGTAAAGATAAATCTATCTTTTTGTTTATGGCCATAGTGATCGACTTGTTTTGAAGTAGGCTATAACCTACAAAATTTCCATGCAAGTTTATAATCATGTGCGATGGTTGAATTCTAATTGGCAATGAATGATAAGAACTAGCCAGTCTTGAATGTATTAAAGTGGTATGACAACATACAAATACAATATGGGGAATAACCTAGCATGTATGAAACCAATGATATGAGGTTTCCTTGTAATGAGTTTTTGCAAAGAACATTTATGAGAGCATAATTATGTTTTACTATGTTTTTAATATTCATTAAGTATAAGTGTTAAAAGGGGGTGACCATAGGGTTGGAAATAGCCTAATAGGGTCTACACGGTTGGGTACACGGGCAAGTGCCTAGGCCGTGTGTGACACACGGACCACACCCGTGGGCGTGTGGCATGGTCATGTGTCCCCTGCATCTAAAATGGTAAGTCTGTTAAATGAACACGAGCTAGACACACGGGCATGTGTCTTGGCCGTGTGAATTTAACAGAATGCTCAAGTCTTGGACACGGGGTGATTGCACAGGCGTGTGACACTTCAAGTTAAAAGAAATTTTCCAAGGTGCCCAAAGTTTTTCAAACGTTCTTAGTTTTGTCCCGCGTCGCCTTTAGGCATGTTTTAAGTCTCGAAGGCTTTTTTCAGGGAAAGGATATACATATTTGAAAAGTTTTAAATTAGAGCGCAACTTAGTGACTTGATTTAATATGTTTATGAACGTGAAATCCCGGTAACACCTCGAGCCCTATCCCTGCGTCAGATACGGGTGAGAGGTGTTATAGTTTTTGGGGTATTTTTTATGTAAATTTGGACTTTTGGACTGTTTTCCTTTGTCTTGGATTTTGACTGTTTCATGAACTTTAGAACTGCAATAAAAACTCAGTTTTATTAAATACAACATTTTTCCTAAACGCGAATAATTTTCTTAAATAACACGGTTTTAAAAGCTTCCGCTACAGAATATGTTTTTAAACGAATCAAATTAACGAGAAAATAGTTTTGAAATTGACGAAAGATAAATAAAAGCTAATAAACGAAAACTGTTTTAATTTGATAAATTCGATTTCAAATTTCATTCCATGTACCATCACCAGATTCGGCCATAAGGTCTAGGCCGGGTTTGGGGTGTTAAAAGATTACAAGCATCATTTACATTTACATGCCAATATAGCCAACATATCCTATACATGCCATTACAACCATAATTGATTTACCACATATACCGATATAGATCGATGGACAGTGTGAGTGATCTCCGCCAAGCTTCTAATCTAACAAGCTTTCGATTTACTATAAAACAGGGAAATAAAACTAGGTAAGCATAAAATGCTTAGTAAGTTCGTATAACATGGTACTTAACTTACCATTCATTCTATTTTGAAGTAACTATGTAAGGTATATTCAATCAATTTGCCCTCAAGCCTTACACATATCATCATTGCCCTTGTTAGTCATATAATCCATAATAACATCACAAACATATATAGACTCAACAACAATCAAGTTTCCATGCACATATGCTTTCCACAATATTTATTCATTTAGCATGTATAATTAATCTCTTTATATTACAAGTATAATTTCATAATAGTTCATCTCGAGTTCAGATCATTTCATGTCAGAACTTTACCCATATTACTCGAAATATCAAGGTCACGATTAGTACACTCAAAGTGTACAAGTCTAGAGTCAAGGATGTACATACTCATCAAATAAATTCCATGTACAATATCATCATTTCATATTTTCATATATCAATTATCACGTATCATCATTTTCTTGTATTTTAGGCCGATATGTATAATATCTCACTTCTTATTCATATCTTCTCATGTCAAGAACTTTTACCCTTTGAATTTATTTGAAATATGATGGATACGCAGGTAGTACACTCGAGGTGTATGAATCAAAATCCATCAATTCATGTCCAATGGTACCCATAGGGTACTATATCAGAGAGTACACTCTCGAGCCACATATGTATACGACAGGATTACCAGTCCAGGCTAAATCCTTTTTATGACATATGCTCTAAAGAGCTTGATTTGGATTACCCGTCTGGGCTAAATCCAATCCATAACATATGCTCGAGAGGACTCATATCAGGATTACCTGTCCAGGCTAAATCCCATTCGCGACAAATGCAGGACCTCATTCATTTCAGGAATTCACATATCCATCGAATTTTCCATTTATTCAAACAGAATTTAGCATCTTTCAAGCATTATCAAGCAAGTGGTCAATCTCATATATTCGTGCATTTATTCCATTCAGATGTTCACATTCAACTCAAGCATAAAATTTAACATTTTTATCATTTATCATTTGTTGGGCATTCTAATTGATCGGGCACTTTCATTTATCGGGCTTTAACGAGTATGTGATCATTTCACATATTTATGGTATTTATACAATTCACAAACACAACATTTAATTCAAGCATAAAAACATATACAATTTAGTTGCACGAACTTACCTCGTTAATGTTCATGTACGTAAAATCTACTAATCCGACATTTTTCTCTTTCCTCGTTCTAGCTTCGAATTTGGTCTATCCGGATCTATATGAGTAAATTTAACATCAATTTACCATATCTCACATTCAAGTGGACTTAATTTTCATCCTAGGAAAAATTACCATTTTGCCCTTAACTTTTCCATAAATTCCCATTTCGTCCCTAAGCTTGGAAAATAAAATTTGTGCAATTTACTCCCTATTCCAAGCCTAACCAAAATCCCATTACAAAATTTACAGCACATGTATTCATAAAAATTTAGCATTTTTTTTTCAATTTCACAACTTTACATTTTAGTCCCTAAATCATGTTTTCATTAAAAATCACTTTGTAAAAGTTGTTTATCTATCAACAATCTTTCATTTCTACCATGAATTTTTAATTTTCAGCATATTAATCTATGACCCATTTTCCATACTTGATAACTTCTCAAATTGATCCCCCAAATAGATAGATTAAGCTATCCCGGTTTCAAAAATATAAAAATTACTGAAAACGGGCCAAGGAAACTTACCTAATTTGGCAATGAGAGTTTCTTCTCTATCCCCTAGGGTTCCCATGCATTATTTTAGGGAATAAGATTATAAAAATGATTTTTATTTCTATTTAATTATTTTATCATCTTTAATCATTTTGGTTTCCAATTTAGTCCCTAGCCTTTCTCTAATTTTCCATGGATGAATCATCCAAAAATATCTACTATCTTTTTATTAATGGTATAATTACCATATAATGGCCTTAAGTTTTGAATTCCATAGCTATTTGATCATTCTAGCTACTAGAATTCAACTTTTACATTTTATGCGATTTGGTCCTTCTTGTAATTAAACACATAATCGGTAAAATTTTCTTATCAAAATTTTTACATGACATCTTTAATATAATACGGATCATATAATAAAATAAAAATAAATTTTATTTTCGGCTCGAATTTGTGGTCCCGAAACCACTGTTCCGATTTCACCGAAATTTGGGCTGTTACATTTAAAGCTCACTAGTTTTCAATCACGGCCTTAGTTCAATAATTTAAGATCATGAACACTTCTTGGTTCATAAGGAATGTAAATTTTTTGAACTAGTTCTAGGCGTGGCCAAAGATGATTTTCAACTAGCTAACTTTGAACTCTTTGCCCTTTAGAACATGTTAGATGCTAGAGATTATGAATATATGTGTGTTAAGGAAGAACACAAAACTGACCTTGAAAGAAGGAGGATAGAGGAATCAATTTTGTTACATTTTCTTTGTGAGGCTGAAGCTTACTTCTCTTCACCATACATATGAAATGAGGCTTGAAATGGATCAATCTACTAAAAGAAAAACAATAAACTTTCTAGAAAGCTTTAGCTGATTTACGATCACGACCTTCTACTTACAAGATTTTACGAATCTCACGGTCTGCTAATTTACGATCATGGCTTCAGTTCATTGATTTTACAATCATGAACACTTCATTAAGAATTCACCGATTTACGATCGCAACTCTACTTAACTAGTTTGCTAATTTACGATCACAACTGTCACTTTTAAAACTCGCTGATTTACAATGACGACTTCAGTTCATTGATTTACGATCTTGAACACTTTATTAGATATTGGTCAATTTATGATCGCAACTCCACTTAAGCAGTTCGCTGATTTACGATCACAACTGTCATTTTTAAAACTCACTCATTTACAATCACGGCTTCAATTCACTACTTATGATCGCAACTCCACTTATATAGTTCATAAATCTACGATCAGAACTGTCATTTTTAAAGCTTACTGATTTACAATCCTGGCTTCAATTCATTGATTTACGATCATGAATGCTTCTTAGCTCAAAAAGAATGTAAATTTGATAATGTAGTTCCAAGAATGGCCAGGGATGATTTTCATATAGCTAATTCTGACATCTCTGCACTTCAGAGCGACTTAGATGTTAAAGATGATGAAATATAAGTGTGTTGAGGAAGAACTCAAAACTAATATTGAAAGAAGGAGAATAGAGGAATCAATTTTGTTACATTGTCTTTGTGAGGCTGAATCTACTTCTCTTCACCGTACGTCTGAAATGAGATTTGAAATGGATCGATCTACTCAAAAAAAATAAGGAACTTTCTGAAAAGTTTTAGCTGATTATGATCAAGATCTTCTACTTATAGGATTTTACGAATCTCATGGTCTGCTGATATACGATCACAACTGTCAATTTTAAAGCTTGTTGATTTATGATCAAGACTTCAGTTTATTGATTTACGATCATGAACACTTCATTAAGAGTTTGCCGATTTACAATCCCAACTCCACTTAAATAGTTCGTTGATTTACAGTCACAACTTTATTTTTAAAGCTCGTTGTTTTACGATCACAACTTCAGTTCATTGATTTACGGTCATGAACACTTTATTAAGAGTTTGCCGATTTACAATCACAAGTCTACTTAAATAGTTCGTTGATTTTCAATCACAACTGTCTTTTTTAAAGCTCACTGATTTACAATCACAACTTCAGATAATTGATTTATGATTATGACGATTTCATTAAGGATTTTAACAGTGGTAACAACTAAACTTGTATTTTTAAATCCAAAAGGTGGAAAGATTAATTTCTGAAAATACAAGTAAAAGATTAAATTTCAAATGTATAAAGTATATAAAAACTAAAATTATATTTTATCTTTTAAAATTTTATTTTAAAATTTAGTGAGAAACATCCTAATTCTAGTTGTAATTAATTCCTGGCTAAGATTTTGGCATGCAAGAGAACATGTCCATGTTTTCTATGTCACACCTACCAAAGTGTGCCATTTTACCATAATTTCAGTAAACAATTAGCAGTTGTGATTTAGCTTTCCATAATTCATTAATGACACGTACTTATATATTATTATAATCAATACCAATCAATTTAGTCCTCATCATTCCTACGTATTTATGGTTATTTTATGAAATGGTTTTTGATAGATTATAGTAATATAAATTTAACATATGAGAAGGGGTTGACTTGCAAAATCAGAGTTAACATATTTAATACCTTGTTAGTAAAGTTTTTAAATTTTACAAGTTGTATTAGAGAATTTTCAAATGTCTTATAAATATAGTAAATTATTTAAAATATATATTAAAAAAAGACACATAATAATTTTTAAAATTGTTTATGAAATAAAAATTATATTATCAATACACTAAATACTAACTTTATATAGGGGTGTTCAAATTTCAGTTAAAATCGAATTAACTGACCGAATCGATTTAATTTGATTAATCGGTTGGTTAATCGAACTAGTTTGGTCGGAATTCGGTTAAATTTTTTTTTGAAATTTTAGTTAACAGTTAATTCGGTTCGAAATCGAGTAATAAATCAAACTTAATAAATAATATTATATATTATATATTATATGTATTAGGCTATTACTATTTCGGTTAATTTAAAAAAAACGGTTCAATTAACGATTAAAAAATTAAAAATTTAATTAACTTAATTAATAATAATTTAGTTCGATTAACCATTTAAACACCTTTAACCTTATATATATATATATATATATATATTTATTCTTATTTATATATTTTTAAGTCGTGAAAAAATAACGTAAGGTAAGGGACGGAAAGGATCTGCGGCCCAAGAGATCCTTTCCCCTTTGGCCCAGAAGATGACAGAACACTAACCGCCTTTGTTTTTTTTTTGGAAGTGACTCTTAAGTTTAAATAACTGAAATTTAATGAAACTAAAATAAGATATATTTTGGCATATGAAAATTAGGTTTGTGAAAGCTAGCCTTTTTCATAATTCATTTTTGCCAAAACTTTAATTTAATCACTAATATTTTTTATTATCACCCCGTTAATAATTCATTTAGTTTTTAAACACATATAATTAAATATAAATATAATTATATATAAACACATTTTATTAAATCTTGATAAACTTATATGTAAATTTTTTATTTTGATAAATTCAAAAACTCAACCCCAAATCTCAATAAATTTGTGACTTTTATAAATTTCATTTATGATTGCACTAATAGAATTCTCAATAGAGAAATTCAATTTTTCTTATGAAACCTAACAAATAAAAAGAAAAACGAAAAAGCTTTCTATAAGCCTTTTTCAAGTAATCATCTTTTGCATTTTTGTGAACTTGAATAATCGTGTATTAATCTGCAACCATCTTTAAACATTAAATTTATTGTAAACGTGTATTATCTTCATCCAATTTGTTTACAATTTATTTTGAAAAATATGTAAATTTTCTAAGTTTTTTATTTTTCTTACTTGAATTTTAAATTTTTTTTAACTTTTGTAATATTTTAAATTTTTAGATACATATATTTTTATAATTTATAATTTATTTAATATTTTAAAAAATTATATTTTTTTCTTTTAAATTTTTAAATTTTTTATTAAAAATTATGGCATCATCAATGCCACGTGCCATAACCTAAGAATGCCATGTGTCCTATATTTAACACCATTACAAAAAAAAGTATCCAAACATTTGATAGAATGAAAATTCAGATACCAACTTGGGAAAAAGAAATCATAAGTACCAACTTGAGAGAAAATGTCAAGTTCGAGGGGCTAAATGCATATTTGAGCCTTATAATTATAATTAAATATAAACACATATAATATTATTTATATAAATATATAGAAATAATATTATATTTTGTACTTTTTTATAATATATAATTTATATTAGATTATATGGGTTAATAGAATTTGTGAATGTGGAAAGTTAAATTTATTGAATTATTTAGAATTAGGATCAGATTGATAGAATGTGTAAGTATTGATGATTAAATATGTTATTTCAACAATTAGAAAAGGCCACATCATTACTTCTGTTAACTATTTAACGAAGAGTGACCAAAATAGAAATAATCTAAAACGTAAATGACCAGAATAGAAAAAATTCAAAACGTTAGTGACTAAATTGAAAATTTTCATAATTAAGTGACCAAAACAATCACACTACCCAAAGCGAGTTCGCCACCAACCGTAGCGGCACCGTCCGCTAAAATTTGCCCCTTTTAATGCATTTACGCCGCCGAACCCGGGCAGTTTGATGCATACAAGTATTTTTATTGGAATGTTGATACATAACTAATGAAATGCCTAGAGCATCTCCATTGCCCGATAAAATAATCTTGTCAGTATCGGTAGAAATGATCTTTCCCTCGTGATCGGCTGCTAATAATCAAATGACCATTAATTTTTTATTGTGTTATAAATAAATTTTGAGGTATTAGTAAAATTTTTATAAAATTTTATAAGTAGATTTTGATAATTTTGTTTTTTATTTTTTTATTACATCATAAATAAGATGTATATATATTTTTGAAGAAATGTATATTAATTTGAAAATTTTATATGGCGTTAAAAAGGGGATGGTTATTTGACATTGGTGCTCAAGAAATCAAGGGCTGATAATAAATCCTCCAAGTCTCGAGCCTTATTCAACTTTGAACTCCGAAAATGAGATTTTAGTCCCTCTGAGCGCGAATGTCGCCCCACCTACCAAGAACATCTTCGTTAGGATATTGAATCAAGACCCTGGCAAAGGCGGGGAGAAAAACCAAGTGTTAGACCGTGAGAAGTGCTTACACAACACTTGAACAGTTTAAAAAGCTAAACATATAATTATACTATCATATAAACATCCTGCTTGAAAGTTGAAACCTGAGTGTCGGTGTCGGTGTCCTTGTCCTGCAAGAAGTCACCAATTAAACAAATTTATGATTCATCTCTGCTTGTTACGGCACCCGTTAATTAACTACTTCTCTTTAACTAATCAACCCTGTTTCCTAAACCACATTCACCTCTGCAGATTCTTTTCTCAGTAGAACCAAATGCGCCTGTTTTGATATAACATCTTAAGTTGAAGGTTTTGTCTCACACAAACTGAAAATGGGAAAAGAGTCAAAGTCCAGAGGATTTTTTTGGGTGGTTTCTGGTTCTAGTAATATTGGCTCTGGTTGTGGGAGCTGTTGTTTACATAATCAAGAAAAAATTAGATCATAGAAATGACAATAACCCCACTCCCGCTCCCGGTCATCCAGGTGCCATAGACCACAAGTATGCTCATGCTCTCGAAATCGCTATGCAATTCTTTGACGTCCAAAAATGTACCCTTTCTTTACCCTCTTGGCTCTTTCACTCTTTATAGTTTCTTTTTTCCTTTTACTCTGTTTATGTATTACCTAGTTGAAATTTTGTTTCCTTTAAGGACACCCTTTAAGTTATGGACTCAGATTTTTGAAGTACCTTCTTGTTTAGTGCTTAGAACAAGTAGTTTCTTCATGATATTATTTAGCAGCCTGCTACTGCTCAAGTTTTTTTTTTCTTTTTGGGCAAAATTAATGTTAGAGGTGTTAGGTATGGGTCCCACTATGTGGGAAACCCATATTTTCTATCATAATGTTTTGTCTTTCTTTGATTTTGTCAAAAGCCAATTTTTTTTATGTGTGGGATGTGGGCAGCCTTTCTATTATTATTGAGTGTCAAATTCTCAATTTAAAAGAGAGAAAAACAGAGAGTGAGATTGAAGCTCGTTGGAGAAAAAGAGAGAATAGAAAAAAAATCAGTTTTTCAAGCTTGGTGCAGCAGTGATCAACTCCTCGATCGAAGGTCCATCCGTGGTTCGATTGAGCTGATTTTTGGACAGCAACTAGGTGATAAGGTGTTCTTGACTTTGTACGGTCGGATTTTTCATCCGAGACTTGTAGCGTCGGAAATACCCATTTTTCAGCAGCTACGTTTTTGGTGATGTTCTCTCATTTTTCTCTCTTTTGCTAAAGATTACATATTGTTAGCCTTGTCGGAGTTGAATGCTTGTTGTAGGCTTGATATTGTGATCTTGTAGTCGAACATTTGATGATAGTAGAGCTCTTTATCGGACTCTAAAGTCCCGTCGTTTTTACCCTTGATTTAGAGGGGTTTTCCACGTAAAAATATCGGTGTCTCTATTTATTTTTGTTGTGGTTGCATTAGTTGATTTGTGGTTGATTAAGGTTGCTAGAGAACATATCTTGTGCTATTGTGCTTGCCATAATTTTTGACAGGAGTTATAAGGAGAGAAAGAACACTGGTTGTGCTTTCGCTTTGTTTCGGTTGTTCGGTTTCTTCCCAACAAGAGGTGGGGATTGTTTTGTTGCAGCTGGTAGGTTAGTGGATAATAAGATATCATAGAGAGGAGATTCGGCTCTAACGGATGGAAGTGAAGCCAAGCTGGATCTTTCCAAGGGGCTGTATGATGCTGGGGATCACGTGAAATTTGGTTTTCCGATGGCATTCACTGCTACTGTGTTATCGTGGGCTATCCTCGAGTATAGAGATCAGATGGAGGCAGTGAACCAACTAGAACCTGCTCAACAAGCTCTCAAGTGGATAACCGATTTCCTTCTCAATGCTCATCCTTCACAGAATGTGCTCTATATTCAGGTTATCATTGTCTTTAACTGCCTTCCTCTCTTTTGGATTGTGTAGCTATATGTAGTGCACCGGTGTTTTCAAAAATTACATTAAATTTTGTTTTTGTTTTCTTGATTTGTGCCCTGCAAATTTAAGTCTTGAAAAAGCCTTCGGAATATTTCTTATCTCTTACTTTTTTACTTCAAAAACTAAGGCAGGTCGGTGACCCTGTAACAGACCATAAATGTTGGGACAGGCCTGAGAATATGACAGAGAAGAGGCCTCTAACACAGGTGATTGCATCCGTCCCTGGGACTGAGGTTGCAGCCGAAACTGCTGCAGCTATGGCTTCAGCATCTCTGGTGTTTAAGACAGCTGACTCCACGTATTCAAGCACGCTTCTTACGCATGCAAAGCAACTTTTTACTTTTGCGGATAACAATAGAGGTTCTTACAGTGAGAAAATTCCAGAAGTTGCTACATATTACAATTCAACAGGATATGGAGATGAGCTCTTATGGGCAGCAAGTTGGCTTTATCATGTTACAGCTGATCAATCATACCTTGAATATGTGACCGGTGAAAATGGGAAAGAGTTTGCTCAATGGGGAAGTCCAACCTGGTTTAGCTGGGATAATAAACTTGCAGGAACCCAGGTAAGGTTCTCTTATAGGAATTTGAAGCATGGCCCTAGCCTCTTTTGTTTTCTAGTTACCTCTGTCGAAACCATTTTCAAATCGAGTTTTGGAAAATGGGAATCGATTTTAAAAACGCAAACGGGAGTCGCCACCAATCTTTTTAGGTGTGATTGGATCACCTTTAAAACATTTAGTTTTAAAATCATTAGTTTTGGTCCACGAAATAAAAGAACGGGTTCGGGAGTCGGTTACGTACGAGGAAGGATTAGCACCCTCGTAACGCCCAAAAATTGGTACCTAATTGATTATCAAATGTCTTTAATGTCGAAAGAAAAAAAAATTTAAGATGTAGTCCTCTTTAAAATATTTTAACTTTGAAAATTGGGATTCACTAGCGTCAAAGTATTGACATTAAGTTATCCCTTTTTTGAAATTCCTATCTCGAAACAGCAAAACGCTATATCCAATAAGTTAGGACATATTGCTTTGAAATTCCAAGATAGTGGCTTGCATTTAGAAAACCTCTAAAAAAACTTAGAAGGGTACTTAATTATTCGAATTCAACGAGAAAAGTGGCAACCCAATAAGTTAGGGCACTGCTTTCTCAAATTTTCCAAACACCAAGCATTGCCTTATTTGCAAAAAAATCTTATTTCGAGGTAACAAATAAATGAATAAAACGAATAAAAAGATAATAACGAATAAGCTAGGAAATATTTGAGATTAAAAAAAACTAGTAATAAATAAACAATCATTATGTAAGACTAAAGAATGATAGTATAGTGAAGATAATAATAATATTAATAGTAATAATACAAGTAAAAATTTTGGAATGATGTGTGAAATTATATATATGTATGTGAATATATAAATAAGTAAACAATATATATAGTGAGTGAAGAGTAAAAGGTAAAATAAGTGTATTTAAAGAGTAATGGGTAAAAATATAATAATAATATAATAGTAGTAATAACGTAATAGTATTAGAAATATACGATATATAATATTGAAGGTAAATACATAATATATACATATTAGAAATAATCATAATATTAGAAACAACTATTAATAATACTACATAAATAGATATATAGTAGTAGCATACACATGATATAGTTAAAAATATATAAAGTAAGATAATATGGGAAATAAAAAAATATATATAAATGATATAATATTAGGGCATATGCAAAACAATAAAAACACAATATTAAAAGATATATATATAAAATGTATACATAATATAATATTAAAATATTTACATGGTATATACATAATAATGTAAAAAATAAACTATTAGTAATATTATAAATATATACATATAGTAGTAATAATAATATAAAGGTATTTCATATAAACAGGTATGCACGTAAAAAAAAGAAAAGAGAAAAATAATAATTACAAAAATATGAAATCAAAATAATATGTAGAAACATGTTTATTCTAAAAAGAATAACTGAAACTTAATTGAGAGAAGAAACAAAATCCAAGAGATAACTTACAAGTAAAACAAATTATTGGGCTAAAATTAATTGCGTATAAATGTCCGAGATCTAAAATTAAAAATGCCCCAAATCTTAAAATACCGCACAAAGGGGGCAAATTAAAATAGCACACAGACTGCAGGGCCAATTTAAAATAATATAAAAAACTTAAATAAGGCCCGATTGAAGGCTAGCACAAAGGAGGGGACCAATTGCGTAAATTATCCAATTAAAGGTAACATGCATGGTCCCAAGCAAAAAGCTGATTCTACTCCTCCCATGCTACTTTGTTTTATTATTAATCAAAAACACTCCCCATGCTTTTTTGTTTTATTGTTAATTAAAACTATTTCCCCATACTATTTTGTTTTATTGTTAATTAAAACTACTTCCTCATACTATTTTGTTTTATTATTAATTAAAACCATACTTTATTTTCTTTTTTCTTTTTTTATCATAAAAAAACCTTTTTTTTAAAAAAACAACAAAAAAAAAGTTAAAACATCACCCTACCACCCTACATTCATTTTTCAAAATAGAGAGAAAGCTCTTAACTCTCTCAACCCTTCCCCTCCTCCGGTCATCGAATCGGCCATCAACCGTCACGCCGGTCACCGGCCACCGACGGCGGCGCCGCAGTCCATGTTGGCCAGAAAATCTTCCGAGGCCTTTTTTCGCTTCTCTTCTCGAGTAGAGCCCGAATTTGGGGTTAAAACGACCCAAAAACCTTCAAAAATTAATGAGAAGCACCCTAGAACTCAAGAATCCATTCGGTTTCCTCGGTCGTCCACGATGTTGGAAAACTGAACACCGGTAAGTTCCTTCTCTCTTTCCCTTTTTTATATTTTTTTTGTAAGTTTTTTTTGTTAAAAATATTTGTAAAATAGATAAAACGGACGAATAGAAAGAAGATCAAAAAATAAATAAATAAATAAATAAAAATAAGGACAAACACCTTTTGAACTTGTTTTCTCCTTTTGATTTCTCCCAAAAATCTCTGTAATACAACCCCCTCTAATACAATCTCTTCTCTCCAAAATACAATCGATTCCCCCCTCTCCCATGGCACAAGGAACATAGGGCTTTTATATAGCCCAAAATCCAAAGAAAAATACAAAGAATTTTATTTTTTGGTGTTTTTCTTTGCTGTCCTTTTTTTGTCTTTTTTTGCAGGTATAGAGTGGTAGAGGCAAGTGGGTGTGCTGGTGGCAGACAACTGGTAGTGGCGTAGGTGGCCATGGTGGGGTGACGGCTAGGGTTCATCACCACTTTTCTTTGCTGTAAATTGCTTAGGTTTGGGTAGTTCTAATTTGGGCTGGTTTTGGGTATTGGGTTTGGGTAGGTTTAGTTATTGTAATTAGGTAGTTTTGATTTTTGGGCTGTTTAACATTGTAAATGACTTGGAATTTGGTTATGTGGATTTTATTTTTTGCTTGTTTGCTTGGGCCAAAAATTGGCCATTACAGCTGCCCCTCTTTGCTCATTGTCGTGTAATGAGAATGGAGCAAAGACTCCAAAATGGCCAATTTTTCTTAGTCTCGCCGAATTTTAATTTCTTGGTACTTGATCTTCTTTAAATGGCCTCTTAACGGCTTCAATTTGCTTCACTGCAACTCAGGAAGGCGATATCTGCTATCTTTGATCTGCCCCTCGTCTACTACAGAGACGCCAAATCTATTATCTTCGATCTACTCCCTGTCTAATACAGAGACGCCAAATTTGCTTCTTCAATCTGCTCATTGCAAATTGACTGTTATGTTGATATCTTCGATCTGCTCTCCGTCGAACACAGAAACGCCAAATCTGCTTCTTCGATTTGCTCCCTGACAATACAGAGATGCCAAATCATCTTAGATTTACTTTAATGTAAGCACGTGAAAGCCAAATCAACTATGATTCGATTTGCTCCTTGTAAGCATAAGGATGCCAAACCATCTTGGATCCGCTTCAGCATTAACATCCGAAGGCGAGATCTGCTATGTGTCTGCTCTCCATCAAAGTGAAGATGCCAAACTTTGATTCGTTCTCTGACAATACAGAGACGAAAAATCATCTTAGATTTGCTTCATCGAAAACACGTGAAAGCCAAATCAGCTATATCTTCGATCTGTTCCCTGCCGAATACAGAGAGATAAGATCTTTCATCTTGGATCTGCTTCAGCGTAAACATCTGAGGGTAAGATCTGCTATGTGTCTGCCTTCCATTAAAGTGGAAATGCCAGACTTCAATTTGTTCTCTGACAATACAGAGACGACAAATCATCTTAGATTTGCTTCATCGAAAACACATGAAGGCCAAATCAGCTATATCTTCGATCTGCTCCCTGCCGAATAAAGAGAGATAAGATCTGTCATCTTGGATCTGCTATGTGTCTGCCTTCTATCAAAGTGGAAATGCCAGACTTCGATTTGTTCTCTGACAATACAGAGACGACAAATCATCTTAGATTTGCTTCATCGTAAACACGTGAAAGACAAATCAACTATATCTTCGATCTGCTCCCTGCCGAATACAGAGAGATAAGATCTGTCATCTTGGATCTGCTTCAGCGTAAACATCTGAAGGTAAGATCTGCTATGTGTCTGCCTTCCATCAAAGTGGAAATGCCAGACTTCGATTTGTTCTCTGACAATACAGAGACGACAAATCATCTTAGATTTGCTTCATCGTAAACACGTGAAAGCCAAATCAGCTATATCTTCGATCTGCTCCCTGCCGAATACAGAGAGATAAGATCTGTCATCTTGGATCTGCTTCAGCGTAAACATTTGAAGGTAAGATCTGCTATGTGTCTGCCTTCCATCAAAGTGGAAATGCCAGACTTCAATTTGTTCTCTGACAATACAGAGACAACAAATCATCTTAGATTTGTTTCAACGTAAACACGTGAAAGCCAAATCAGCTATGTCTTCGATTTGTTCCTTGTAAACACAAGGATGCCAAACCATCTTGGATCCGCTTCAGCATAAACATCTGAAGGTCAGATCTGCTATGTGTCTGCTCTCCATCAAAGTGAAGATGCCAAACTTCGATTCGTTCTCTAACAATACAAAGACGACAAATCATCTTAGATTTGCTTCATCGTAAACACGTGAAAGCCAAATCAACTATATCTTGGATATGCTCCCCGCCGAATACAGAGAGATAAGATCTGTCATCTTAGATCTGCCCCGATGAAGTTTAGATCTGCTATGCCGTAGCCTATTACCCTACTGTTTTGGGTTTTAAAGCGCGCCGTCTCCGATAACCTGTAAAAATGATTATGCTTGATAATTTAGGATGCTATGCTCGAAGTGAGTCAAATGTTCCTAATTAAACATGTTATGATGCAAAATGTCATGAATATGACCCCTATCCTAGACGTCATCATTCATTCTTTCATTTGCCTTTCTTTTCTCAAAGCTTCATTCACGCTCAGCCTGTATGCCTGTACCCTTCCTCCAATGCTACGATCCACTGAGGATGTTTGTAAAATAATCTTTTTTTAAAATTGAATCATTGATTTTGTTCATTTTCCCTTTAGACTGGACAAAAGAAATTCTTTGAGTTCCTTCATCCTTTACTTACGTGAATTTCTCGAACAATTGTCCTATTTTAGTTTCTTGTATTGTCTAAAAATTTCAGAGTAATACACAAAACTTCATTTGTAAACATATTTAGTTCATATATCATTATTTCAATGCAACATGGAAGATGAATAAATCTTTAAGAATAATTGGATTTGAATGAATTAAGAAAAAAGAATACAAAGGAAATTAATCTGAAGGCCTATCTTTAGGAAGGAGTAGAATCTAAAGATGGAAAATAAGATAGAAGTTAGAACCTCTAGATATCACCGCTTGAGTGCCTATACACCAGCTCCATGAAGTCTTTCTTGAGTTCAAAATGTGTTTAAAAGATCCCAAGTACTCTGTTGATGCCCCAGTTTGTAGCATTCTTCGCTCTTTGTAACAAGATCACTGTGTACTCTTCAAAATTTGAGCTGCCCTTTCAGGTTTTCAACTCAAAACCCTTTTGGTCACAAGGTGCCCTTTGCGGGTTTTCACCTTGGCCTGTCCGTTTTTTATTTTTTTTTTCAAGGCGCCCTTTGCGGGTTTTCACCTTAGATTCTCTTCTTCTTTAGACAAAGTATTTTTTAACTGAGTCCGAGTTCACTGGATTAGGTAAACTTTTCCCATCCATTTCTGCTAAGATCAATGCACCACCGGAGAAAGCTTTCTTCACGGCATACGACCCTTCCCAATTCGGCATCCATTTTCCTCTAAAATCCTTTTGAATGGGAAGGATCTTTTCAGTGCAAGGTCTCCCTCATGGAATTCTCTTGGTCGAACTTTCTTGTCATAAGCTCGCATCATTCGCTTCTGATACATCTGACCATGTCGAATGGCTTTTATCCTCTTTTCTTCAATCAAGTTCAACTGGTCATACCAGGATTGAACCCACTCAGCTTCATCTAACTTTACTTCTGTCAAAATTCGAAGAGAAGGTATTTCTACTTCAATAGGTAATATTGCTTCCATCTCATAGACTAACGAGAATGGAGTTGCCCCAGTAGAGGTTCTGACAGATGTTCGGTAGGCTAAGAGTACAAATGGCAACTTCTCATTCCAATCTCTATACATCTCAGTCATCTTCCCCACTATTTTCTTAATATTCTTGTTGGCGGCCTCCACTGCCCCATTCATTTTTGGACGATAAGGGGAAGAATTGTGATGCTTGATCTTGAACTGGTCGCAAACCTCTGCTATCGTTTTGTTGTTTAGGTTCAATGCATTGTCGGATATGATCTTCTCAGGCATTCTATACCGACAAATGATCTCCTTCTTTAAGAATCGACTCACAGCTGACTTAGTAACATTCGCATAAGAAGTAGCCTCTACCCATTTTGTGAAGTAGTCAATTACTACAAAGATAAATCGATGTCCATTCGAAGCTCTCGGTGATTTGGTCCAATAACATCCATGCCCCACATGGAAAAGGGCTATGGAGAAGTCATAATATGCAAAGGTGAAGGTGGTACATGAATTTTATCCCCATAAATCTGGCACTTATGGCATTTCTTGGTGTAACTGATGCAATCCCCTTCCATAGTGGCCCAATAATAGCCAAACCTCATGATTTGCCTTGCCATCGTGAACCCATTTGCATGCATCCCGCATACACCTTCGTGAACTTCTAAAATTAACTTAGCTTCCACAGCATCGACACATCTCAAAAGTACTTGGTCTTTTCGTCTTTTGTACAGGATATCTCCGTCTAAAACATAGTCGCAAGCTAACCTCCTCAAGGTTCGTTTGTCATTTTCACTGGCCTGTTTAGGGTATTTACAATCTCTCACGTATCGCAATATATCTTGATACCAGGGGTTATTGTCATTTCTCTCAATGTTACAACAATGAGCTGGAGCCTCGTAAACACTCATTTGAATTGGCTTCATTTCTTCTTCTTTATTGATCATTGAGGCCAAGGTTGCTAAAGCATCTGTCATCTGATTTTTGTCTCGTGGGAGATAATTGAAGGTGATGCTATCAAATTCCTCAAATAACCCCAAAACTACCTTTCGATAACTAATTTAGGGTCCCTTGTCTCCCATTCACCTCTAAGCTGATAAACAACCAACGTCGAATCCCCATATACTTCTAGAGTTTTTATACCTCGCTCTATAGCTACTTGAAGTCTCATGATGCATGCTTCATATTCAGCCATATTGTTTGTGCAATCAAAGTCCAACTTGCACATAAAAGGATAATGATCGCCATTCGGAGATACCAAGACTGCCCCAATTCCATTTCTGACTGCATTAGAAGCCCCATCAAAATTGAGCCTCCAAGAAGAATTTTCAGTCATTGCTATACACATCAACTCCTCATTTGGAAAATCGAAGTTTAGTGGCTCATAATCCTCTAGAGCCCTACTAGCCAAGAAGTCCGCTACCGCACTTCTTTTTACAGCCTTCTGACTTATGTAGACTATATCAAACTCCGAAAGTAAAATTTGCCATCTCGTCATTCTCCCATTTAGAGCTGTTGACTCCATCATGTATTTCAACGGATCAAGTTTTGAGATGAGCCAAGTGGTATGGTATAGCATGTACTGTCTTAATCTCCGAGTTGTCCAAATCAGCGTACAACACAACTTTTCGATTGGTGAATATCTCATCTCACAGTCAGTGAACTTCTTACTGAGATAATAAATTGCCTTCTCCTTTTTCCCTGACTCATCATGCTAGCCAAGCACACATCCCATAGAATTACTGAACACTGATAAGTACAGTATTAATGGTTTATCTGGGCTGGGTGGAGACAATACCGGAGCATTCAACAAATATTGCTTGACCTTTTCAAAAGCACTCTGGCATTCCCCATCCCAAATACCTTGATTGTGCTTTCTGAGGAGGCGAAAGATAGGATCACATTTCTCGGTTAGTTGTGAAATGAACCGAGCAATGTAATTCAACCTTCCTAGGAATCCTCGAACTTCTTTCTGAGTACGTGGTGGAGGTAATTCTCGTATGGCTTTAACCTTGTCTGAGTTGACTTCAATTCCTTTTTCACTGACTACGAAGCCTAACAACTTTCCGGATCTGGCTTCAAAGGTACACTTTACTGGATTGAGCTTCAGCTGAAATTTTCTCAACCTTACAAACAATCTCCTCAAGACCTCAATATGCTTTTTTTCCGTACGCGACTTGGCAATCATATCATCAACGTATACCTCGATATCCTTATGCATCATGTCATGGAACAAGTTCACCATGGCCCTTTGGTACGTTGCCCCTGCATTTTTTAGTCCAAATGGCATTACTTTGTAGCAAAAGGTGCCCCACAAGGTTATAAAGGTGGTTTTATTCATGTCCTCTGGATGCATCTTTATCTGGTTGTATCCTGAGAAACCATCCATAAAGGAGAACAATGAATATCCCGCTGTGTTATCTAATAAAGTGTCAATGTGGGGTAAAAGAAAATTATCTTTTGGGCTTGCTTTGTTCAAGTCTTTGTAATCAACACACATTCGTACTTTTCCATCCTTCTTGGGGACTGACACAATGTTAGCTACCCATTCGGAGTACTTCACTTCTTGCAAGAATCCTGCATCAAACTGCTTCTTGACTTCATCCTTTATCTTCAAAACGATATCTGGCCTCATTCTTCGCAACTTCTGTTGGACTGGCTTACAATCTTGTCTTATCAGAAGACGATGTACCACAATGTCAGTACTCAATCCAGGCATATCCTGATATGACCAGGCGAAGATATCCTTGAACTCTCGAAGCAACTCAATCAGACCATGCCTTGTGTCCACACCAATTAGGGTTCCGATTTTCAACTCCTTCCCTTCCTCTAGGGCTATATTCACTATTGCTTCTTTCTCATGTGGCATGATTTGTTTCTCCTCCTGCTTAACCATTCTTAACAGATCGAGAGATACGTCACAATCCTGAACATCTTCAAAATCCTGAGGTTCCTCTAAACACATGTCTTGCTCGCCAGAGAAATTAGGAGCTGTAGTATCAGCGCTCATATCATTGATATGTGGGGGTATGAAAGAATATACAAAGAATGAATGAATCAAAGAATGATTGTTTATGTGCTATTAATAAAAGAATAAGAATTGCTAGAATTTGAAGGAATATTGGTCGATAAAAATAGAACGATACTCGTTTAAATTGATAAAAAGTTATATTTTATTTAAATAATTATAGATGAACATAAGCCTATTTTACGAATATAATCTTACTACTCCTAGGCCCTAGAGTAACAGACATGTTTTGAGAATTACTCTGAAAAATTCCTAAAGACTACAGGAAGGTCTTCCGCAGTCCAATTATTCAGAAAGCTCCCCGGTTCGTAAGGGCGAATGCCCTCGAGGCTTCCTTGCTCCAATCCTTCATTGTGTACAACATTAACTTGATGACTTTCCTTTATCAGTAGTCTTCCTAATTTGAAGGATTTGGATATAGGTGGGAATGTCATCGGTTCCCACTCCACTTCTCTTCCATTCAAATGCGCATTTCTTCTCGCTTGGCGCTTCTCTATTTCCTGCCTCTTGTGCTTGTGGTCTGGCGTGAAGCCCAAGCCAAAGCGGTCCTTCTTCTCAATCAGTTTTGGGATTTGAACCTCTCCTTGCAACTGTCTTCTTAGCCCTTTTCTCGGCAATGCTCCTTTCCCCATCATCATTTGTAGGGCCATCCTCATGGCTCCAGACATTTTGGGTACTGGCACTTTGCTTCCCTCCAAAATAAAGGTGGCATTAATGACCTCTAAAGAGCGGAAAGAACATTCAATAGCCTCTTCATTTGCCTCAACATAAGGGGCCTTGCTGGTAACTGCCGCTATGATGTCCTCTTCTGCATTGATGGTTATTAAGCGACCATCCATCACTAACTTTAATTTTTGGTGCAATGAAGAGGGCACTGCTCCTGCCGAGTGTATCCATAGTCTCCCCAATAAACAATTGTAGGAGGGCTTGATATCCATCACTAGGAAATCAACTTCATACGTATTCGGCCCAATCTCCAAAGGGATGTCGATTCGCCCCATTACTTTTCTTTCAGTTCCATCAAAGGCTCTTACCACACTATGACACGTTCAAAGCAGACCCATTATCCACGAGTACACTTGGAAGTGTGTATTCTTTGCACCGAGTAGTGATGTGTAGGGCTTTAGTTGACCCTATGCCCCCAGGTGGAATTTTATTATCGTTAAAATAAATGAAATTGTCAGCACTGATGTTGTTTACTAACCGGTCTAGCTTGTTAACGGATATGTCATGGGTAACATATGTTTTGTTAAGCACCTTTAACAACGCATCTCTTTGCACCTCAGAGCTCAAGAGTAGGGCTAACACTGATATACGTGCCAGCTACTTGCGCAACTGCTCGACCATGCTATACTCACTATGTTTCAGGAATTTTAGAAACTCCTTAGCCTCTTCCTCCTTTACCGGCTCATTGATGAGTACTTCAGTTTCCTTTTCCCTTTCAGCCTTGACATCTTTCGTCTTTGCGGGCTCTACTCTGATATTCCCCCTGTCATAACGTTTCCCACTTCGTGTATGAGAACTTTCATTTTGCGTGCCCCTGGACGCGCTAGCTATACTCTCCCCCTCAGGTATTGTTATATTGCAGTCATAGCTCTATGACACCCTCTTGTCATCCTTATAAGGGAAAGGATTGGGTTTATGGATGACTACTTTGGGCCTAGTTTGCAACCCCTCCTCATTATTCCCTGGCAAGGAAATAATAATTCTCGGTTGGTTGGTTCTTTGTCGTTCATTCTCCAGCACACATATTTGTCCTTCATAAGAACTACCCTCAAAAACCTGCAACTCTTTGTTAACTATAAGGCCTTGTACCATGACCTTGAACTCTTCACAATTTTGGATCATATGACCCATCTCCCCATGGAACTCATAATGGTTCTTTATTCCTTCTCCTCCTTTTCTAGAGGTCAGTATACCTCTCTTCACCATCTCCTCCCATATCACCTTCATAAGTGTCTTCACCTCAGCAATGTCTTCCTTGATTTTTCTTTTCTTTATTTCATCAATGGCATTCACTCCTTGATTGCCATGATCCAGTAATGGGATTTCAGTATCAGGGGTACTATCAAATTTCACAACCCCAATTTTGATGAGCCTCTCCACGACCTTCTTGAACCCAGTGCAGTTTTCAATTGAATGCCCCGATATTCCCGTGTGATATTCACATTTAGCATTTGCATTATACCATTTGGGGTAAGGTGGCTGCAGCGGTTTCAAGTGAAATGGAGTAACGGCATGTGCATCGTATAAGCTTTGATAAAGCTCACAATATGTCACAAGGATAGGAGTGAATTGCATCCTCTCCGAATTCTGTCTCGTACCCGATTCCTGTCTTTGAGTATTTTGTTGCTCACCCGTAGCTATTTTAGGTTGTCCAACTATGATTGCCCTGGAATTGAAGCTATTCATGTTGTTTACCTCATTGTCTTTTCTCCTTGGGGCCGATCTTTTATCCACTTCCCCTCGATTTTACTGCTTCTTACGGCATTCTCAATCATCTCACCAGCCATAACTATATCCGCGAAACTTTTTGTGGTACTTCTAATCATATGTGTGATGAATGACGCCTTCAAAGTATTAATAAATAACATGGTGGTTTCCTTTTCCAACAATGGTGGTTGTACTTGCATTGCCACCTCCCTCCATCATTGTGCATATTGCCTAAAACTCTCATTAGATTTTTTCTCCATGTTTTGAAGTGTGATCCTATCTGGCGTCATATCAGTCACATGGTTATACTGTTGCATGAAAGCCTGTGCAAGATCTCTCCATGAACTGATTCTTGCACGGCTCAACTAATTGTACCACCTAGCCGTAACTCCCACTAGGCTGTCCTGAAAACAATGGACCAATAGTTGATCGTTGTTCACATAACCAGTCATTCTTCTACAAAACATTGTTATGTGTGCCTCTGGGCAAGTAGTCCCGTTGTACTTTTCAAACTCTGGCATCTTAAATTTATGAGGAAGCACCAAATCTGGAACCAAACTTAAGTCTTTGGTATCAATTCCATGATGATTGCCAATGCCTTCTAAAACCCTGAACTTCTCCTCTAACCACCTACAACGATCTTCCAATTGTTTTGAGGATTCAGTGGTCATTCTTTCCTTCTTCATTAAATCCAGATCAGGAGTAATAGGGTTGATCGAGCTATCACCCAAATTATTTTCCAACCCAGATGGGAAATTTATGGGGATTCCAACATCCACTGGCCCATATTGAGACCTTACTGTGACAGATGGCCTTCTAGGAGGTACCTCGGTTTGCGGGGGCACATGAGGCAGAGTAAAACCCGGAGGAGGACCTTCATTCTCCTCTTCAGTGATCACCATGGGAGCTTGTCCTTTATCAGTGGCTCTTAGCAGCTGAGCCATTTCAGCCATCATGTTTCTCTGAGCCTCTAGCATCTGCTCCCTCATTTCATTCTGTATTTTGGTCAACTGCTCTTACATTTGATCTTGCATATCTTTTTGTAATTGCTCGAACCTTTGATCCATGTTCTTAGTTTTAGTACGACTGCCGTAGGGGTGTGTGATTTCTAGATTTTCTTTTCTACCTCTCTTTTCTACCTCTCTGGAAAGTAAACTTTAACTAATCAGGGTCTTTTTATAACCTTGAATGCAAATGAAGTGATGAAATGTTATGAGATGCAAATGCATGAATGCAAAAAGAATATCGATTCTGGTTCAACTTCATTTAGAAAATTTTATTTAGAAAAAGAATATCTTTACATATAAGAGGATTACAAATACGATTTCGCCCTAAGGCCCAAAGCTTTAACTCTATCTAATAAAAGGGCTAACTTTCGCCTTACATCCGATGATGATGAATACATCAGACTCAATACGTCAGCTCGAATTGCCAAATCTTGCACATACTCAGCAACCTCTCGAATCTGAGCTATGGCTTCACCAATGACATAATCCCTTTTTCTGACCTGTTCTTTAACCTGATGTAGCTCTCCCTTCAGATAATTCTCTTGCGCCTTGAGCTGCTCAACCCGGAGTTCACCGTCATGCAATGCCACCTCCAAATCTTCAACCTTGTTTCTTAGCTCCTTTAACTCGACTGTAGAATTATGGTTTTGGTGCCAACGCAGGGATTTTCCAAGTTCCATCACCTTGGTCTTCAATCATTTATCCTCTTCCTCTAATGCCAAATTCTGCACCTGCATTTCTTGGAATTTCCTCTCCCAGTACTCGGCTCTAGCCTTTTCTTCTTGAACCTCCTTTTGCCACTGATTCGAAGATCCTCCTACTCTCGCCCTCCTCAAGGCTACTTGTGCCCTTTTGTAATGTTCCCTTAGATCATCTCGATCTTCCTCAATCTTCCTTTTTTCTTTCCTCTCTTTCTCGACTTCCATCTTTTGAACATCAACGTCCAAACTCAAGTACATCTTTTCTTTTTCGAGCTTTGCTATCCTCCTCTCGAACTCCAAGCTTTGTCTCTAGAACTCCTGTTTCATAATTTCTAACTCTGAGGGTCTTACTTGCAAATATTCCTCCATTGGTAGAGCTCCTTCCATACTTGGCTTAGGGATATTATCATTAACTCTTCTACCTCTCCATTCTATCTATTCAGGTTTCTGTAACGCCCCAATTTTCGGGAATCCTGTGAATGTTGGCATAGGTTTAACTATGTTAGTGGGCCTCTAGAAAGCCCAAACTTAAGATAAAACCTGACAATTTTAGTTAATTTTTGTTCCATAAGAAAAAGGGGATGAAATTATAAAATAAAACCTATGTGAAAATGTTTGAAAATGCTATAGTCTAAATTGAAGTGACCAAATAAATAGGAGTACAAAATAGGAGGATTTGCATGACAAACCTCCCATTTTACATAAAGTGGCCAGCCATCATGTTGTTGTAGACAAAATGTGCACTTGATATCCTTATGGTACAAATTGATACAAATTGATAATAGGTTAGGTAAATGTTCCATGATAATGGGTTAGGTAAATGTTTCATGATAATGGGTTAGGTAAATGTTTCATGATAAGAATTTCATGTCTTTTGTATTAAAGAATTAAATGGATGAAATATGAAGTTTTATTAAAAGAAAAAGGGGTGAAAAGAACAAAGTTCTGTCCATCTTTGTTCATCATAGCTGAAAGTTAGAGAAGAGAAAGGAGAGGAGAAAGATCTTGAGTGTTGGTCACTTGGGGAAGAAAATTGAAGGTAAATTCATGGTAGTTGGCTTCTATCTTGATGTTCATGAGTTCTTCTTGATTCTACCTTAACTCCTGAAGCATATTTTGGTTTTTAGTTGTGTTGTGAGCATTTATTCATGAATTAAAATGAAGGAAATGGTTGTTGTTTCATGTTCTTTTGATGAAACAAATGGAAGATAGGTGAAGTTGAGCCAAACAAATGAGCATGCATGTGCCTTAGATGTTAAAGGGAAAAATCAGCTAACATGTTGTGCTTTAAAATGATGAAATGGAGATTATTCTTAAGTAAAATCATAGATATGTGATGATTGATTGGTGATATACATGTTTAGATAACATGCATGCAAGGTATGTATGAAAGAGTGATTTGGTAATAAATCTGCTTGGGACAGCAACAGTAACGTGACTTTGGAAAATCACCATAAATTGTGGGAGATGAATTAGAAGCTGAATAAATTATGTAATTAAAGCTTATTGAGTCTAGTTTCTAATAAAATAAACAAGAACATATTTTGAATTCTGTACAATGAGAAATTTGATTCGTAATGAAGAGTGGTCAGATTAGTCAAACAGTGAAACATGGAAACTTTGAGAAAAATCTGGTATTGATTGGCTAAACCAAAAATTCTGAAAATTTTATGGATAGAATATATATGAGTCTATTTTCAGGGAAAATTAACGGAACTTGATTTGGAGTTTCGTAGCTCCAGTTATAAATAATTTAGTGACTGTCGCTCAGGAAGACAGCTTGCAGTGAAATTATGATTATGTGGTAAACATTGACAAAAATTTGTTAATGAGTTGCTTATTGATTTCTTATAAGCTTACTATGATCTGTAGGTGTGGTTGGCCAAATATTGTAAGGGGTTAATACGTAGTTTGTATTTGAATAGTTAGATTAACATGTTAGTAATAAAATTGTAGGCGGTTCGTGTGTGGATCTCGTCAACATATCGTCGCAAACAAGTGTGTAACTAACACCCTCTTTCTTAGTCTAGATCGGCAAAAGCCGAAAAGCCGAAATGCCGAAAATCGGTATTTTGTAGATTTGCAAGTGTGCGAATGCTCGTGAGGTAAATCGATTAATGTTTTTGGTAAGCTATAATGTTTGGACTACAAAGTGCATGATTTCTGTGCCCTCGATATTTTTGGGCTTAATGGGCCAAAATTGGAATGATAGGCCAACGGGCCTAATTCGGTAAGAACCCTCGGTACGTGATTCTGTTAGTACGTGAAAAGTAAGAATATGCATGAAAAACCCTAAAATAGATAAATTACTGAAATACCTTTAAAAGTAGAAAATTTACAGTTTTACCCCTAAGAGATAAATTATCGAAATACCCCTAGGGTTAAATTGACTTAAATGCATGTTTGACTGTTGTTATTTACTGCATGCCATGTTGTTATTATCTGATGCATGGGATTGGGATATTGACGGAGGAAGTACTGAAAGTGGCTTGTCCACGTACTGGAGGCTTTGCCTCAATTTACTGTTAACTGAGCAGCAATGCTGCAACTGTGGAGTGTTGGGCTGGGTGGGTTGAGCTATCCCCACATGGACTGTATGGCTGGTACGGGTGGAGTGTAGTGGTTGGTGGGTTGAGTAGTCTCCCCAAATGGGCTTGCATATGTTATTGATGTTGCATGTATTTTGAAATAGGCCTTTGGGCCATACTATTATCTGAATAAGGGGCTAAGGCCCAGTTTATTATAATCTGAAAAGGGCTCTGGTCCAGTTCCACTGTTACCTGAATGGGCTTAGGCCCAATAGGCTTGAGCTGACTTGGGCTTTGAATGGGTTTTCCTTACACACTGAGTTTCCCCAAACTCACCCCTTTTATTTTCATCCACGCAGGAAATCGCCAACCATAGTGGGCTTGGAGCTGTGAGGAAATTCGGAGTGGCCACCCGTTCTGAAAGTTTGATTTTCTTCTGGTGAACTGGACATCCTTTTAATTACGTTTGAGGTTTTGGGCTTTTAAATGTAATAAGGCCGCTTATTTATTTTTGATGGTTTTTAATATGTATTACTAAGATAGGTAATACTTATTTTAACTGTTGAAATTGGATAGCTTTAGGGCGCGTTTTCAAAAACAACAGTTGATTTCAAAATAACACGACAACAAGCAAAGCTTCCGCAATGAAAGTATTTTCCAAAATTAATCACTTTTCCTAAAAATGACTTAATCAAATCGGTTTTCTAGAAATATCCATGACGTTAAGGTGTGGCAATGGCGGTATGCATGTCTAGGATTGGATCCGAAGGGAGGTTGGTACTTAAGCAGTCCGATGGACTCACCACCTCTTTTCCGGTTTCCTACCTGGTGCACAGCTTCCATTCACTTTAACCCTTAATGAATTAATCTTTTGAACATCAAGTACGATTTTCTGGACTTAGAATGGAAGTTTTTTTACGTTTTTGATGTGGCATGCCCGATCCGGCCATAACTTCTGGGCCGGGTTTGGGGTGTTACATTTAGTGGTATCAGAGCCTAGGTTGCAACAACTCGGCTGGGGAATGGGTTTACAAAAACAAAGATTTTTGAAAACGAAAATTTTATAAACATTGCGAAAAACTCAGTTTTCAAAATTTAGATCTTTTGAAGGTGGCACCTGAATCTCCGGTCTGATTTTTTCTAAATATTTTCTGAATTATCTGTCTGTACTAAAATCCTGCTAGGATACTCTAGATAGGATGATACTGAAATCATAGGAAAATTTGATAAGAGACTGAAACTGTAGCTAGACTTCGATTCTGCGAAAACAAACTCTGAACTACTGTCTGATTCATAAAACATCTGTAATAAACACTGGAATATTAATTGATGCATAAAAATTCGTAATCAAGATAATACGATATGAGTACAAGAGGCCGTGGACGGAGTCGAGGAAGTGCTCGAGCGAGATCTTCGTCTTCAAGACATATGCCGGCAGTGGATGTACCGGTACCACTGACAGCAGAGGTAGAGTCTCATGACCGCGGTGCCGGGGATGATGCCCTGTCACAGGCAATGCTTCGTGTTCTAGAAAGGGTTGCCGGGGCAAGTGCAGGCAATGGAGTTCGGGGATCTATTTCTGAACGACTTCGGGCTAACGGAGCGGAGATCTTTAGGGGCGTGTCTGGTATAGCCCCGAATGTGGCGGAATATTGGTTGGAGGCCACAGAACAGATTATGGACGACTTGGACTACTCTGAGGAGATTGTGAGTGGGGTATCTGTACTAAGTCCTTTGGGTCACTCGGTTAAGGTAGACAAACTGTATAGGGATGTACCATTAGAAACTCAAGGTAGGATTTTTCCTGGAGATCTGATGGAGTTACCGTTCGGAGAGTTTGATCTCATTTTAGGAATGGACTGGCTTGTTAAGCATAATGCGACCCTGGATTGTGCTACTAAACGAATGGTGTTAAGGACCACAAAGGATGAGGGGGTTATGGTGATAGGTGAGCGAAGGGATTATTTGTCCAATGTGGTGTCGGCATTAAGAGCCGAGAAGTGGATTCGGAAAGGTTGTGAGGCCTATTTGGCATTTGTAAGTCAGTCGGAAGAGGAGGGATTGACGGTGGATAAGGTTAGGACCGTAAAGGAGTTCCAAGATGTTTTTTTGGAGGAGCTTCCAAGATTGGCTTCGAACCGAGAAGTTGAGTTTGGAATAGATTTGTTGCCTGGAACGGCGCCCGTGTCCATCGCACCGTATAGGATGGCACCGAAAGAGTTAGTGGAGTTAAAGGCTCAAATTCAAGAGTTGTTGGATAGGGGCTTCATTAGGCCAAGCGTGTCTCCATGGGGAGCACCGGTGCTATTCGTGAAAAAGAAGGATAGTACGATACGGATGTGCATTGATTATCGCCAGTTAAACAAACTGACGATTAAGAATAAGTATCCATTGCCAATGATTGACGATCTGTTCAACCAGCTTAGAGGAGCTTCTGTATTTTCCAAGATCGATCTTCGATCTGGATATCATCAGTTAAGGGTCAAGGAGACAAATATCCCTAAGACAGCATTCAGGACTCGGTATGGTCATTACGAGTTTCTGGTTATGCCATTTGGACTTACGAACGCTCCTGCAGCATTTATGGATCTGATGAATCGGGTGTTCCAACCATTCTTGGATCGATTCGTAGTCGTCTTCATTGATGATATCCTGGTATATTCTGAAACTGAAGCGAAACATGATGAGCATCTCCGTATAGTGCTGCGAGTGTTAAGGGAGAAGGAACTCTTTGCGAAGTTCAACAAGTGTGAATTTTGGTTGAGAGAGGTAACCTTCTTAGGACATGTGGTCTCTACCGAAGGGATTAAGGTGGACCCATAAAAGATTGAAGCAATTTTGGAGTGGAAGCCACCTAGGACGGTGTCGGAAATTCGAAGCTTCCTAGGGTTGGCAGGATACTACAGAAGGTTTGTGGAAGGTTTTTCTGTGATAGCAGCACCTCTGACAAAAACTCATAAGGAAAGGGGTACCGTTTGTATGGACTGAGACCCAGCAGGAGGCTTTTGAGAAGTTGAAGAAAGTTCTGACTGAAGCACTTGTGTTAATTCAGCCGGAGTCTGGGAATGATTTTACTATGTACAGTGACACATCACACGTGGGTTTGGGCTGCGTGTTAATGTAAGAGGGTAAGGTGGTTGCATATGCATCACGATAGCTTAAGCCTCATGAGGGAAACTATTTGACTCATGATTTAGAGTTGGCAGCAGTGATATTTGCACTTAAGATTTGGAGACATTACTTGTACGGAGAAAGGTGTATTATATACACTGACCATAAGAGTCTTAAGTATTTGTTGACTCAGAAGGAGCTAAACCTTAGGCAAAGGAGATGGATTGAGTTGCTTAAGGATTATGACTGTTCGATCGAGTATCACCCAAGCAAGGCTAATGTGGTAGCCGATGCTCTAAGTCGTAGAGCTGTATCTGATCTGAGAGCAATGTTTGCTCGTCTGAGTCTGTATGATGATGGAAGTCTGTTGGCTGAGTTGCAAGTGAGGCTAACCTCGGTGGATCAGATTAAGGAAAAACAATTGAACGATGAGTCTTTGGTTGCTCGTTTTCAACAAGTTAAGGAAGGGGAAACTTCTGAGTTTGGGAGCCAGAAGAGACGATGCAACAGCAATACCCTCATCTGTTTGGATTAGGTAAATTTCGAAGACGAAATTTCTTTAAGGAGGGTAGAGTTGTAACGCCCCAATTTTCGAGAATCCTGTGAATGTTGGCATAGGTTTAATTATGTTAGTGGGTCTCTAGAAAGCCCAAACTTAAGATAGAACCCGACAATTTTAGTTAATTTTTGTTCCATAAGAAAAAGGGGGTGAAATTATGAAATAGAACCTATGTGAAAATGTTTGAAAATGCTATAGGCTAAATTGAAGTGGCCAAATAAATAGGAGTGCAAAATAAGAGGATTTACATAAAGTGGCCAGCCATCATGTTGTTGTAGACAAAATGTGCACTTGATATCCATAATTTATGGTACAAATTGATACAAATTGATAATAGGTTAGGTAATGTTCCATGATAATGGGTTAGGTAAATGTTTCATGATAATGGGTTAGGTAAATGTTTCATGATAAGAATTTCATGTCTTTTGTATTAAAGAATTAAATGGATGAAATATGAAGTTTTATTAAAAGAAAAAGGGGTGAAAAGAACAAAGTTTTGTCCATCTTTGTTCATCATAGCTGAAAGTTAGAGAAGAGAAAGGAGAGGAGAAAGCTCTTGAGTGTTCGGTCACTTGGGGAAGAAAATTGAAGGTAAGTTCATGGTAGTTGGCTTCTATCTTGATGTTCATGAGTTCTTCTTGATTCTACCTTAACTCTTGAAGCATATTTTGGTTTTTAGTTATGTTGTGAGAATTTAGTCATGAATTAAAATGAAGGAAATGGTTGTTGTTTCATATTCTTTTGATGAAAAAATGGAAGATAGGTGAAGTTGAGCCAAACAAATGAGCATGCATGTGCCTTAGATGTTAAAGGGAAAAATCAGCTAACATGTTGTGCTTTAAAATGATGAAATGGAGATTATTCTTAAGTAAAATCATAGATATGTGATGATTGATTGGTGATATACATGTTTAAATAACATGCATGCAAGGTATGTGTGAAAGAGTGATTTGGTAATAAATCTGCTTGGGACAACAGCAGTAACGTGACTTTGGAAAATCACCATAAATTGTGGGAGATGAATTAGAAGCTGAATAAATTATGTAATTAAAGATTATTGAGTCTAGTTTCTAATAAAATAAACAAGAACATATTTTGAATTCTGTACAATGAGAAATTTGATTCGTAATGAAGAGTGGTCAGATTAGTCAAACAGTGAAACATGGAAAACTTTGAGAAAAATCTGGTATTGATTGGCTAAACCAAAAATTCTGAAAATTTTATGGATATAAGACATATGAGTCTATTTTCAGGGAAAATTAATGGAACTTGATTTGGAGTTTCGTAGCTCCAGTTATAAATAATTTAGTGACTGTTGCTCAGGAAGACAGCTTGCAGTGAAATTATGATTATGTGGTAAACAATGACAAAAATTTGTTAATGAGTTGCTTATTGATTTCTTATAAGCTTACTATGATCTGTAGGTGTGGTTGGCCGAATATTGTAAGGGGTTAATACGTAGTTTGTATTTGAATAGTTAGATTAACGTGTTAGTAATCCAATTGTAGGCGGTTCGTGTGTGGATCTCGTCAGCATATTGTCGCAAACAGGTGTGTAACTAACACCCTCTTTCTTAGTCTAGATCGGCAAAAGCCGAAAAGCCGGAATGCTGAAAATCGGTATTTTGTAGATTTGCGAGTGTGCGAATGCTCGTGAGGTAAATCGATTAATGTTTTTGGTAAGCTATAATGTTTGGACTACAAAGTGCATGATTTCTGTGCCCTCGATATTTTTGGGCTTAATGGGCCAAAATTGGAATGATAGGCCAACGGGCCCAATTCGGTAAGAACCCTCGGTACGTGATTCTGTTAGTACGTGAAAAGTAAGAATATGCATGAAAAACCCTAAAATAGATAAATTACTGAAATACCTTTAAAAGTAGAAAATTTACAGTTTTACCCCTAGGAGATAAATTACCGAAATACCCCTAGGGTTAAATTGACTTAAATACATGTTTGACTGTTGTTATTTACTGCATGCCATGTTGTTATTATCTGATGCATGGGATTGGGATATTGACGGAGGAAGTACTGAAAGCGGCTTGTCCACGTACTGGCGACTTTGCCTCAATTTACTGTTAACTGAGCAGCAATGCTGCAACTGTGGAGTGTTGGGCTGGGTGGGTTGAGCTATCCCCACATGGAGTGTATGGCTGGTACGGGTGGAGTGTAGTGGTTGGTGGGTTGAGTAGTCTCCCCAAATGGGTTTGCATATGTTATTGATGTTGCATGTATTTTGAAATGGGCCTTTGGGCCATATTGTTATCTGAATAAGGGGCTAAGGCCCAGTTTATTGTAATCTGAAAAGGGCTCTGGTCCAGTACCACTATTACCTGAATGGGCTTAGGCCCAATAGGCTTGAGCTGACTTGGGCTTTGAATGGGTTTTCCTTACACACTGAGTTTCCCCAAACTCACCCCTTTTGTTTTCATCCACGTAGGAAATCGCCAACCATAGTGGGCTTGGAGCTGTGAGGGAATTCGGAGTGGCCACCCGTTCTGAAAGTTTGATTTTCTTCTGGTGAACTGGACATCCTTTTAATTACGTTTGAGGTTTTAGGCTTTTAAATGTAATAAAGCTGCTTATTTATTTTTGATGGTTTTTAATATGTATTACTAAGATAGGTAATACTTATTTTAACTGTTGAAATTGGATAGCTTTAGGGTGCGTTTTCAAAAACAACAGTTGATTTCAAAATAACACGACAACAAGCAAAGCTTCCGCAATGAAAGTATTTTCCAAAATTAATCACTTTTCCTAAAAATGACTTAATCGAATCGGTTTCCTAGAAATATCCATGACGTTAAGGTGTGGCAATGGCAGTATGCATGTCTAGGATTGGATCCGAAGGGAGGTTGGTACTTAAGCAGTCCGATAGACTCACCACCTCTTTTCCAGTTTCCTACCTGGTGCACAGCTTCCATTCACTTTAACCCTTAATGAATTAATCTTTTGAACATCAAGTACAATTTTCTGGACTTAGAATGGAAAATTTTTTTTTTACGTTTTTGATGTGGTATGCCCGATCCGGCCATAACTTCTGGGCTGGGTTTGGGGTGTTACAGTTTCGTAGCGGGACTAATAGCTTTTCCTCTCAATCGACAAGTCTTCTTCCAAGCACTAGAAACTTCACTAACTCTCTTCTTGTAATCGGCTCCTCTATATACAAACTCACTTTGAGCCAACCCCTGAGTCGCTGGTATGAACTGTCTCAATCCATGCTGCCTCAGTACAAGCAGAGGGGCATAGCCAATGGCACCCCAAATCCCCAATAGGGGTACCCAATCAAAACTACCGCATCGGTAAAGAACCTCACCAGACATCATCCACGGAGCCCTCCACTCGACATCTTTCGACTGAAGGTTCTAAAGTAACGCTATCTAATTCTCTTCTAGAACATCAACTCTCCTGGTTGAAGCTACTATATCTTTCAACAGTGAATAATCCTCAAAGTAAACCCGACAAACCACCCTATCTATCAACCGAAAATAACTGTAGAACCAAGCCAAAAGCAACTGAGCACACCCTATAAACTTACCAGCACCAGCCCTCCTACATGCACCTAAAGACCTAAATGTTTCTGCCAAAATTGTAGGGACAGAAGTGACCTTTTTACTGAGTCGATGAAAAAGATCCGTGGTTGCCTCATCCACATATCCCAAAGCCCTAGGGAAGACCATCAATCCATATAAACTTAGGGCAAAAACATCTATCTTCTTTGTCTCATCAGGGTGTGTCAAAATCAAATTTTTCAAAGCGCCCCACGAGATGCACTTGCACTCACCTTTCTCTTTAATTCTGGCCGTAACCCACTGCTCGCTCATCCCCGTAATAATCATCAATTTCTTCCAAAAGGTAAGGACACAAAGAGCTCGGGAATAGATCCTATCATTCTGAAACCGGGGACAACGAAGTAAAGCAGTGTACTCTTCCACAGTAGATACCATGTCTACCTCCCCAAAAGTAAAGCAACTGTACGCCGGGTTCCAAAACTGAGCAAGGGCTCTGAATAAGTGCTCGTCTATCTGAACATCAGGCAAGTAAGGTAAGTCTCCATAGTTACCGTACAATAATTGCTTAGTCTCTTTGCCCCACTGATCCCAAATTGCCTTAAGCTCCTGGAGATTATTCTGCGTGACGCTAATACGAGTGTAATCTGACAACTCCGACATGTATCCCTCAGCTATACTATCTCCCTTTTCTAGTTGAGTTTGCTCGGACCATCTGTGGACATTAACGTTGCTTTCCACTTTATCAAGAAGTCCGTTCTCCATAATAAAACTTCCTAACTTAGAAACTGACTGTGAACTGATATCTTTGTAAATGCAAAATGACATGCAAGCAAAAGAAAAGAGATAGTCAGTATCACATGATATCAATAAATTTTAACGATAACTTATAAGGGTAATGTCTAAGTTGGGCTTATATGGTCCTTCGACATGGGGTTGGTTCTAAAGTTTGAGGTACCCGAACCAGCAGATTCCTCGATCCTCACCCATTATAGGCTCATTTGAATCGAGTTCAGTTCAGGGGAATACATTTCCCTATGACTACACGGAGATGAAAATCTCACGAAACCATAGGTACGGATGTATCCCGAAAGTGATCCACTATCCTGCACGGAGGCGAAAACCTCACGAAGGCGTAGCTTCTCACTCCTACTTAAGGGTGTGACCACAACGGTCATGCAAATGCAATGCGATCAAAATATAGCATGCAATAATACAAACACATGTAATGCAAAGAGGATTAAATTTTAAAATTTTTAATTTTCGACATTAAGACAAGAGATAATCAATTATATGGCCTGACTCTCTTATTTTTCCCCGGCGGAGTCGCCAAATTGTCGAAACCATTTTCAAATCGAGTTTTGGAAAATGGGAATCGATTTTAAAAACGCAAATGGGAGTCGCCACCAATCTTTTTAGGTGTGATTGGATCACCTTTAAAACATTTGGTTTTAAAATCATTAGAGAGTCGGTTACGTACGAGGAAGGATTAGCACCCTCGTAACGCCCAAAAATTGGTACCAATTGATTATCAAATGTCTTTAATGTCGAAAGAAAAAAAAATTAAGATATAGTCCTCTTTAAAATATTTTAACTTTGAAAATTGGGATTCACTAGCGTCAAAGTATTGACATTAAGTTATCCCTTTTTTGAAATTCCTATCTCGAAACAGCAAAACGCTATATCCAATAAGTTAGGACATATTGCTTTGAAATTCCAAGATAGTGGCTTGCATTTAGAAAACCTCTAAAAAAACTTAGAAGGGTACTTAATTATTCGAATTCAACGAGAAAAGTGGCAACTTAATAAGTTAGGACACTGCTTTCTCGAAATTTCCAAACACCAAGCATTGCCTTATTTGCAAAAAATCTTATTTCGAGGTAACAAATAAATGAATAAAACGAATAAAAAGATAATAACGAATAAGCTAGGAAATATTCGAGATTAAAAAAAACTAATAATAAATAAACAATCATTATGTAAGACTAAAGAATGATAGTATAGTGAAGATAATAATAATATTAATAGTAATAATACAAGTAAAAATTTTGGAATGATGTGTGAAATTATATATATGTATGTGAATATATAGATAAGTAAACAATATATATAGTGAGTGAAGAGTAAAAGGTAAAATAAGTGTATTTAAAGAGTAATGGGTAAAAATATAATAATAATATAATAGTAGTAATAACGTAATAGTATTAGAAATATACGATATATAATATTGAAGGTAAATACATAATATATACATATTAGAAATAATCATAATATTAGAAACAACTATTAATAATACTACATAAATAGATATATAGTAGTAGCATATACATGATATAGTTAAAAATATATAAAGTAAGATAATATGGGAAATAAAAAATATATATATAAATGATATAATATTAGGGCATATGCAAAACAATAAAAACACATTATTAAAAGATATATATATAAAATGTATACATAATATAATATTAAAATATTTACATGGTATATACATAATAATGTAAAAAATAAACTATTAGTAATATTATAAATATATACATATAGTAGTAATAATAATATAAAGGTATTTCATATAAACAAGTATGCACGTAAAAAAAAAGAGAAGAGAAAAATAATAATTACAAAAGTATGAAATCAAAATAATATGTAGAAACATGTTTATTCTAAAAAGAATAACTGAAACTTAATTGAGAGAAGAAACAAAATCCAAGAGATAACTTACAAGTAAAACAAATTATTGAAACAAAATTTTAGGCTAAAATTAATTGCGATAAATGTCCGAGATCTAAAATTAAAAATGCCCCAAATCTTAAAATACCGCGCAAAAGGGGCAAATTGAAATAGCACACAGACTGTAGGGCCAATTTAAAATAATATAAAAAACTTAAATATGGCCCGATTGAAGGCTAGCACAAAGGAGGGAACCAATTGCGTAAATTACCCAATTAAAGGTAACATGCATGGTCCCAAGCAAAAAGCTGATTCCACTCCCCCCATGCTACTTTGTTTTATTATTAATCAAAAACACTCCCCATGCTATTTTGTTTTATTGTTAATTAAAACTATTTCCCCATACTATTTTGTTTTATTGTTAATTAAAACTACTTCCTCATACTATTTTGTTTTATTATTAATTAAAACCATACTTTATTTTCTTTTCTTTTTATCATAAAAAAAACCTTTTTTAAAAAAAACAACAAAAAAAGAGTTAAAACATCACCTTACCACCCTACATTCATTTTTCAAAATAGAGAGAAGGCTCTCAACTCTCTCAACCCTTCCCCTCCTCCAGTCATCGAATTGGCCATCAACCGTCACGCCGGTCACAGGCCACCGACGGCGGCGCCGCCATCCACGGTGGCTGGAAAATCTTTCGAGGCCTTTTTTCACTTCTCTTCTCGAGTAGAGCCCGGATTTGGGGTTAAAACGACCCAAAAACCTTCAAAAATTAATGAGAAGCACCCTAGAACTCAAGAATCCATTCGGTTTCCGGCCACCGATCTTCGGCGGTGGCTTCCTCGGTCGTCCACGATGTTGGAAAACTGAACACCGGTAAGTTCCTTCCCTCTTTCCCTTTTTTATATTTTTTTTGCAAGTTTTTTTTGTTAAAAATATTTGTAAAATAGATAAAACAAACGAATAGAAAGAAGATCAAAATAAATAAATAAATAAAAATAAGGATAAACACCTTTTGAACTTGTTTTCTCCTTTTGATTTCTCCCAAAAATTTCTGTAATACAACCCCCTCTAATACAATCTCTTCTCTCCAAAATACAATCGATTCCCCCCTCTCCCATGGCACAAGGAACATAGGGCTTTTATTTAGCCCAAAATCCAAAGAAAAAATACAAAGAATTTTATTTTTTGGTGTTTTTCTTTGCTGTCCTTTTTTTTGTCTTCTTTTGCAGGTATAGAGTGGTGGAGGCAAGTGGGTGTGCTGGAGGCAGACAACTGGTAGTGGCGTAGGTGGCCAAGGTGGGGTGACGGCTAGGGTCCATCACCACTTTTCTTTGCTGAAAATTGCTTAGGTTTGGGTAGTTCTAATTTGGGCTGGTTTTGGGTATTGGGTTTGGGTAGGTTTAGTTATTGTAATTGGGTAGTTTTGATTTTTGGGCTGTTTAACATTGTAAATGGACTTGGAATTTGGTTATGTGGATTTTATTTTTTGCTTGTTTGCTTGGGCCAAAAATTGGCCATTACAACCTCAATGGGGAAGGCCTCTTTCTTTAGGTCAAGCATATTGTGCATGTTTCTATTTCATTTTAGCTTTACCTGAATAGATATCATCAGAGCCAGAAATTTACATCGTATTTTTCTGTTTTTCTTTCTGATTATGCTACATCCATGCAGGTTTTGCTTTCCAGGTTAAGTTTCTTCGGTGCGTCTGGGAATTCCGTCATTGAAAACTATAGGAGGTCAGCCAAGGATGTTATGTGCGGTCTGCTACCAAAGTCGCCCACTGCTACATCCAGTAGAACAGCAAGTAATGCCTTCTTTAAGGCTAACCTAACTGGGACTCATATAAATTGAATTAGCTAGAAGTCTTGAGATATCTTTTGTTTATTATCATCTTTAAAATGCAGGTGGTCTTATATGGGTCAGTGAATGGAATTCTCTGCAGCATCCGGTTGCTTCTGCATTTTTAGCTGCTCTTTACGGTGATTACATGCTTACAACATAGACGGCGAAGCTAACCTGTGGTGGCCATTCATTCGAACCATCAGATCTTAGAAAGTTTGCCAAGTCACAGGTATACTGTTTAGGAACAAAATGTTAGAAATATTCGTATTAAAGTGTTATTCCAGTGAAATAACAATCTTTGCTTCCAGGCCGATTATGTGTTGGGCAGTAACCCCTTGAAAATGAGCTTACTTGTTGGGTATGGGGATAAATACCCACAATATGTGCATCATAGAGGAGCTTCGATTCCAGTTGATGGAACCACTGGTTGCACCGATGGGTTCCAGTGGCTTAATTCAACCAAACCCAATCCAAATGTAGCTGTTGGAGCTCTGGTGGGAGGATCTTTCCTTAATGAAACATTCGTTGATTCGCGGAACAACACGATGCAAACAGAGCCAACCACATATAACAGTGCAGTCATTGTTGGCCTCCTCTCTAGTTTGGTCACTACATCTTCTGCGGTTAAATCTTTCGGTTAAAAGTAGGCATAGTCTGTAATCATTGTTACAAATTTATTTTGTACTATATCTGTAGCTGTATTAATACCGCATTTTTCCTCCATGTTTCAATTATATTTCTTAGGATGTTTAATCAATTTTATATATCAGAAGAAAAATATCAAACTTTAATTAGCACAAAATCACTGTTAGACCCAAAGAAACCAAGTCTCAAGCAAACAGTGTATAATTGGATCAAGCTAAGCCCAAGCAAGACAAAGATGGATTATTTAAAGACTCAGCTGTATAATATTTGGGTGATAGACAAGGACTTGGTTTACACTTAACATAAACTTCTCAGCACAGGTATAAATGACATAATTAAGGGATCAATTTCAGATTTATTTATAAAGTTTGATTTAATATGCAATAAATTTTCAGTTTTGTATTAATGCACAATCATTTCGTTACAAATAAGATTTGATCTAAAATAAGTAATCCATAAAATCTACTTTTGGGGGATTCTCCTAACTCTGAACCGCCTTTGTGAGCAACTCAATCCGTTGGCCGACAGAAGACACCTTATGTGCTATAATTTAAACAGTCAGAATGGAAATGAAGAGATAATATGAAGCAGGGGAGGGACATGAGTTAACCATTCACTTAGTACATGACAATCATCAAAATCCATGCTTATCCAGACATTATTATAACAAAAGTTTAGGATAGGAAATGTGATCAAAAGGACAGTCCAAAGCGTAAGCAAGCATAAAGGCCTAAGCCAATTACCGCTCTCCACCTCAACGCAAGGACTCGCATCTACCGACACACAGCCATCAAAAGCTAACCGTAATCGGCGCCCATAAAATTGTTGGGTAGAAAGGGTCGCCCCACCACCATTACTCGCATCTTTTTTCAGCATACGTTGCCCTTTGTGATTGGGATATTGCAGTACGGTGAAGAACACGTGTGGTCTACCTTTTTCTCATCTCCAGTTTCCATTCAAACGTGGTCTTCGTTTTGACTCCCAATTTTGGTCTTTGAAAAACCATCTATCATCAACCATTATTGTCCCTCACCGCCTTTCTGACCTATATCCATCGAACATCATTAAACCTTTCAAGCATCTTTGCTACTATTCAACTTCCACTCGACATAATAAAATAAAACCCATGCTTGCCTCTAACGAATACATTGCTAAATCTATAACATATATAAAAGGAGAAAACATTGAAGCACTGTACAAGTCTAGCCTTCAATGAAAGGCACCTGTTCTTTTTTGAAACCTTTTTATTTGACAAGGTAAAAGATTTTGATTTTTGTGTTTATTATATATTTATTATAAATTTAGATTAATTTTTAATAAGTTAATAGTTAGTTTGATTAAATAATATTATATTGAAATTTTAAATAATTAATTATAACTAAATTTATGTTTTATTATATTAAATAATCATTTATTTAAGTTTTACTATTTTATATAAATAAGTTTAGAAATAATAATGATAAATTATGTAAAATAAATAATACAATGAGATGCATAGATATATCATATGAAAAATAATTAAGACACGATCAACACAAATATATGAATATGACAAAATATACATAAAACAAATTATTTACATGTTAAAAATTTCATATAAATTACTAAAAATCGTTGGATACAATGGCAAGTCAAATAACATTCTTAAGGACAGATGTAAGTTCGAGTTTTAGAGAAAATTTTATTAGGAAGGACAATTATAAACCTCAAATACGGCGAATATAAAAAAAATTCATATGATTTATAAATTTAAACAACAAATTAAACATAAAAAAATTTAACGCAAAATTAAAAATACAAAAAAATGCATCCTTTTTCTTCTCTTTTTGTGGGTGAGGCTACTCGCTAGCTTTATTTTGTATGTATTTTTATGATATCTTATTATTTTTCATATTATGTCGATTTTATGTTGAGATATGTGTCACCTTTAGAATTTTACTTTTTGAATTTAAAATATTGAATACTATTTTTTCTTTATTTTTAAATGATATATTTAAATTAATTGGTTATGCATGAATTGACCAATCAATTATATAAAAAAATTTAAAAAGACAAAAATTAGATAATTATCTTTATTTTTATTTTAATTTATATATTTAAAAGGTTAGATCATTCAGTTTATTTTAAAGTTTGTAGATTATGTACTTGAAAGTTTTTTTTTTATTATTTAAAAAATAAACTTAAAATAATTAGTTTATTCTTTTACTTGGTGATGGATTAAGAATATGAAGTATTCACGTTGAGGTAAAATGATTGATTTAGGATTTAATTTGTCAATTAATTTAAAATCCGTGTCAAATTTCAAATAAATAATAAATTAAATAATTATATATTTTTAAAATTTAGTATAAAATTTATCATTTTAATATTAAAATCAATGTTATTTAAAAAAATAATAAGCACAACTTAAAATTTATCGTTGTGATTAATTAAATAAAATTTCTCTAACTTTTTTTGAAAATCCCCCGAGCAGAGCTGGGGAGACCATGGTGGTTAAAGATCAAAATGTACTTCAATGCTTTTCTTTTGTTACATATTTGGTCAAATTTTAACTGCTAATTAATTATTTAATATATATTTTGGTATAATTTTGTTGATAAGAGAATTATTTTATAATTAGCTCAAGATAGAAAATATGAGTATGATTTTTTATATTTAAAGGTGAGTTGTCTGTTGTTTTCAAAAATACTTTTTTAGAAAATTTGCTTTGGTTAAGTTTTAGTATTTTTTTTTATTGTCAAAAATTATAGTTGAAAGTTAAAATGCCTTTTATTTTAGATAATAGTAAAAAATTAAAAATTAATTAAATTATATGATCTATAAATACTTTAATATAATAATAAATGGTATTTAAATAATTTAATATAACAATGTATAAATTATAAATTAAATTAATTTTTTATATTTTTAAATAGTTAATATAAATAAGAATATTTTGATAATTTTTACTTTCAAATGTAAAAGCTGTAAGTGCCTAAAATTCAGCTTTGTGGTTAGATTAAAAAACCACCACTTTTCCACTGCAATTTTGATCCCAAAAGTAAGTAGTTGTTTATTATTTGTGTGGGGGGAAGTACAACATAAAAATGAAGTGGAAAAAGAGGAAAGCAAACTCTTTATTTCGTTGGAATCCAATACTTTTACTTATAAACAACTTTTATCACTCAGCTAAACAAGGCAAGTTATATTAATGAAGAGGGAGATGAACTAATAATGTAGATCTAATTACAAATAATATATGAGTTGCTATTTGGTTTACAGAAATTTATAAATAAAACTCCACTTATGTCTAAAATTTGAAATTATAAAAGAGATAAATATGGCAGCAAGGTCTTAATCACATTGCCGAATGCCGAGACCATGAAATATTTACTGCTTATGTATAGTTTAATTTTGTTAATATAATTAAGTTATGTGTTGTGTGAGATTACATTTAAATAAATATATTATTTTACAAAGGAAGTAGGCAATTAAAATTCAATAACTATGTGCATGTGATTTATATTGTATGAATCAAAATGGTATTAATATAATAGGTATGTGCTTGAAAATCTGCTTTGCATTATAAAAACAAAATTATATGGGTATAGCTTAAATTAATAATGAAGATAGCGGAGGGAATAGTTTTGCTGTGTTTCATCTGCTGCTTCTTCCCTGTTTCATTGCAACCGAAACTTTAGGACAAGGAAACCCCCCCCCTTTCCAGAAACGTACTAACAATTACAATAAATTATAAAAATATACAAAATTAGCAATCACCGACTAATAAAATCACTGACAATGTTTTTTTGTCCTTGTCAGATGCTAATGAAATTAAACCAAATAACAAACAACAAATACTTCACACCTTCCAAACTGGAACTTGGAGCTTAGCATCTATAATGTTTTTTTCCTTTCTTTTTTATCTGTTGGGGACTTGTAAGAATCTACTGTTACACGAAAGGGTGGTGGGGTCAACGAGCAATGTCTGATTTTGCAGTGAAACCCAGTTGTTGTTCCATTTCCCAGCTTAACTTGGAGGCCACCCCAGAATGTTTAGGTTCATATTCCTGGGGTCAAAAAAAAAAGAAACAAAGCACGTCAACCCAATTAGGAAATGGACGGTTCATATAATTTGACTATTTGGGGAAATGAAATGTACCTCGAGCTTGCACATTAGATCTTGGGCAGTTTGGGCAGACACAATTATGCTACGGGCAGCTGGTGCTATGAACCCTTCATCAACAGCCTTATCTATGAATGATAAGAGTGAGTTGTAATAGCCATCCACGTTCAGCAATCCCACCTGTTTTTCGATTTCCACCCAAAACAAAATGCCTATTACTTACAATTTGGGGTTTCAATTGTATAGATAGATGCACGTGTTTTGCATGTGAATAATTGTAGTTGGAAAAAGTAGCTTACAGGTTTGTCATGGATTCCTAGCTGAGCCCAAGTGATCACTTCCAGGAGTTCTTCCAAGGTTCCATAACCACCTGGGAGTTGAAATAAAATCAAATTTTGGTAATTAAAAACAAAATTGGGATTTTACAAAAACAAACTAACAAACCTGGTAAGGCAATAAAGGCATCAGCTTGACGAGCCATTTCAGCTTTACGTTGGTGCATTCCTGATACAGCTCTTACTTCTCCCACGGTCTCGCCTGTTATCTGAAATTAAACAATCCAAATTTTTATAAAAGGTTTTTGATAATCAACAGGAGACGCAAGTTCAATTAGTGTTGATTTTTACCTCTCTTGGCATCAGTGTCTTGGGAATTACCCTACAGGGAATTGAAAGAAAGGGGTTATAATTATAGTCCCTGGCCTGCAACTGAAACTTCAAACTGTAGAATAACAATATAATTTACCCCAACACGTGGCGGCCGCCATCAAAGACAGCTTGAGAGACGAGCCCCATCAAGCCAATGCTTCCTCCACCATAAACCAAGTCAATGTCCCTTTCAACCTGCACGTTTTATTTTATCCATTATTAAAACTTTACGTCTTTAATTCCCTGCAATTACTCCTTTACATACGGTAAACCACACTATTTTATTCGTTTCAGCTTTTCCACATTAATTTCCTCCTCTATTCCAAACCATCACGGAGCAAATCAGACGATGACTTTACAACTCATCAGCCGTAGATACATATAATCAAAACTCAAACTGCAAAACAAGTTTTCTCAAAGTAAAAGAGAAGAACCCAGAATTTATATGTACCAGTTGTTGGCCAAGTTGAATAGCAGCAAGCTGGTAGCTAGGATTCTTGCCAGGACTGCTACCACAGAAGACGCATACACGCTTGAATCTTGAATTGTGGTGATGATTTTCCATAATAGGAAAGGCTTCAAATAGTAATTCTGGTTCCTGTTTGCTCAGTGCAACAAGAGTCAGCAGCAAACTGTTGAGAAATCAAAGGCCAAAAGTACAGGGAGGAATGAAAGAAAATGGTGTGATGGTTTGCCATTTTATATATGAAATCACACTGAATGCCCCCCATTGCCCCACTATCCAACACATCACCTCCCTACGTCCCTGTCAAACTCTCTTCTCATCACAAACACTGTGCAGGCTCGGTTGAGCTATCATTTTATTCTCTTTGTAATTTCATCCCTCCCCTTTCCCTTGTTTTGTGGATTCAACTACGCCTTAATTCACGATAGTTTCTCACTGATTTAAATTAAAATGGCTCACTCGCACACTTATCTAAGATGATCAACTCCAACAACCAATAAACACTAGCTTATACTCCCCAAATCTATTTACTCCTTCATTCCCACTCTATATCATATATATATAAAATATCATTTTGCATGATGATCTATTCAATGTTTTAATTTAGGCATTAATATATCAAATGTAAAAAAAATAAATTATACTCTTTATCTTTTTCTGTTACACTATAATCCCCATCGTAGTTTTTTTTAAAAAAAAAAAGAGAAGATTTCATATTTTCTAATAAATATCATTATTATCTGTACAAATAATAAAATATTAGATTAATTTGATTTCACAAATTACTAGATACCAATTTAATTGAAAAAATTATCAAATCACCCCTAATTAAGAAAATACAATAATTTTTATCTTATTAAATTCAAAAAAGATATAACCAACAAATTTATTATGTAAAAAAAACAACATTCACATACCCATTATTATTTATGTAGTTTCTCATCATTATAAAAAGTCCATTTCCTTTTCTTTTTTTTAATAAAGGGAAATACTGTCATTTATGTATGATATATTATTTTCTTAAAGGCAATTTTTTTAGTGTGATAAATTTTAATATAAATTAATTGAATTAAAAAATATAGAGAGAATATAATTTGACAAGCTTTTAATTAAAATGATTGGATAAGACTAATGGAAGAAATTAGTCTTTAATTCGAAATATAGTGATTTAGAATAAAGTATTGACGTGACAACACTTTTATATAGGAATATGAAAGACAAAAAAGGGATTAAACAAAATCAGAGATAGCTCCACCACACTTTTTCTCATTTAAAAAAAAAATCAAAATCTTTAGCCGAGGATCTTGGCTTAAAACAACATGGTAATCAAACATTATCTTAGAATAAACAGTTTGAATTTTGGAATTTGGTCTCATTTGTTTCTGTGGGGTTGAATTAACCTTTGGAAATGAAAAAAAGAAAAACAATTTGTGCAGTGGGACAATAATTAATTGTTCAATAATTTCTGAGAGAGAGAAGTTTGTCCTCTGATAGTAAATGTCCCACAAGCTGGAGATTATATATAATCTGCCCATGTTAATTATGTAAGAAAAAACTAAATGTTTGACAATGAAAACAGGCTGCCTGCAAACTAAGAAAAATTGCAAAATTGATGATGAAGGTGGGAGGGAGATCTTGGAAATTGAGGATTGGAAATTGGAGAAAAAGAAATTATTAGATTTCATTTTTTTTAAAAAAAATTAGGAACAAGTCGAATTGTGGACACGTGATACCATGAATTCTAGTCTGTCCCACTAGGACAACTATATGATCAAAGAGGCCGAAAGGTATTAAGGAAGGTTCCAAGTGTACGTGCACATGTATTAACTCCTCGAAAATAAAATGACTTAAAAACAACTCTAAAAAAACGATTTACAACAGTTGGGTATCCATAAGGTTGGAAAGAGATGGATTAAATAAAAAGATTCAGTAGTCTTATTTTATATTTAAAAGAGTTGGGAAGGGAAGGGTTAAGATCCTTTTTGTACGATAAGAGGAGAGAGATTGGGAAGTATAGATATGTGTGTGAAACAGCTGTATTGGTGGTTGCGACTTATGCTGCTGTCTCTGATTCGACAGTCTGGGCCTCCCTTTCACTTCAACTGGATTTCATCTTCATGTTTCCATTTTCTTTTCATTACTAAATTCATTATCTGATTTGATACGGGTAATTTATTCTAAATATTTAAAATAAAAATTTTGTAATTTAGTTACTTATATTACATTATTTTAGTTACTTCCCTATATCTCACATTATATATTTTTTTTAAGTTTTGATTTTTCACCTACTAATTAATAAAATCCATGTCCTTCCAATTCATTAAATATTTATTATTTCAATCACTCAAACTTCTAATTTAATTTAAATGTGGTATAACCCTAAAAAATTTGATATATTTGTTAAAGAGTCTCAGATACACTTGAGTTTGGGCAAAGTTTTTTGCACCTTAGCTCGATCCAGTCCAACTTAAATTCTATTTAAATAATAAAAAATATTTTTAAATTTAAATTTAATTATAAAATATATAAAACATCAATTAAAAATGTATTTTTTTATATTTTATTAATTTTTAATAGTAAAATGGGCTTTTTGGGTGCCTCGACCCGAAAGCGAGCATGGTCTTCAAAACTTTTGTAATCGAGCCCCAACCCGACTTGATTCAAGAACAACTCTATTCTCAACACATTACTACCCAACTTCCACCATTCATCAACATCAAACAAGTGCCATGGGTCGCAATTCAAAGCTTGTGACCATCACATAAAAGATGTCTCATAAAGGTCTACATATAAAATGGGGCTCATTTAACTCACAACAGTTGGTCTGATTCAAAGAACAAGTGACAAGGCCTATCTACTTGAAGTTTTGATAGCCTAGTGAGGCAATTATGAGAAATTAGGCTACCTTGGTAAATAAGGAAAGTAATCTTATAAGATATGTAATCTGATAAGATTTCATTTTGTAATCTAGGAGTTATGTAAATCCCTTAATTGCAAATATATTTTGATCTTATCCGTCGATATAAGTCAATCTATACCGTCAATTTTGGAGGAGTTCAACTATAAATAGAAAGCCTCCCCTTAGTTGTAAATCACCCATTGTTTTGTATTCTTGGACAGAAAGAATATAATTGAGAGCATTTACTCAAACACCTCTCGTGCATTGTTTTTATGTGATTATTATGTTCTTTTGAACATTATTTTGGCTTGAGTTTGCTTCTTGTGCCTTAGAAGAATTCTACAAGAATCCTCACTTTGTGGGAGTTAGGCTGATTTAGGCACATTCGGAACAAGGAATCGCCTAAGGCCACATAAATTGCGAGATTGAAAGTCTAGCTCCATGACAGAAGTAACCACCTCTCCCGCACCAAGTCACCATTAACTCCTATCCACTACAATCTCATTCAACAATCATCTTCGCCCTTACCAACACCTATTGCCATTGACCTGCATTCACTTTCACCATCACCTGAAACCAAAGAGCCACCAAGCAACCATCATCAACCCTTAAACCAACTCCCTATTGGCTCTCTTTTGATTCTCAGCTCCACTCATGCACACCATATCCTCCACACTACCATACTACCTCAATTCACTCCATTTTCACCACCTTACTCGGGCCCTCTATTTGACCGCCCTTTCCTCATTACAATCAACCTCACTCTTTACTCAAACCAAACGCTGACTTAAACCAATCATAGCCTCACCCCACACACATCGAAAAAAGAGAAAATAAAAAAAATCTTAAACCTAAACATAAGACAAAGGAAGAATGAAATAAAAAAAATCAAGAAAAAGATAGAAAGCAAGAAGAAAAGAATAAATCACAAAAAGAAAAAAAAAGAAAAAAAAAAGCATAGATAGAACTCATCTTTTAGGGCTTCATGATTATTTGGGTATTGAAGCTTTGTTCAACAATCCGAACAACCAAGGTAAAGAAGGGGTTGAGGAGAACAACATATCTCAAGCTTGCGACGATCTAATAGTGGACATCGAAAAAAGAGAAAATAAAAAAAAAGTCTTAAACCTAAACATACGACAAAGGAAGAATGAAATAAAAAAAATCAAGAAAAAGATAGAAAGCAAGAAGAAAAGAATAAATCACAAAAATAATAAAAAAGAAAAAAAAAGCATAGATAGAACTCATCTTTTAGGGCTTCATGATTATTTGGGTATTGAAGCTTTGTTCAACAATCCGAACAACCAAGGTAAAGAAGGGGTTGAGGAGAACAACATATCTCAAGCTTGCGACGATCTAACAGTGGACATCGACGGATTGGGGTTTTCAGCTTCAAACGTTTATTTAGGGTTTTGTAGGTTTTGGTTGCTTTATTGGGAAAATCTAAACTGAAGGATGGATAAAGGGTGTAAAGACCTGCCATTTGATGGTGGTTTTGTGTTCGTTGGAGCACTAGTGGTGGAGCACTTCGACCGGCAACGATTAGAAGAAGAAAAAGGAAATAGATCAAAACAGTCTAACAGATTCATTTAACCAATTATTGCTAGCAGCACTTCAATAATGTTTCACAAATTGAATTTTTTTTCACTTGATTCTGTCAACTCCCGGTTGAAAAATAACACATGTATGATAGGTTAGTTATCCATCAATAAACATATTTCCACCTATCATATCATATATATTTATATAATCATTATAATTAGACTATTCATTGTATATTATACAGATGTTATAGGTCGATTGGAGAAATTATAAGAAATAGTGAATTAAGAAATATGTGGGAAGAGCGTACTAAAAAGGACAATACAACTTAAAGATGCTAAGTATGTTTTATGTATATAATTAATGCATTTAATTTATTTATTATTTGTACTAAAAATCCATTATAGATTTCATTACCTCTTGACGCAGTGCTAATCTCTTGCACATCACACTTTGGGATAATCGAATCATGTGCTTATCAAGTTGATGATGTGCTCCTAGAGGAACAAAAATGAAATCATTTTCATTGTTCTTACTTGCACAATTGTATTAAAATTTCTTGGTATAGTAAGCTCATATCATATTTATTCCATATTAATTATTTTTTTACTATTGTTATTTATTGAAATTGACTATAACCTTTATAAAGGTAATCACACATTATCCTCTATAGATAAAAGTTTACAAGAATTTGAACATTCTTAAAAGATTCACACTATTATAGAGATATTTTAATTTTATTCCTTTAATTAAACATTCATAAAATATTTAATTATAAATCATCACCGTCACTATTCAAAATAATCAAGTTATAATCCACATGCAATATTTCAATTCATCCATTCTACCTCCGCAATTGAGGAATTCACAACACCCTCCAAGAGCACATCTCTTGCAGAAATATTATTCACCAACAGAGTCTGCATTGCAAAATTGATCGATTTCATTAAACAAGGTTCTAGGAGGTATTTAGTTTTATTGTATGTTTATGAGACAAAATATTTATTTTAACAAATATTACACACTTCATTTTACATTTATGTCATTGGTAACTTTTATCTAGAATTTTTAAAATATATAAGAGATACATAGTTTTGCATGTCAAGCAACTATAACAATAGTTGATACGAAATTTGACCGCTACTACCTAACAATATATCCTATTCATAGGGAAAAGGTCGATGCAAGTGGAAGAAGGTGTTAATTGTTACAATTATGGTGATCCTATTCAACTCCCTATTCTTCTTATAATAATATAAGTTATTTTCCAAAAAAATAAAACATTAAAATTTATCATTATACAGAACTACAATTCAATATCTGCATACTTATCAACAAATTATTTGTTTACTATTAAATTTCAGGTTTAAATTGAGTATTATAGTTGTGGATGAGACCACTACAACTTGTTTTGTTCTATTCCATAGAATTGTAAGTCGAATTCTCAGTTAAACGGCAAAACAATTGTGGGAAATTTAGTCTGGGGTTCGTACATTTTTAGTACACTTAATAATTACACAGATTTCCTTTTTTCTTAATAAATATATATGATATAATTTACTAAATAAAACATGAAGCCATCAAACTAAAGAAGATTCTTGATCTGCTATATTGATCTTCCAAGTGCAATTGACTGATTTTCAACTTTAGACTTGAATGCAATATGTTCACTGTTCCCCGATTCATGAAGTTGCTTACAAAGATGAATAAAAATTTGTTCTTATGCAAGCATTAATAAGATACATTAGGAAGTTTGCTTGACAAGTACTCCATACTAATCCATGCACTTAATCATCATTGAATCCATTTTGCAGTCTATTGTTAAAGATAATGATAAATCAGGTTGAATAAAGGAAAGAGGAACATACTAGCCCAATTAAACGACAGAAAGGAATTAATATGTGCATATAATGACAACTTAGACAGTTTTTATTGACTAATATTAGAATGTTTTAGAACACAAAATATTAACGCTCTACATATTATCTTGCACACCCAAACCTCAATCTATCAATGAGTGAGTAGTTGATTCCATTTTTTGCCACAATATATAATATCATTATTAACACACGTTTCTTCATATTTAATTTCTTTTTCCTTTTTAATCACACTTTTACATTCATTATTTTATTAATGTTTAGTTTTTTCGCATTAAAACCTAATTAAAACAAAAAAAAAATCATTGGTAGTGATATATATATATATTATATTTTGAATTTCAAAAATTACAATCTATTATAAATTCATAATTATTATGTAAGATTAAGATAATAAATCTCTCATACTTCGCATGAGTAAGATAACTAATCAAAGTAAACTATAATTATTATTTGAAAATGATAATAAAATTTAATTTTTATTTATTTTTTTATTTTTTTAATAACTAATTGAATGAAAATACACATATGTTCATTACAGTGGTAAGTGTTAGTTTTATATTATCGGAATACACTAAAAGTGTAATTTTAATCATAATAAAAGTGTAATTTGACATGGATACGAAATTTAATTTCAATTTTAGTAAAATATAATTTTGAATTTCAAAAAATATAATTTTTTTAATTTCAAATTTTAATAACAATAATCAAATATCATTTTAATGTTAATTTAGTAATATAATGAATTACAATGAGTATTTTTATTAGTTCGAAAATTTATCTAAATTCATTCTAATTTTATATTATTTAATAAAAATAAAAGCATAAATCAAATCTGAATAATTAAAATCATAGTGAATGTGTAATTTAACATGTATATAAATAATAATAATGAAAATAATGGTATTTTTATTAGTTAGAAAGAGTGTAAGTTTTTTTAAAGTTATAACAATCACTAAATTAAATAATTAACTAATACTAATTAACCTGTAATAAATTTTGAACAGAATCCACACATTTACACAAAATGAGACTTGATCGTGGGATCTCAAAATTTTGACAACTTTAGCCTTGTCATAAAACTAATACCTCGCTAGTGAAATTAATTTAGCATGGATACAAAAGTATTTTTTTTTAATAATTTATCTTTAATATTTAATTTTAATAATATTAAAATATTATTATTTTAATGCAAATTTAATAATATAGTAAATAATACATACTATTTTTGTTTGTTCAAACTAGTGAAAGTGTAATTTAACATGAATAAAAAGTGTAATCTTAGTAATACTTTTTAATATTCAAATTTTAATAATAAAATTAAAATAAAACATTATTCTAATATTAGCTTTGTAATATAATGAATAATAAATATTTTTATTAATTCAAAAAAATTAAACTTATTTTTTATATATTATAATTTATATAAATTAATTAAATTAAATCAATTGAGTTAAATGCTATTTTTTTAAGTTATTGTTTATTAAATAACAGCATAATTAATTAAGAGTAAAATTTCGACTCATGAGACATTACAAAACCATAAAATCATTTATATAAATATAAAGTAAATTCGTCGATTGAGTCTTAGCTCGATTGGCATGAACATTGTTGTCAATATAGGAAAAAGTGGGTTCGAATGTGCTGAAACACATTATCCTCCTATTTATGGGTTGAAGAGAGGCTATTGGTAGTTCTAAATATTGTGTGAAAAAGAACGTAATAAGAACCTATAATTAGCATTGGCGGACTCAATGGGGCTAGTAGGGGCCTCGACCCACCTAAAATGGAAAATTTTTCTTTTAGGCTCTTTATAATTTATAAAATTTTAAATTAATAATGGTAAAACTGCACTTTGACCTCCCAAAAATGATAAAAATTTGATTTAATCATTTAAAAATTATAAAAATTTATAGAGTATTAAAATGGTGAAATTATATTTTTACTATCATAAAAATATACAATTTAATTCCGGCCCCACAACCCATATATAAGAGGATAATGTGCTTTAGTGCACTTAAATTCGAGTCCTCTTGCATTAGCAACAATACTCATACCAATTAAACTAAGATTCAATCAATAATTATTATATAATTTTAAATTTAATTAATTAATTCGTTGTTGCTTCTAATAAGTTGCCTAATGGGTGCTAAGCTGGGAATATGCCTTCTAAACGTAAGAGATTTTCTATAAACAATATATTATATATGCGAAGCCATTGAAATAAAAGCAAAAGTACATTCACAAAGCAGTGATACAAAAATTGCAGGTATCTCAAAACGAAAAAACACCTACATAAAGACAATCTGCCACACCTCTTATGTTAGCTTCAGTTACTCTCTAAATGCTGTTCAAATTGCTCAAGCTCCTTAGAGTTCAATGGACCAACATCTTCACCAATAAGGATTCCTTTTAAAGCAATGAACTCTAACTTTCAGTTTCATTATGTTTTTTTTTTTTTCACATTAAAGGCAAATAAGGCAGCCACCAAGCCATAAACATCCTCTCCCGATCAATGCCCACTGTCGCCGACGTATCCGCGAAAGCATTAGCCATCCAAGCAGTTTTGGAAACAACTTCCAAAGCATATTTATATATCCGGAAACTCAGCATCATACAATACCGAATTAGCCACGAAATCAAACTCATCAACCAGCCATAAACTCCTCAATCTATGATCCTCCTCATTATCCCTTCAATCAACAACAAGAGACTTCGAAACAACCCTCCTTATTACCAAGTTTCCATACACAATCTACCCAAGTAATGGAAGAAATACTTCAATTAGAGAAAAAGAAATATATTTCAAAATTTTAGATAACGTAATTATCCTAATATTCTAAATAATAATAATGATTCCATTTTTTAATTTTATTTTCATCAACAGATAATATTAATTTAATTAAATAATTTATTATTGTATAGAAATTATACGACAATAGTTGCCAATGAGGTATTTGTATTATTGACGAAGTTTGAAACCCTAAATCTTTAAGTATACAAAATAGAATCTCATTATGTGCAATTGCTATATGTATTTTTTAATCCAACTTTATGTTATTACCATGTATGAATTTTAGCTTAAATTATTCCAATTCTTACTTAATATTAGTTTAATTTCACAATTTAATAACTTATATAGAAATATATATATATGCATAAACTCTAAAAAAAATTAGACCACATTGGTTGATTCATGAACATAAAAATATGAGTTGAACGTAATTTTTATTTCCAGAAGGAAAATTGAATAGTAAATAAAAACAACGTGGTGTCAATTTATCGACCGAATCTTTTCTTTCTTGATCATCAAGTAATTATAGAGCTTTAAGAAAACATTGATTTATGTTTGTCGGCGTTGAATTGAGTGAATAAGGTTTTGATATAACAAGTGCATGAAAATCAAACCCGACCATGCACCGATATTCCCTTACAAATTGAACACCCTTAAAACATGTCTTAATTCATTACCATACTTGTCTACATTAAAAATTTCGAAGATCAAATTAAAGTCATTATTGTTGCCATCCATTTCCTAACGTATAACATTTTATAAAACCATTATTTGTGGTGTCCCAATCAGAGGTCAAGAAAATGGTTGATGCAAAAGACAAAAGCAAATGTAATCCATTTTCACCACTTTCTTTTAGCTTTTCTTTTTAATTATGAAAATCATCAGATTGACGTGGCCTAACATTGAAACGTCTCAATACTTCTAATATACATCCCTTTGTTCAATAATACGTACGCCCTTGTTTATTTATGAAAAGTAAATCATTTTAATTAATTTTTAAATTTATTTTTTGGACTAATTCTAATGCTCAAGTTACAAATAATGTCTCGCCGGCCAATACTCTTCCATTGGAGTAGGGGATTGTGGGTGGGGTAAAATTTTGGAGTTTTAATTCTCTATACATTTTAATTTAATTTTCTTACTTTTAATTTCTGCTCTATTTTTTGAGTTTAAAAATTCAAATGTAGTTGTCGACATCATTAAATCCTACTAAATACACTGGTATAATATTTTTAAATTTAAAAGGAAAAAAACTTATTTAATAATCATGTAATAAAAAAGAACATTATAACATATCTAAATTTAACAAAAAAAAATTAACGATGTTAATAATTCTTAAAAACTCATATTAGTATTTTAATTAGAATAAATTATCTTTTAATTAATGATATTATAATGAAGTACTGAATGATACCAAAAATTAAAATATAAAAATTAGATCTCAATTTTGAATGTAGTACAAAAATTAAAATGATATTTGACTACTATCATACAATTCAAAAAGGACAAGTGTCACAAGGAAGGCCATAGCCCCTCCTTTTATGTAAAGAGTACTTGTATTGTTCAAATTTACTTAATAAAATAAATAAAAAATATATTATCAGTGTATCAAAATTAATCTATATATTTATATGACATGTGTTTTTTTTAATATTTTATTTATTTTTATAACACACTTAATATTTATTTTTTTTAATTTTATTTCTTGAACCCACAATTTTAAATAAAATGTGAATGAAACTATGACTATTGAATCTCAATATCTGGTTTTAGCTAGAAAAGAAGAGGGTGGAGTAGATTAAAACTTCGGTGAAGAAGGAAGTGTTTTTCAAGAAATGCAGAAAGAGGCATATGATTCTAGTAGGATATTAAGAATTTAACAAAGAAAGGGCAATAAAATAATGATTAAAAAAAATTTGAGGGGTAACACCATCCATGTGAAATGCCTTTATTTTCTTTTGTTCCAAACATTTAAAAATGGATCCAATCCATAAAGACTTATCAAATGTTGTTGGTCGTTGCCTCGTGTTTCGTTATGGTCATTGGTCTTACCAAAGAGATAGCGTTATCGGATCATTTCCCACTCATCACCAATATTAGGGGTATTTGGGTCATTTTATTTTTAAAGAAAAAGTACTTTGGGTATAAGTTAAAGATTAGAAATTATTTGAGTGTAATAAAGTGGCAAAGTTAGAAGTATAAAATTTACACATGTTTTTTTAAATTTTTTATTATATTTGTATACTATATTTGTCAACTAATCTAATACTCTCCCCTCACAATGTATAATTAAAAAAAAAAAGTAAAATCATTTAATTTGGTGGATGATGGTTTGGAAGGTAGAAGAAGAAATAACCTAATAAGAATGTATAGCAGTATAAGTGGAGCTATCATTCAATATGATAAGGATATTGCACCTGACTTTGATTCAATAAATAGATAATACCACTCGTATTAATTTTTCTAAAATTATGTGCCATCAAATCAAATCACCAATACAAAGATAATTTAAATTATAGATATCATAATAGATTTGGATGAGTAACTAAATATGATGTGTTTAGTTTATTTTTTATTTTATATTATAGTATTTAATTTTATTATTATTATTATTATTATTTTTACATTAATCACAACGTTAAATCAATTTTAATTAATTAAAGGGTTGTCATGAAAGGGACCCTTTGTGGCTGTTGTTATATATGATGGAAAATTTGCACTAAATCTTAGCTTAATTACATCTCTTTTGTCTGTAATTTGGCAGCAAATCATTTTTCACATTAACTAATGAATTGAAAGTTGCTAATATGAAACATACAGTATTATTATAGCAAGTATAAAAGAAATGTGTTTGGATGGATGTTAGTAAGATTTTTATGCCATGTCCCATCTTGATTTTAATACCAATTCAATTTTGTAACCAGGCAGCATAAAAAACCATAATTATCTAATATGATGCTGCCTAACCACTTCATCTGACGTCAATTACCAATAATAATCTTTACTTGTGTTTTAGTAATGATAAATTAATTGCTTCACTTTGATTTTTTTTCAACACTCATTTTACTTGTAATCTTGAATTTAAAAAGTATTTATAATTTAATAAATTTATTTAAAATATAGAATATTATGTTGTAAGTATAACATATCAACCTCTTTCAAAAATAATACTATAAATGCTATGTTAAAAATTATTACACTAAATTTATATTTTATTTGAATAAAAAGCAATTTCAAAATTTACCATCGTATATAATAAGTTAAGGTATAAATGTAACTTTTTCGTATTTCTTTTTAATGCTTTTCCAATATACCAATTATTATAATATCACATTTAATTATAATTCCATTGAAATGTTACCATGAGAATGTACTAAAAGTTTAATTCTATGTGTTTTAATATTTTACTTTTTCTCTCGTCAACAACAAAATATTTACTAATGTGACTTTCATATATTTTATAATATTTATTTCTTGACTTATATAATTTTAATCATTTAATTAAATACAACATTAGGTCCGAAAAAGAAGTTTCTCCAATTTAACTTAGTTTTTTAATTTTATAATATATTATATTATGTTTTTTTATATATAATTTTAATTTATAATATATAAAAAAATTAAATATTTATTAATATATAATACTATAATGCAAACAACAAAATTTTAAAATTAAAGTAACATAAATTTATTTTTACAAAAGTTTTAAAAATATATGAATGGATCTAAAATGAGCTTTGTCGAAACCTTTTTTGAAATCGACTTATATTTAAAAACAAAAATAAAAATAGATTTGCCATCAATCTTTTTATGAGGCGTGATCAGATCACCTCGTAATTTGATCGTTTTAATAAAAAGTTTGATTTACTAAAACAATGATTTTTGGTCTACAAAATTCAGGAAATGGGTTCGGGAGTTGGTTATGCACGGGGAAGGATTAGCACCCTCGTGATGACAAAAAATTGATACCTAGTTGATTACTTGATGTCTTAATGTCGAGGATTGAAAATTTGAAGAGAATAAAAAACATGATCCCACATTGCATATTGTCATTTTTAATTAAAATCACTTGAATAAATCAAAACGTATGTAAAAGGCCCTCTTATCTCGAGATAATAAAAATGTCATATCTCGTAAGTTAGGACACGACATCTCAAATCTTCGAGAATAAGCTTGCTCTTTATTTTAATTACTATTTAAATCTCATATGTTTTAATTTCAAAAGGAATGTTCAGTTATCTAGGTTCAAAGAGAAAGTCGAACCCCGTAAATTAGGGCACGGCTTTTTGAATCTCTAAATAAGAAACATTGCCTTAATTTTAAAATTTTTATTTTTTATGCATCATGCGAAAAACGAAAGTAACACTTAAAATGATATGCATTTTACTTATTCGGACATAATATACACATGAATAAATCCTTAAACTTAATCTATGATATAGTGACTGTGAAATAATATACGATAGCCATGTGGATAGAACATTTATATTAGAATAATAAATATCGAATAAATGGATAAATACTATAATTATAATAATGTAAATATAGAAATAATAAGAATACTAATTCATGACATTAATAAAAAAATAAATAAAGTAACTTCAAAAAAAAAGAAAAGGAAAACGAAAGGTGCTTAATGAAAAGGAAGTATAAGTAGTATCAAATTTAAATATTTAAAAAGTAAAAGAATAATAAATAAATAAATAGATAAAACAAATATACATAATATTAAATTTAAGATTTAAGAAGTAAAAGGACAATAAATAAATAAATAAATCGATAAAACAAATATAAATAAGATTAAATTTAAGTGTTTTAAAAGTAAAAGAATAATAAATAAATAAATAAAAGAATAATAAATAAATCGATTAAATTTAAGTGTTAAAAAAGTAAAAGAATAATAAACAAATAGATAAATAGATAAAACAAATGTAAAAGGATGAAATTAATTAAATAAAGGACTGAATTGAAATTTAAACGGAATTAAAGGTATAAATCATAATAAATTAAATAATAAAATCGAATAAAGACTAAAATTAAATACGCGTAAAGGAGGAGGGACTAATTGGGAAATTATTCCCTTTCCCAAAACGTGTCGTTCCTTAATGGACCGAATCGAAACAAAATTAAAATCATAGGTTATAAATTAAAAAACAAAAAAAAGGGCTGGATTGAAAAATAATTAAAAAGCAGAAGGGCTGAAGGCACAATTAACCCCCTTTAAAAAACATGAGGATCCTACGGGGTCGGGTCGGGTCGGGTCAGATCGAGTTAGCTGAAAACGACTTCGTTTTGGAGTTTAGGCAATAAGCCCAAAATGGCGCCATTTTAATGGGCTATAAAAGAAAAAAAAAAGTTTCAAAACTCATTTTTGCATCTATTTTTTTTTAAAAAAAACCCTTAAAAACCCTTTCTTTCTTTCTCTCAATTTTCCAGAACCGGCCTAAGTCCGGCGAATGTTCGTCACGATGGGCGCCGGTCGTCGACGACGGCTCTACCATTCCCAGTGGTCGAATTGTTTTTTTCCTTTTTTTAATTTTTTTTAAAAAAACCATAAAACCCAAATTTAAGCCAAAAATCTTTTGAAATAATAAAAAAAAAAGAAAATAAAATGCAAAGGAAAAAAAAACTTTTGGCATCAGCATTTTTATCAGACCTTTACAGAACCTTAATGAGTTTTGAGGCGTCTGGGGCGTCAACGGTGGTCTTCGACGATGGAAAAAGGTGGATCGGTAGGTAAAAGATCCATTTTTATATGTATTTATTATATTTTTTCTTTTGAAAATAAAACAAAAATAAATCACCTTTTTGCTCAATATTTTGTATTCAATTTCTCTGTATATATTTTTTCTTCGTGTGTAAAAATTTACATTGGTTGTTGTGGCTTTTATACCCGATTTACATACTATATTTCACTTTTTTTTGCTACTGTTTAGCCACTGTTCTTTGTTGTTTCTTGCAGGTAGTGGTTGACGACGGTGGCAGGCAGTTGGTGGTGACAGGCTAGGAGCGACGCTAGCTAAGGTTTCTTTCTTTTTTTTTTCTTTTTTTTCTAAATACTGTTTAGATTTTGGGTCATTTGGGCCATTAGGGCTTTTTTTATTATTTAGGCTTGTAATTGTAATGGACTTGGACTATTATTTATTATTATTTTTTTTATTTTGGTTTTTTTTTCTATTTGGGTTTCTGTTTGGGCCCAAACTAAATTGGCCCATTACAGCTGCCCCCTCTTTGCTCGTTGACGTGTAACGGGAATGGAGCAAAGACTTTAAAAAAGGCCAATTTTGCCTAATCTTACAGAATTTCGACCTCTTTGGTGCTTCTCTTTTTCAAGTAGCTTCATTCTAACCTACTGCAACTTCAAATGTATAGGATTTGTTGTTTCAATCTACTCCACTACAACTTTAGGGATATTAGATTTGTAGCTTTAATTTGCTCCATTGCAACTTCAGGGCAATGAGACTCGTATCTTCAATCTACTCCACTGCAACTTCAGGGAGATGAGATTGGTAACTTCAATCTACTCCACTACAACTTCAGGGAGATAAGATTTGTGACTTCAATCTATTTTACTACAACTTTAGAGAGACAATATTTGCTATCATCAATCTACTCTACTGCAACTTCAGAGAGATAAGATTTGTGGCTTTAATCTGCTCCACTGCAACTTCAGAGAGATAAGATTTACTATTTTCAATCTGCTCCACTGCAACTTCAGGGAGATAAGATTTGTGGCTTTAATCTACTCCACTACAATTTTAGGGAGATAATATTTGCCACGATAACTTCAATCCGTCCCACTACAATTTTAGGGGTATAGGATTTGTGGTTTCACTGATCTGTTACATCGTTTTCTAGGGAACATGACCTATAGAATCCATTTTATAGGCCTATATTTATGCCAAGCGATTAGGATGTTATGATCAGAATGAATTAAATGCTCCTAACTAGATGTGTATGAATGATATTTGCATGAATGTAGAATGTCATTTTTTGAGAATGATCCTTTTTTAATGCTTAGGTTGACATTACTTGTTGTTCATCAAGGTTCTATCACTAACGCATTACCTTGCCATCTTACTCAATTGGTATCTTTGACAGGAAACCCGAAGAAATAATCACAATTTAAACTATTCGTTCCCAAACATTTCCAACTCTTACATTTGGTTAGTTCTATCCAGTAGTCTTGTTTCAAGTCCTTGTACTATTTAGAAAACCTTTTAGAGTAATATGCAAAGTTCCTTTTACTTGAATATTATTTGTCCATTAATCATTATTGTGAGGCCCAATTTTGGCCTGAGTACAAACCCAAATGCCCAATACCAACAAAACCCAAATCCCAAATAGCCCAAATTACAAACAAAACCCAAAACCTAACCCTAGCCCACAATATTTTCAGAAAACAATAAACCCTAGCCCCACTTGCACTACCTACAGCCGCCACTGCCATGCTAGCCTTCTGACTACTGCCGCCGCTCCCCAACGTCAGCCACCACCTACTACCACTTGCTCTCGTTCCGTCACCTACAAAAGGACGGACAAACACGCATCAAACAGTATGAAAATAGTAAAAATAATATGTAAAAATGGCTATAAAGGCTGAATCTAAATGTATTTCAAGGGGACTTTTTGAATACAAAAAAAAAAAAGAATAGATTCAGACAATAGAGATTGACATTCGAGTGCAAAAGTTGAATATAGAGGAGTTTTGATTCAGAGTCTAAAAGGTTCAGAGATCTTTATCATTTTCTTCTTTTCTTTTTTATTCATTTTCCCTTTATTTGTCTCATTCGAAACATATATTTATACCTATATATTTTCTTATTTTTCATTTAAAAAACAGTTTATATATACGAACATATAAATATAAAAAAAATAAAAATATACCTTTTTTGGGGATTTCGACCACCGCGTGCGGTTGCCGGCGACGACGGCACCGACGGCGGGCCACGGTGGCGACCAGTCAGAAACTTCGCCGAACCCTCAGCCCTACAGAGAAAAAAAGAGAGAGGAGAGGATTTTTTTTAAAAACAAATGAAAATGAGCTTTTTTTTAAAAAAATCTGATTTATATAAGCCACCAAAACGACGTCGTTTTGGGACTGGGCTTAAACGCCCAAAACGACGTCGTTATGCCTCATGACCCGTGCACTGACCCGACCTGCTTCTAGGATCCGCATGTTTTCCACAAAGGGGATATTTATGCATTTAACCCTTCCGCTTTTTTACAATTTTATAATTAAATCTTTCGTTATTTTTAATTTTGCCCTGTAATTTTGTTTTCATTTCATTTTGGTCCCACATAAAATGCTATGTTTAGAAGTGCGGAGATATTTTCTCCTTTAGTCCCCCTTTTTATTCGCGTGTTCAAAATCGGTCCTTTTTTTCTTATTTTACTTCCAGATTCACCTCAAACTTTCGTTTTAAATTCGATTTAATCCTTTCCCATTATTTGCTATTTTATTTTCAAATTAATTATTTTTATTATTACTTTCTATTATTACATTTATCATTATCATTGTTTCATTGCTATTACTACTAACACAATATATTTATTTCTATTATTATTATTATTATTATTTACTATCTAATATATTTTTATTATATATTTTTTTTTGCATTTACTTATACGTTATTATTTTTATATTAACTAATTTAATATATATATTTTTAGCACACTTATTTTATTTATATATCATTACTCTTATTTTTACCATTTCATCATTTATTTTATTTATATCTTTCTAAATAATTCCAAACTTTAGATTATTTATTATTCGTATTTTTACCATTATTATTACTATTTATTTTTACCATTATTATTACTATTATTTTTTCTTTCATTATTATTACTATATTATTATTTTTATTTTCTACTATTATCATTATTATTAATACTAATATTAATATTCTTATTATTCCTATTATTATTTTTTACTGCTAATATTTATTATCATTATTGTTACTATTATTTTTTACTATTATTATTTATTATTATTTTTACTACTATTACTTATATTCGTTATTATCATTATTAATTTTAACTGTATTTTCTTTACTATTATTTTTATTATCATTATTTATTTATTTATTATTATTGTCATATTATTATATATGTTTTATTACAAATTGTGCTTTAAATATTATTTATTTTAATTTGGTTCTTCACTTCCAATATTTTTAAACTTTTTCCCTTATATTTATTTATTTATTACTTTATTATTATTGTCCTCACTATTATTTATTTATTTCATCTTTACTTATTCATATTCATACGTATTATTATTATTGTAATTTGTTTGTCAATATTACTATGACCATTATAGCATATTAGTATTATCATAACATTCATTTGTTTATCATATACTTGACGCGTATAGTTGTTTCATATTATTGCATTATTTTTATCCCATGCTATGTTTAAATATAATAGGTTATCTTTGAATCACATTTTGAATAAGCCCATGTCGTTTTAACTTACGTTTGATAAAATTTTAAGAAGTAAAAAAATTTTCAAAGTAAGGCAATGTTCTGTATTTGGAAATTCGAGAGATCGTGCCCTAACGTACTGAGTTTCCATTTTTCTCGTTTGATCCAAATGACCGACTAACCTTTTAAAATTAAAACACGTGGATTTTGAAAATCAAAAGACCCACTTATTCTTGAGGGTCTGAAATGTTGTGTCCTAACGTACTGGATGCGACATTTTATTACTTCGGGACAAGAAGGTCTTTAGAATCCATTTCGATTTACTCAAGCAAATTCTTCGTATAGATCAACATAAAAAAGGGATCGTATTCTAAATTCTTTTTGAGTTTTTAAATTTCGACATTAAGATTTTAATTAATCAATTTGGTACCAATTTTGGGCGTTACGAGGGTGTTAATCCTTCCTCATACGTAATAGACTCCCGAACCTGTTTTCTCAAATTTCGTAGACCAAAATTGTTGTCTTAGTAAATAAAAATGTTTTATTAAAATGACCAAATTTCTAGGTGATCTGATCACACCTAAACAAAAAAGATTGGTGGTGACTCCCAATTTTCGTTTCTATTTTCAAAACCAAAGTCGATCTTTCATTTCAAAAAAATGGTTTCGACAGTTATTTCAATGAGAAATGCTTGAAAAAGATCGTAACAATAGATAAGATTGAAATTTATTGGGAGCAAAGCTCAAAATGAATAGATTAAACAAAATAAGTAAGATGAAACTAGGTGCCTCAAATATCGTAGCATAAGCTTCTCTGCACTAACTTCTCGACGACCCTTTTTAAGCTTGATATGTGTTTAAGAGATCTAAAGTACTTTGTTGATTCCCTGAGATGTAACATTCTTCCTTCCGAGAAGACACGACCATCATATGTTAAATCTTTAATCCAAATTTGAGTTGCCCTTTTTCGGGTTTTCAACTCAAAACCCCTTTGGTTTCAAGACACCCTTTGTAAGTTTTTGCCGTAGCCTCTTTTTTTTTAGGTGAAGTATTTCTTGACTGAATCCGAATTCACAGAATTAGGTAGGTTTTTTCCATTCATCTCGGTCAAAATCAGAGCTACTCCAGAAAAGGCCTTCTTTACCACATAAGGTCCTTCTCAATTTGACATCCATTTTCATCTAAAGTCTTTTTATATGGGGAAGATCTTTTTCAATATTAGGTCTCCTTTATAGAATTCTCTAGGGTGAACCTTCTTGTCATAAGCTTGCACCATTTGATTTTGGTATATCTAACCATGATAAATAGCCTTTAAACTCTTCTCTTCAATCAAGTTCACTTGATCCTATCGAGATTGGATCCATTTTGCTTTATCTAACTTTAACTCTAACAAAACTTGAAGAGAAGGAATCTAAACTTCAATTGACAAAATCGCCTTTATTTCATAAACCAGCGAGAAAGGCGTTGCCTCGATGGAGGTCCTAACAGACGTTCGATAATCATAGAGAGCAAATGGTAACTTTTCATGCCAATCTTTATAAGTCTCAGTCATTTTCCCTACGATCTTCTTAATGTTCTTATTGGCTCCCTCTACTGCACCGTTCATTTTTTAGCGATATGGTGATAAGTTGTTATGTTTGATCTTGAATTGACTATAGGCTTCCGCTATCGTACTGTTGTTTATATTTAATGCATTGTCTGATATAATCCTTTCTGGCATCCCATTCTTCAAGAATTTCCTGACTACCAACTTCATGATATTGGCGTAAGAAGTGGCCTCTACCACTTGGTGAAGTAATCAATAACTACGAAGATGAAACAATTGCCATTGAAAGCTTCTGGTGAGATCGCTCCAAAGACATCCATGCCCCATATAGAGAAAGGTCATGGAGAAGCCATAACATGAAGAGGTGAATAAGGCACATTAATTTTGTCTTCATAAATTTGACATTTATGGCAACTCTTGGTATAACTGATACAATCTCCTTCCATGGTGGACCAATAATACCCGAATCTCATTATTTTCTTGGCCATCGTAAAACCATTAGCATGTGTTCCGCAAACACCCTCATGGACTTCTTCTAAGATTTTCTTAGCCTCAACAACGTCCACACATCTTAGTAGCATATGATCTTTTCTTCTTTTATATAGAATCCCATCTAAGACATAGTCATTGGTCAGTCTTTTCAACGTCTTTTTATCATGATCGGTTGCTTGATCAGAGTATTCACGGTTCTTTACATATCGCAGTCTATCGTGGTACCAAGGGTGATCATCTTTTTCTTCTTCTTCAATGTTGTAACAATGAGTTGGAGGCTCATAAATACTTATCTGGATAGGTTTTACATCCTCTTGGTTGTTCACTTTGATCATGGAAGCTAAAGTAGCCAGGGCGTCAGCCATCTAATTTTCATCTAGCGGGAGGTAGTAGAAAGTGATGTCATCAAACTCTTCAATTAACTCAAGAACCAGCATGTGATAATTTATCAATTTGGCGTTTCTCGTCTCCCATACACCTTTGAGTTGATAGATCACTAGTGCAAAATCTCCATATACCTCTAGTACTTAGATCTTGAGTTCTATGGCTTTACAGATACCTATGATGTATACTTCGTATTCTGTCATATTGTTCGTACAATCAAAATCCAATTTACTAGTAAAGGGATAATGATATCTGTTTTGGGATACCAAGACTGCCTCGATTTCATTACACACAGGATTTAAAGCTTCGTCAAAATTTAGCTTCCAATGATGTCTATCTTGAGCATCTTCTTCAATGGTTACAACATACATCAGATCTTCATTCCAGAAATCAAAGTTCAAAAGCTTGTAATCTTCTAAAGCTCTACTAACTAGAAAATCTGCTATTGCTCTCCCTTTTACTGCTTTCTGATTCACATAGATTATGTCAAAATTCGAAAAGTAGAATTTGTTATCCGGCCATTCTTCCATTCAGAGCAGTCGACTCTATCATATACTTTAGAGGGTTCATTTTTTAGATTAACCAAGTTTGTGTGGTACAACATGTATTGTCTCAGTCTCTAGGTTGTCTAGATCAAGGCACAACACAATTTCTCAATTGACGAATATCTTGTCTCAAACTCAATGAACCTCTTACTGAGGTAATATATTGCTCTTTCTTTCCTTCTTGACTTATCATGTTGGCCAAGCACGTATCCCATGGAATTCCTAAATAATGCCAAGTACTGTATCAGTGGCTTATCTAAACTAGGTGGTATCAATACTAGAGCATTAGACGAGTAATGTTTGACCTTGTCAAAAGTTTTCTAGCAATCCTCATCCCATACACCTGGATTGTGTTTCTTAAGGAGACGGAATATGGGGTCGCATTTCTTGGTTAATTGTGAAATAAACCGGGCAGTGTAATTTAGTCTTCTTAAGAAACCTCGGACTTTCTTATGAGTGTGCGGTGGAGGCAAATCTTGTATAGCCTTGACTTTGTCCAGGTCAATTTTGATCCCCTTTTCACTGACTACGAATCCCAGTAATTTCCTCGACCTAGCCCCGAAAGTACATTTTGCTAGATTGAGCTTTAGTTGAAATTTTCTCAACCTTAAAAACAATTTCCTCAGGACTTGTATATGCTCTTTTTTTGTTCAGGATTTTGCAATCATATCATCGATATAAACCTCAATTTCTTTGTGCATCATATCATGAAACAGGGTTACCATGGCTCTTTAATACGTCGCTTTTATATTTTTCAGTCCGAATGGCATCACTTTATAGCAAAATGTTCACCACACGGTTACGAATATGGTCTTTTCCATATCTTTATGATACATTTTAATCTGGTTGTATCTAAAGAAGCCATCTATGAAGGAGAACAGTGAGTAACCTGTTATGTTGTCCACTAAGGTGTCGATGTGAGGCAACGGGAAATTGTCCTTTTGGCTAGCTTTGTTTAAATCCATGTAGTCTACACACATTCATATTTTACCATCTTTCTTAGGGACAAGGACTATATTGGCTACCCACTCTGAGTATTTAACCACTTGTAGGAAACCAACTTCAAATTGCTTATTGACCTCTTCTTTTATTTTTAATAGGACGTCAGGCCTCGTCCTTCGAAGTTTCTGTTGAACTGACTTGCATTCTTCTTTTATAGGAAGCTGGTGTACCACAATATCAGTACTTAGACAAAGCATGTCTTGATACAACTATGCGAAGAATCTTTGAATTCTTGGAGTAACTCAATGAGGTCTCGATTTGTCTTTGCAGTGATGCAAGCTTTGATCTTCACCTCTTTCTTTTCTTGTTCGTTTCCTAAGTTTACAATTTCTACTGACTCTTTATAAGGTAGAATCTGTTTATCCTCTTGTTCTACCATACTTAACAAATCAGGAGATATGTTACAATCTCGATCATCTTCAAAGTCCTGAGGTTCCTCTAGACACATATCTTACTTAAAAGGATTTCTGAGTCAGTAGCAACATCGCTCATATCATTAATATTTGGAGACCTGTTATGGGAACGAAGGAAGACCCAAAGAACAAATGAATCTAAGAATAATTATTTGTGTGATATGAGCATGAATGAAATGGAAAAAATAAAAGAATATTTTCCAAAATGAGCCACAAAGATGGATATTATTGAAATAAAAATAATGGACATATGCCTTTTTTTTCACAAAAAGGATTGTTATTGCTCCCAAGCTTAGAGCAATAAGTGTGTTTTGAACATTACTCTGAATTAATTATAAAAATTACAGGGATTCCTTCCGTAGCCCAATTGTTCAGAATATTTCCAATAATATAAGGACGAATGCCTGATAGGTTTTCCCAATTCCTTATTCGGATATAACAATTTCTTCCACAGTTTTTTTCTTAACGTTTTTTGTTTAGGATAAATGATTTCCCCTAACACAAACGTTTTAGATATATGGGGAAAGGTCATCGGTTCCCACTTGACCTCTCCACTACTCAGTCGCGCTCTTCTTTTTTCTTGTTTATTTTCCAACTCCTTCTTCCTTTGCATAGCATCTTGCTTGTATCCTAAGCCAAATTGGTCTCGTTTGTCTATCAGCCTTGATGCCTCGACTCTTCCTTGAGGTCTTTTTGGTACTGAGATCTTGTTTCCTTTAATAATGAAAGTTGCATTAACAAGTTCCAATGATCGCAAGAAACATTCTATTGCCTCTTCATCTGTTCCTATGTATGGTACGCCACTAGTTATGGATGCAATGATATCCTCTTCAGCGTTTATTGTCATTAGTCGACCCTCCGTTATCAATTTTAATTTTTAGTGTAGTGACAACGGCACTGCCCCAACCGAGTGAATCCAAGGCCTACCCAACAAGCATTTATAAGATAGCTTGATATCCATCACCAAAAACTCTATCTCATAAATGTTTAGACCAATTAAGAGAGGTATTTCAATCCTTCCCATCACCCTCCTTTTTGTACCATCGAATGCTCTCACTATATTTTGACACATCTTTATGTGAGAGCTATCTACTGATAATCTGTTTAGTGAAGATAGAGGCAAGACGTTCAACGCAAATCTACTATCAATTAACACTCTTGGCAATGTATATCATTTGCAGCGGGTAGTGATATGTACAGCCTTCGTGGATCCCATGCCTTCTGGAGGTATTTCATTATCATTAAAAAAATGAAATTATCGGTACTTATATTGTTAACCAAGAGATCTAGCTTATTCACAGAAATATCATCAGCGACATAAGTTTCATTCAATACTTTTATCAATGCACTTCGATGTGTTTCTGAGCTCAAGAGCAAGGCTAGTACTAATATGTGAGCTGGTTGTTTGTGTAGCTGTTCTACAACACTATACTCGCTATGCTTTAAGAATTTCAGGAATTTCTTAGTCTCATTCTCAGTTACTAACTTGTTAACTGGTAATCCAAACCTAGCCATCTTTTCTTTTGTGTGCTCAACTGCCTGGGTTTTTCCTTTAGCGGGCTCAGTTTTTACACTTGCAGGATCATAGTGCCTTCTACTGCACATGTAGAAACTGATATCCTGGCCCTCTTCTGAAGTGCCAATCGAGTTCTCTTCTCTTGGGACTATCACGTTGTAGTTATAATTCCATGGAACATTTTCGCTATCTTTATAGGGAAAAGCTATAGATTTCTGAATTATAACTCTTGGCGCAACTTGTGTTCTTACTTTATTATTTCTCGACTGTGAAATAATCAATACTAGATGGTTGACCTTGTAGACCTTCTCCATTGATCCTTCATATGATGTGCAGATGTCTCCTCCTTCCAAGCCTTTGACATTTTCAAAAAATTCCAGCTCCTTGTTATCCATCAGATCTTGCACCAAAGCTCTGAATTCAGTGCACTCCTAGATCTCATGACCCTCTTCAGTGTGGAACTTACAATAGCTCCTCACCCCTTTGGGTACTTCCTCTAAATCTTGAACGATTAATCTCATGCTTATCATTTCTTGCCAGACCCATTTTAATGGGGATCTTACTTTCGCAACATTAGTTTTGGTCTTTTTCCTCAACTATCAATTATCACGTTTACCCCTTAGTCTAAATGATTAGGTAATGAATTTCCTACCACATTAGGTCTCGATGGATCATTGAACCTTACAATCCCCATCTTGATTAACCTTTCAATTAACTTTTTAAATGCAGTGCAATTCTCAATTGAGTGTCTTGTTATTCCTGCGTGGTACTCACATTGAGCATTCGCATCATACCATTTTGGGAACGGAGGTTACATGGGTTTCAAGTAAAATAGCGATACCACATGCGCATCGAATGAATTCTGATATAACTCCTTATATGTCATCGAGATGGGTGTGAACTGAAGTTTTTTTGTGTTTGGTCTTGAGTTAGATTCTTGCCTTGAGGGGCCTTGATGGCTGGTTGTTACAGTTCTTGGTTGGCCTACAGTGATCTGTTTTAAATAACCTTTATACACACTCACTGTGTTCACTTCATTTTTCTTCTTTTTCAAGGCTGAACTTTTAGCGTTTTCCCTCACATCTATTTTTCCACTCTTTACTGCATTTTCAATCATCTTTTGGACATTACTATATCCAAAAAGCTCTTAGTAGCACTTCCCAACGTATGGTTAATGAACGAAGCATTTAGAGTGCTTATGAAAAGTACTATTGTCTCCATATTTTGCAGTGTAATCCTATTAGGTGTCATGTCTGTCACATGGTTGTATTGTTTCATTAAAGCCTATGCCAGGTCTTTCAATGAGTTGATTTTGGCACGGCTTAACTGGCTGTACCATTTGGCAGTCGACCAGATCAAACTTTCCTGGAAGTAGTGAATTAACAATTGGTCATTATTGACGTATCCCGTCATTCTACTTCAGGACAACTAATCTGGTTACATTTTTTGAATTCTAGAGTTTTGAAGTTTGGTAGGAGAACTAGATTAGGGACTAACCTCAACTCCTTAGCATTAACCTACCTACTCTCCATATCTCTGAATTTCATTTCCAACCACTTGTAGCAATCTTCTAGTTGTTTTGGCAATTCTACATTTACTCTATCCATTTCTGTCATGTCATCCAAATTGAGAACAACTTGGTTGGTCGGATTACCCCTAGGGTTGGAACTTGAACCTATTGGGTAATTCACCAGTGTTGAAGTACCAGCTTGATATTGTTGAGGTGTTTTGGTAACGGGTACCCTTTGTGGATATATTCTTGGTTGGGCTTGGACATTTACTGGGGTAAAACTTGGGGGTATATAGGGTTTTAATTATCATCCCCAAAGTTATTTACAATACTTTTCCCTTTTTCAGTCCCTCCGACCAGCAATTGGGTCAACTGGCTTATCACGTTTCATTGGGACTTTTGTATTTAATCCCTCTTGTCTTGATGTACCTTAGCTAATTGTTCTTACCACTGGGCTTGCAACTGATCTTGCATGTCCTTTTGAAATTGTTCCAATCTCTCTAATCTTTGATCTATGGCTCTAGTTTTACCATGGGTACTGTAACGATATTCGATTGGTAAATTCTTGTTGGTTTTCAAGGTAACTGTCATAATTTTGATTATTAGGGTTCTTTTTTGAAACTTAATGCATATGATGAAATGCAATACTGATGAATGAAAAATGAATGCAAAAAGAAGCGTTGATTCTGATTCAATTCTATTAGAATAACTTTACTAGAAAACGAATCTCTTTACATAAAATAGATACATTTTACATATACGACCTTGCCTTAATACTTAAAACCTTGACTTTCCCAAGAAGCGAAGTTAATTTTTAGCCCCAATCTTATTCTGATTCGTATTTTAAGCTCAGCATGTCGGCTCGAACCACTAAGGTTTGCAAATGGTCGGCTATTTCAAGTACTTGAGTCACAGCTTCGCCTATGATGTGATCTATCTCTAATATAACCTTGAGAGCGTTGGAATTGTTCTTTCCAGTGTTCATTATTCGTTTCAAGAAGTTTAACTCGAAGTTCATAATTTTATAGTGAGATCTCGAGCTCTTCTATCATTCTCTTCAGCTCTTCAATCTTATTTAGGCTTGTTTTCAACTCAATTACGGACTTGCGACTACAAAATTAAAGTAGTGACCTTTCTAATTTTGCTACCCGTGCTCTTAATCCAAGCTTTTCATTTCGGCTTTCTAACAAATCCTTTTTTAGAGTATCTTTACGAACTCGAGCATTTTAGAATTTCTTTTCTCACTGATTAGCTCTAATATTTACTTCTTTGATCTCTTGCCGCCATTGCTCCGATGTTTTACCCAATCCTGTAGTCCTTATCGAAACACGCAGCTTCTTATAATCTATTTTTAGACTGTTTAAGTCTTCCTCAGCCTTATTCTTTCCTTTTTTCATTTTCTAGGCTTTTAACTTCTGGATATCGACGTCTAATCCTAGCTTCATCTTTTCCTCTTCCAACTGTTCTATCTTTTTCTCTATCTCCGAACTCCCCTTTTCAAAGTATTGCTTTATGATTTCCAACTCAAATGAGATTACTTGTAAGTGCTCTTCTATCGGCTGAGTGTTTTATTGACTTGACATGGAGACATTATCATCGAGCTTTTCTATTGGGTGTCGTCATGGGATTTGCGGCAAATCTTTTCATTCTGTGAGTTTGGTTCCAACCGTTCGATATTTCATGAACCTTCTGCTTGTAATTATCACCTTGTATACAACTTGCACTAAGCTAATCCTTGCGTTGCCAGTATGAATTGCCTCGATTTATACCATATTAACACAAGTAGATGGGCGTATCCAATAGCTCCTCATATCCCAAGTAGAGGGACCTAGTCGAAGTCTCCACATCAATATAAAATCTCATCAGGGATCATCCAAGGAACCCTCCATTTGACGTCTTCGTCTTGGAAATTGTGGAGAATTGCCATCCATTTCTTCTCCGAAATATTGTCTTGCATTGGTGTAGCCATGAATTTTTTCAACGAAGAGTAGTTATCAGAGAATACTCGATAAGAGACATTTTCTGCCTTCCAAAAGTGGCTATGAAACCAGACTAGCAAGAGTTGTGCACACTTGATAAAATTTCCTTCACTCGCTCTTCGGCATGCACTCAATAAACTAAAAGTTTCGGCTAAAATCGTTGGGACGGGCATGACCCTTTTGTCAAGCTGATTGAATAGATATGAGACTGCATAATATATGTACCCCAACACTTTGGGAAAGATAACTAACTCATAAATACTCAAGGTGAAGACGTTGACTCTTTTCTTCGTATCTAGATGTGCCAAGATCAAATCTTGCAAACTTTTCTAAGGGATGCATTTACTATCTCCTTTTTGTTTAATCTAAGCTGCAACCAATTGCTCACTCATTCTCATTATGCTCATTAGCCTCTTCAAGAAAGTCGAGACGTTGGCGACTCTAGAATAAGTTTTGTCGGTTTGGGTCTTCGAGTAATAGAGCAGAGTTGTGTATTCTTCTATGGTGGGCATCAAGTCTTCCTTCCCAAAAGTAAAACAACTATAGGCAGGATTCAAAATTAGGCCAAAGCTTGGAATAAATGCTTATCCACTTTGACATTGAGTAAATAAGGCAAATTGCCATAATTTTGGTGGAATAACTGCTTGGTTTCATCATCCCATTGGTCCCATATTTCTTTCAACTCTTGGAGATTATTCTAAGTCGCACTGATGCGAGTGAAATCCCATAATTTTGACATATATCCCTCCGTCAGGCTGTTACCCTTCTCTTGTTGTGTCTTATCGGACCATATCCGGATGGTTACATTGTCTTTCACTTTATCAAGAAATCCCTTTTCCATGAAAAGTTTTCTATTTAGCAACTGAACTTGAATCAACAACCTTTTCTATAATAAAAATGCAATGTAATCACAGCCAAAATAAAACGAAACAAGTCAATACATTTCATACAAATCTAGCATTCAAAGCAAGAAATAATAAATAGAATAACTAATCGGATGACCACTAGGGGTTTGGTATGGCTCTATCTAGGGTAGGTTCTTAGGGCTCATTATATGTTGTTCGGTTCTTAAGTAAGGATACTTAAACCAACATATTCCTTGATCTTCACCCATTATAGACTCGTATAGACCGAGTTTGGTTTAGGGGAATACATTTCCCTATGGCTATATGGAGATGAAGATCTAACGAAGACATAGGTACGGATGTATCCTAAAAGTGCTCCACTATTCTATACGGTGTTGAAGACCCCATGAAGGAATAACTTCTCACTCCCACTTAAGACGAGCAAAATTGAATGGTTATGCATTGCAACATACGAAAAACAAACAAAAAGAAACTTCTGAAACAATAAACAAATATACTAGATCGCTAGATAGCCCGAGAGATCAATGACAAAATATGAAGAATGAAATGCAATAAAAGGGATCATAAATTTAGACCAAATCATCAATTTTTGACAAAAAGACCAAAAAGTAATCGACTCGCGTCTTGACTCTCTTATTTTTATCCCTAGTGGAGTCCCCAAGCTCTCAAAACCTTTTTTGAAATCGACTTATATTTAAAAAAAACAGAAATAAAGTTGCCACAAATCCTTTTTATGAGGCGTGATCAAATCATCTCGTAATTTGATCGTTTTAATAAAAAGTTTGATTTACTAAAACAATAATTTTTGATCTACAAAATTTAGGAAATGGGTTCGAGAGTCGGTTATGCACGAGGAAGGATTAACACCATTGTGATGCCCAAAATTGGTACCTAGTTGATTACTTGATGTCTTAGTGTCGAGAATTGAAAATTTGAAGACAGTAAAAAACATGATCCCACTTTGCATAATGTTATTTTTAATTAAAATCACTTGAATAAATCAAAACGTATGTAGAAGGCCCTTTTATCTCGAGATAATAAAAAGGTCATATATCATAAGTTAGGACACAACATCTCAAATCTTCGAGAATAAGCTTGCTCTTTATTTTAATTACTATTTGAATCTCATGTGTTTTAATTTCAAAAGGATTAATATTCGGTTATGTATGTTCAAAGAGAAAGTCGAACCCCGTAAGTTAGAGCACGACTTTTCGAATCTCTAAATACGGAACATTGGCTTAATTTTAAATTTTTTTTGCGCATTGTGCAAAAAACGAACGTAACACTTAAAATGATATGCATTTTGCTTATTCGGGCATAATATAAACATGGATAAATGCTTAAACTTAATGTATGATATAGTGACAGCGAAATAATATAAGATGGCCATGTGGGTAGATGATAATGCTCTAGAATAACTTATTTTTATGTATTAATCATGTGTTTCTTCTGAGCTTGATCCTACTAATTTGAGCTATTTATGTCTTTTTATCTTTTAGGGACTGATTTGGAGGCAAAAGCAAAATTAAGGGACAAAAGTACGAATTTGGAGACACATTGGGCTGATATGCGACAAAGGAAAAAGATTATGCCAAAAGTGCGAACGTGGAAGACACAAGGACTAAAAACGCAAAAAGAAGAGATTTTATTCTATAAGACTCCATTTTTTTATATTAGGATAATTAATATTAAGATAATTATTAGGATTATTCAAATTTAGGATTTTATTTTAATTATCTTTATTTATCTTTAATTAAATGTATTTATCTTTTTAGAATTTAAGTTCAATTAGACTATCTCCCTAGCACTACAAATAGGGGGTGAAGTGACTCTATTTGGGGTTCATCCTTTTCTGTAAACACTCTCCACCTGAAAGTTTAGGCTTCTGTTTCTTCATATTTTCTTTCAATAAAATCCCCTTTTCCATTTTTATATTTTTTTTCTTTTCCACCATTATCATGAGCTACTAAAACCTATCTAGCCGAAAGTTGTCAATATTCCCCAAAAAGGGTTATTGAGGCCTAGAATCCGTACTTAGCCTTCTCGCCAAGTATTCATCGTTTCTCTGCACTACGGGTTAACGCTTCCATCTATAGCCCTTAAGAAGTAAGCTTTTCAGCATATGCAAAGGCGGCCGCTTTGTATGTTTTGGAAGGATTACACAGTCGGTTCGTTAACTTACTGCGTCAGAGGTTGGCAAGCCAAAAGGACAAATGGCGTGGGATTCGCCATTGAGAAGCGTTGATCTAGCATAGATTACTGACTAGAGTCAGGTTCCCTAAAAATCGTAAGTCTAATCTTTGGAGCTGGTGGTCGTAGGCATCCCCTTCCATTATAACTGGCTTACTTGAGTTGAGAAGGGTTATTTAAAAGCCGATGATTAAACCCAAGGCGGAATGAGACAACTGGAGGCTGGAATCTACCAATAAGAATTTCTTTTCCTTTAACTCTCTTCACTATTTTTATATATTCTTCATCTCAATTTCCGTCATTTATTTAATTTCGCAATTTTAATTTAATTTAAATACTATTTTTATTTTTCCAAATCGAAATTCTTAATTCTGTTTTTTATTTTTTTATTTTTTCAGGAACGCAAGTTTCTTGGCCAAGAAATTGTCCAAGATTTCAAGAAATGAGTATTCGTACAATCCGGTCCCTGAGGATTCGACCCTACTTCCCCTTTACTGTTATTTTTATTATTTTACAGGGAATAGGATATTTTTGGTGCTCTCAACGACTGCATCAAATTTTGGCGCCGTTGTCGGGGATCAGTAACGTACTAATCTTATTTTTTGTTTCTTATGACCAGATCTGCTCCAGGAACTCTTGCGTTTGATTCGGAGATTGAAAACATTGCGAGAGCTAATCGCAATGAAATAAAGCTAAGAAAAAAGCAGTCAACGGTGGTTAGAACTCAAAGCAATCCACTGCCAGAAATCAGAATCGACGACGAAACAGAGTCTAGGGTTAACGAAAACCCTACTCAAACTTTTGAAAGCGAAAAAGTGGAAGTCGATTCCCCTGAAGAAGTGTTTAACACTAGGGTTGACGAAAACCCTAATTTAGCACCTCAACCTATGGCTCAGACAATTCGGCAACTGACCGAAGCGCCGACAGAACAACCTCCACTATGCATCGCGTATCTTACTATGGATACTGATTTTGAATTAAAGTCAAGCTTGATTCAGCTACTGCCAACTTTCCGTGGGTTACAAAATGAAAACCCCCACAAGCATTTAAAAGAATTCCATATGGTTTGTTTGAGTATGAAACCTCAGGGGGTAACTGAGGATAAAATTAAATTGTTCGCTTTCCCTTTTTCCCTAGCAGATTCAGCTAGGGAATGGTTATTTTATGTACCTCCTGTATCCATTACAACTTGGGCTAATCTATCTCGTTTATTTCTTAATAGGTTTTTCCCTGCATCACGAGCGGCTGAGTTAAGAAGAGAAATCGTGGGCATAAGGCAAAAAGACGCAGAGACTCTGTACGACTATTGGGAGAGATTTAAGAAGTTGTGTGCAAGTTGCCCACAACACGGTATAACAGAACAGTCTTTGCTCCAGTACTTTTATGAAGGCCTAAAACCCAGGGAAATGAATATGATAGACGCCGCGAGTAGAGGAGCGTTGGTCAATATGACTCCACAACAAGCAAGAGACTTGATCTCCACGATGGCTGCAAATTCTCAGTAATTCCAAGCTAATCCTAAACCCCCTAGAAGGGTTCATCAGCTAAGTAATCCAACCTTAGAAGATAAAGTTGATAGAATTGCTAATATTTTAAATTCTCTTGTTGCAGAAAAAGCAAAGACAGCCCAGTTATGTAGAATATATGCTACCCCTGACATACAACTGATGCATGTCCCAGTTTGAATGATGATACTATGGCCCATTTGGATGATGATACGACCCTTATGCAAATACCTACAACCTAGGATGGAGGGATCACCCTAACTTAAGTTATGGGGCCAACCCACGATATAACCAACCATACCAGAACCGAGTTCCACAATAGCCACGAGATTCAGGTAATTATCTAGAAACTTTGGTCAATAAATTAGCAGCTAACATGCTTGATTTTCAACAGAAAACTGAAGCGTCTATAAGAGAATTAACCACGTCAATTTAGAAGATGAACTCTCAAGGGAAGCTGCCATCACAAACAAAACCAAACCCGAGGAAAAATGCAAATGCAGTAAGACTGAGAAGTGGAAAGGTGCTGGAACCAATTCCTGGAAGAAATCTTGGTCAAGAAAGTGCCCAGGAAAAACCCGAAAACGATGAACAGGTCCCAGCAAAACCCCCATTACTGAAAATCCAACCTCCATTCCCAGGATGATTAAATCAGTGTCGAAAAAGTAAGGAAGCCAATGAGATCCTCGAAACATTCAGAAATGTCGAGATCAATTTACCATTGTTAGATGCCATCAGACAGATTCCGCGGTATGCTAAGTTCCTCAAAGAGCTTTGCACCAACAAACGAAAACTAACAGGTAATGAAAAGGTAAGTGTTGGTGAAAATGTTTCCGCAGTGCTACAGCGGAAAATGCCGGTTAAATACAAAAATAGGGGTATGTTCGCTATTCCATGCAAAATTGGCCATTTAGATATTAAAAAAGCTATGTGTGATTTAGAGGCCTCCATAAATGTAATGCCTTATTCTATTTATGAATCACTTAACACAGATTTTTTGACAAAGACAGGTGTTATTATTCAATTGGCGGATAGGTCTATTGTGCATCCCGAAGGAATCCTCGAGGACGTCTTGGTAAAAGTTAATGAACTTATTTTCCCTGCAGATTTCTACGTAATAAAGATGGAGGAGGACAACTCTACTGGATATTTGGACCTCCTGTTGGGCCGACCCTTCCTTAGTACTGCTAGCACCAAGATCGATGTCCGAAGTGACACTCTTAAGATGGAATTTGATGGGGAGATTGTGAAATTTAATGTTTACGATGCCATTAGCCATCCAAGCAAAATCTTGAGTGTAAACTGTGTCGACATGATTGACTCATTAGTAGACGAGACTTTTGAGTCAACTTATGAAGACAAATCTGAATATAGATCTGATGATTAGGAATTTGTTAATACATTATTGTCCCCATCAGAAACTAAACTTCTACCTTCTATTGTGCAGGCTCCAGATTTGGAATTGAAACCGCTTTCCGCACATATTAAGTATGCATTTTTAGGAAAAGGTAATACCTTACCCATTATAATTTCAAATAAACTCTCTAAACCCGAGGAGGAAAGTTTGATCCAAGTACTAAAGAGTCATAAGGTGGCGATTGGCTGGACTATTGCTGACTTGAAAGGGATAAGCCCTTTGACATGTACCCACAAGATTTACTTGGAGGAGAACACGAAACCAATGAGAGAGGCATAAAGACGTGACATAATTAAGTTGCTGGATGCTGACATCATCTTCCCCATTTCTGACAGCAGATGGGTAAGTCCGGTACAAGTCGTGCCCAAGAAAACGGGCGTGACAGTAAAGAAAAATGCTAAGGGTGACTTAGTACTGGTCCGAGTGCAGAACGGGTGGCGTGTCTGCATCGATTACAGGAAGTTGAACGCTTATACTAGAAATGATCATTTCCTTCTTCCTTTTATAGATCAAATGCTTGAACATTTCGCTGGTAAAATTCATTTTTGTTGTCTTGATGGATATTCAGGTTTCTTCCAAATCCCTGTTGCGCTAGAGGACCAGAAGAAGACCACTTTTACATGCCCTTTTGGCTCATTTGCATACAGAAGGATACCATTTGGACTTTGCAACGCACCAGCCACTTTTCAGACATGCATGATGAGTATATTTTCTAATATGTAGAAAAAATTATTGAAGTTTTTATGAATGATTTTACCGTGTATGGAAACTGTTTTACTGAATACCTTGAAAACCTTACGATAATTTTGAACAGGTGCATAGAATTTAATCTTGTCTTGAACTATGAAAAGTGTCATTTTATGGTAGACAAAGGTTTGATTCTAAGTCATATAGTCTTATCTAAGGGAATTGAGGTTGATAAGGCCAAAATTGACATTATAAACTCGCTGCCATATCCCTCTACTGTTAGAGAGATACGTTCTTTTCTTCGCCATGCAGGATTTTACAGGCGTTTTATAAAAAAACTTCTCAAAAATAGCTGAACCATTGTGCGAGCTGTTGCAAAAAGATAAGAAATTTGAGTTTGACCCAAAATGCAAATAAGCTTTTGATACACTTAAGCAAAAGTTGGTAACCGCCCCTATAATACAAGCACCAGACTGGAACTATCCCTTTGAAATTATGTGCGATGCAAGCGAACGCAGTGTGGGAGCCGTATTGGGACAAAAGATAGCCAAGGAGCCTCATGTCATCTGCTACGCCTCAAAGACCCTAGATGCTGCACAAAGCAACTACACAACCACAGAAAAAGAACTTTTAGCTATTGTGTTTGCTTTAGATAAATTTCGATCATATTTATTGGGATCTAAGGTGATTATTTTTTCTTACCATACAGCTCTTAGGTACTTGATCGCAAAGAAGGGAGCAAAGCCAAGGCTCATTAGGTGGATTTTACTGCTCCAAGAATTTGACATCGAGATTCGTGACAAAAAGGGGTGTGAAAACCTGGTGGCCGACCACTTGGGTAGGATAAAAACTCCGTTTGATGATATTTCCATAAAGGATGAGTTCCCTGACGAAAGCTTATTCTCAACCGAGGCTCACTATCTGTGGTATGCAGACATAGTTAATATCTTAACCATAGGATCGTTGTCCACTGAGTTAGCTCGATCCATAAAAAATAAGCTTAGACGCGAAGCTCGAAATTGCATATGGGACGACCCATACTTGTGGAAACATTGCTCAGATCAGATAATACAACAATGTGTTCCAGAAACTGAGGTAACTTCTATCCTTACTTTTTGTCATACAGAAGCTTGTGGAGGTCACTTTGGCCCTAAGCGGACAGCTCACAAGGTATTGGAGTGTGGGCTATATTGGCCCACAATCTTTCGCAACGCGTTTAAATTATGTAAGTCTTGCGATAAATGCCAGAATACAGGTAATATCACTAAACGAAATCAAATGCCCCTATCCCCGATTCATGTATGTGAGATTTTTTATGTATGGGGCATTGATTTCATGGGCCCCTTTATTTCTTCGTTTGGAAACGTATATATACTTCTTGTAGTAGACTATGTTTCTAAGTGGATAGAAGCAAAGCCTACTCACAATGATAATGCTAAAACTGTTGTGGAGTTTCTAAAACAAACTATTTTTTCTAGGTTTGGCACACCTCGAGCTTTGATCAGTGATCGTGGTACCCACTTTTGCAACAAGGTCATGGAGGCACTATTATCAAAATATGGAGTTCATCATCGTATAGCAACAACCTACCATCCCCAAATGAACGGTCTAGCAGAGGTTTCAAATAAGGAGATCAAGTCAATTTTGGAAAAAACAGTTCGACCCAACCGTAAGGATTGGAGTCTTCGGCTCAATGATGCGCTTTGGGCCTATCGGACGGCGTATAAGGGACCAATTGGCATGACCCCGTATCGACTTGTTTTTGGCAAAGCGTGTCATCTACCAGTAGAGTTGGAGTATAAAGCTTATTGGGCTATTCGACAATGTAACATGGAGTTAGAGCCCGCAGGGAAGGCAAGGAAATTGGACATTCAAGAATTGGAGGAAATTCGCAATGATGCCTATGAGAATGCTCGAATTTATAAAGACAAAACAAAGCTGTTTCATGAAAAAAATATAGTTCAGAAGTATTTCTCGGTAGGACAAAGAGTTTTACTTTATAACTCAGTATTAAAGCTATTCCCAGGTAAGCTTCGATCTCGGTGGCAAGGACCTTTTATTGTGACTGAAGTATTTACGCATGGCGCAGTTGAAATAGAAAGTGAAGACTCAAGAAAGCGGTTCACAGTCAATGGTCAACGGATGAATCCATTTTACGAGAATTTCTAGGCCCACACGGTCGAGTAAATTCAGTTAGAACCATCATTCAAGGCGTCGAGCTAACGACGTTAAACAAACGCTTGTTGGGAGGCAACCCAATTTTTATTTTTATTTTTATTTTATTTATTTTATCTTATTATTTTATTATTTATTATTTTTAGATATTAATAAAATTCTCTTCTTTTGTTTAGGTAAACCGAAGCAACAATAGGGAGAACTCATTACCATAATGCGCGAACGACAGTAATTACACGGGGAGTTCTTCTAAACTTTTCTTCTACCTATTTATTTATTTATTCCACATCGAGGACTATGTGGTTTAAGTAGGGGGAGGTAGTTGTTCCTGTCATTTTAGCTACTGAATTTTTGTTGTTACTGCTGGTTTGGTTGTTGCTATTGTTGCTGACTCACTATTTTTTTGGAATATTTTGCCTCTTTTCATGCCCAAGAATTTAACCATGACTTTGCTACCGTTTGACTTTCATGCATGATTCTTGCCTTCTAGGAAAGTTATGATTTTTCCTATAATTGATGCCATCTGCACTGTTTTATTTTTATTAGGCTAAAAACAATTGTGATTAATGGAGTTAACTCTATCTTACTTTTTGTAAAATTGATCAAGTTTAATCTAAAGTGAACACTTAAAATGATTGCATGCTTAATTAACGTTCATGGCTATTAGGTGATTATTGAAACTTGTTCTTGACACTTAAATTATTTTTCTCGAAGTTCTCAAAATTTTAATTTCATTGTTAATAAATTTTTCCGTGGTTATGAGTACAGCTTAGAACGTGACTGACTAAGTAACCGGGGTTGGGTGCTTGGGTTTTCATTCTACTTCGCGTCAAAAGTTGTGTGACGTGATAGTTAAAGCTCCGCTAATCGGAATTAATTCTTAAGATTGCGTTGGGCTGAGTAACCGGGGTTTGGTGCTTGGGTTGCCATCACTCTTCGCGTCAAAAGGTTCGACATGTTCTTAGGAAAAATAAAAAATAAAAAGTATGTTGGGCTGAGTAACTGGGGTTTGGTGCTTGGCTGTCATCACTCTTCGCATCAAAAGGTTCAACATACATACACACATACAGAAAAAAGAAAAAAAAGAAAAAAAAGAAAAAAAAAGAGAAAATATATGTAAATAAATAAAGTTTGGGACTAAGGAAGAAACAAAGAGGGTGTCTTGGTAGGTTTAGTAATTCACCTAATTTCCATGAAATAATTCAAATCGATTTTAATTTCTGTGTGTATTAATTGAAAAACTTTTTCTATTTTACCTAAAGCAAGCTTAGGGTTCTCTTTATTTTTTATATGCATTTTTAACTAATTCTTATAAAACTTTGGAGTGGTATTTCTTTTATGGCAGAATCTAACTTTCATAATGGATAGGAACCATACTTAAGGGCAAGCATGGGCTATGTAGGGGGAAATTTGATAATGCTCTAGAATAACGTATTTTTATGTATTAATCATGTGTTTATTCTGAGCTTGATCCTACTAATTTGAGATATTTGTGTCTTTTTATCTTTTAGGGACTGATTTGGAGGCAAAAGCAAAATTAAGGGACAAAAGTGCGAATTTGGAGACACATTGGGCTGATATGCGACACAGGAAAAAGATTGTGCCAAAAGTGCGAGCGTGGAAGACACAAGGACTAAAAACGCAAAAAGAAGAGATTTTATTCTATAAGACTCCATTTTTTTATATTAGGATAATTAATATTAAGATAATTATTAGGATTATTCAAATTTAGGATTTTATTTTAATTATCTTTATTTATCTTTAATTAAATGTATTTATCTTTTTAGAATTTAAGTTCAATTAGACTATCTCCCTAACACTATAAATAGGGGGTGAAGTGACTCTATTTGGGGTTCATCCTTTTCTGTAAACACTCTCCTCCTAAAAGTTTAGGCTTTTGTTTCTTCATATTTTCTTTCAATAAAATCCCCTTTTCCATTTTTATATTTATTTTCTTTTCCACCATTATCATGAGCTACTAAAACCTATCTAGCCGAAAGTTGTCAATATTCCCCAAAAAGGGTTATTGAGGCCTGGAATCCGTACTTAGCCTTCTCGCCAAGTATTCATCGTTTCTCCGCACTACTGGCTGACGCTTCCGTCCATGGCCCTTAAAAAGTAAGCTTTTCAGCATATGCAAAGGCGTCCGCTTTGTATGTTTTGGAAGGATTACACAGTCGGTTCGTTAACTTACTGCGTCAGAGGTTGGCAAGCCAAAGAGACAAAATGGTGTGGGATTCGCCATTGAGAAGCGTTGATCTAGCATAAATTACTGGCTAGAGTCAGGTTCCCTAAAAATCGTAAGTCTAATCTTTGGAGCTGGTGGTCGTAGGCGTCCTCTTCTACTATAGCTGGCTTACTTGAGTTGAGAATGGTTATTTAAAAGCCGAGGATTAAACCCAAGGCGGAATGAGACAACTGGAGGCTGGAATCTACCAATAAGAATTTCTTTTCCTTTAACTCTCTTTATTATTTTTACATATTCTCCATCTCAATTTCCGTCATTTATTTAATTTTGCAATTTCAATTTAATTTAAATACTATTTTTATTTTTCCAAATCGAAATTCTTAATTCTGTTTTTATTTTTTTATTTTTTCAGGAACGCAAGTTTCTTGGCCAAGAAATTGTCCAAGATTTCAAGAAACAAGCATTCGTACAATCCGCTCATTGAGGATTCGACCCTACTTCCCATTTACTATTATTTTTATTATTTTACAGGGAATAGGATATTTTTGGTGCTCTCAACGACCGCATCAGTAGAACATTTATATTGGAATGATAAATATGAAATAAATGGATAAATACTATAATAATAATGTAAATATAAAACTAACTCATGGCATTAATAGCAAAATAAATAAAGGAACTTAAAAAAAAAAGGAAAACGAAAGGTGCTTAATGAAAAGGAAGTATAAGTAATATCAAATTTAAATATTTAAAAAGTAAAAGAATAATAAATAAATAGATAGATAAAAAATATGCATAATATTAAATTTAAGTATTTAAGAAGTAAAAGAATAATAAATAAATAAATAAATAAATTGATAAAACAAATATAAAAAAATATTAAATTTAAGTGTTTAAAAAGTAAAAGAATAATAAAGAAATAAATAAATAGATAAAACAAATGTAAAAGGATGGAATTAATTGAATGAAGGACTGAATTGAAATTTAAACGTAATTAAAGGTATAAATCATAATAAATTAAATAATAAAACCAAATAAGGACTAAAATTAAATACGCGTAAAGGAGGAGGGACTAACTGGGAAATTATTCCCTGTCCCAAAATGCGTCGTTCCTTAATGGACATAATCGAAACAAAATTAAAATCATAGGGTATAAATTAAAAAAATGAAAAAGGACTAGATTGAAAAATAATTAAAAAGTAAAAGGGCTGAAGGCGCAATTAGCCCCCTTTAAAAAACACGGGAATCCTATGGGATCGGGTTAGGTCAGATCGGGTCATCTGAAAACGACGTCGTTTTGGCATCTGGGCAATAAGCCCAAAACGACGCTGTTTTAATTGGCTATAAAAGTATAAAAAAAAAGTTTCAAAACTCATTTTTGCATCTGTCTTTTTTTTAAAAAAAAAACTTTAAAAACGCTGTTTTTTTCTCTCTCAATTTTCCAGAATCCGGCTTAAGTCCGGCGAATGTCTGTCATGACGACTGCCAGTAACCAAATTTTTTTTTAACTTTTTTCAATCATTTAAAAAAAAACTAAAACCCAAATCTAAGCCAAATATCTTTCATTGCCGTTTTCATCGGACCTTCACAGAATCCTAATGAGTTTTGAGGCGTTTGGGGCATCGACGGTGGTCCTCGACGGCGGCGAAAAGTGGATCAGCAGGTAAATGGCCTTTTTTTATATGTATTTATTATATTTTTTTTGCTTTCGAAAATAAAAGAAAAATAAATCACCTTTTTGCTCAATATTTTGTGTTCAATTTCTCTATGTATATTTTTTCTTCCTGTGTAAAAAATTACATTGGTTGTTGTAGCTTTTATAGCCGATTTACATATTATATTTCACTGTTTTTTGCTATTGTTAAGCCACTGTTCTTTGCTGTTTCTTGCAGGTAATGGTTGACGACGGTGGCAAGATGTTGGTGGTGGCAGGCTAGGAGCAACGCTAGCTAGGGTTTCTTTTTTTTTCTTTTCTGAATACTGCTTAGATTTTGGGCTATTTGGGCCTTTAGGGTTTTTTTTATTTGGGCATGTAATTATAATGGACTTGGACTGTTATATATTATTTTTATTTTAGTTTTATTTATTATTTTTTTGTATTTGAGTTTCTGTTAAGGCCTGGGCTAAATTGGCCCATTACAAGCTTGTATTAGTTATTTATAAATATTGACTAGTTTAAGTAAAATTTAAGCTTTTATATTTCAGGTTGGATTAAGTTCAGGCAAATATAAAATGTATTAATACAATACTTAAACCTGACCAAAACTCGACCCAATAACAATGAACTTGAGAGTAGAAAGAATGTTTTTTGGAAAAAGAAGTTATGTTATATATATATATTTAATTATATATTAATTCTTTTAGATTTTTAAAATATTTTTATATAGATTCATTATGTTTTTAATTAAATTTAAAATTAAAACAATATATAAATATTAAAGATTACTTTTTAAAAAATTATAACTGAAATTGTACCTTAGCTGAAGGAGGAGGCTAAGAATATGCCGACTAGAATCTACTTTACTGAAGACTTTGGACAGTTGTTTGAAAAATGGACAACTTAAGAACTTTCACACGTATATTTCTTAAAAGCTAACTCATAAAGCCTCCATCCCATGTGAACCTCTTTTTTCCCCCAAAAAATAATTCTTCTTCTTCTTATTTTATAAAAAAATTATATTATTATTAAAATTTTTAAATTTTACAAATAAATTCAAAAATTAACAAGTAGTTTATAAAAATATAATAATATGTTAAAAATAAAGATTTAAAAAAGATACATAATTATTTTTCAAGATAATTTATAAAATTAAAAATATATTATCAATCTACTAAATATTAACCTTACAAAAAAAATTTACAAATTTCGAGTCCCACTTTATTATATTATATTTATTTTTTTATTTGGGCATTTTTTATGACACCTCAATCTTAGATTAAATTAGAAATCTCAAAAATTATATATTTAAAATTTGAAAATATATCTAAACATAACATATAATAAATAATAAAGTATGATTTAGATCTAATTAATCATAGTACAAAAAATATCAAATATGTATGATATTAAAATAAAAATAATAAATTATTTTGTAAGTAAAACGAAATTTGAACGCAAAACACGTTAAATTAAGAATACTAAATGAATAAAATTATTTATAATTGTTTTGTCATTAATTTGTAACATCAACTTAATCAACAACATTATTAATATATAAAAATTTATATACCAAATATATTTATTAAAGTTGTATATAAAAACTAAAATTTGCTTTAGTTTAAATGGTAAATGAAAAAATTTTTATATACATAGTATCACCGGTTCACATCTTATTGTGGACAAAATTTTATTGATTTTAAAAAATAAAAAAAACATCCACATAAACATATAATTTACTTTGTAAATAAAATGGTTTTTTTTTTGTAATTTCCTAACTGAGTTGAGACACAGTTGATGACTTTATAAATAATGTTTGGTTCGAAAATACCAAGAGGGAGGTGAATTAGTATTTTAATTTTTTCTCAAACTTTTCTACATGATAAGGTAAGGGAAAAAAGTTTGGACAATTCGATTTATAGTGGTTTGGCCCTATTGACTACCTCCATTACTTTGGTATATTTTAACCAAGAATTTCTCAATTCACTATACTAAAATTGTTAGCTTTAACAAAAAGGAATAACCTTTACAATCCCTATAGAAACTTCTCCCTCTATCTTTTATCAAACGGAACCTTTCTTAGTTTTTATAACTTAACTAAAACCCTTCCAATTTACAATTTGTGACGCAAAAGAGAGTAAACAAATAGACCTCTACAAGGTATGGGTTTACAAAATTAAACTCTCAAACAAAGGAAAAGAGAGTGATAAAACATCTAACAATAAGCTTTTAGAGAATATATACAAAAGAAATGATAGAATAAATATTTGAATACTTTTGTATCGATCTTTATGCTTAGATATCTCTATCCCTCAAGTGTTGAAGTGTATTAATATCAAAGAACAAGTTTGTGGACGTTTATTATCGTTGGGATGAAATATACTCGTTGAAAGCATTAACTTTGAGCTTACAAATTATCCTTGCATGTTTGTAAAATAGTCGTTATATAACTGCTGGCAGGCCACATACTGCTCAGTGCCCGAAGACAGACAGCTCTTGAAAAAGAGTTTTGTTTTGAAGTTTTCATGTCTTGAAACTTGTATAACAAAATTGCTTAAAAATATTTTAAACACCTTAAAATATTTTGATATTAACCCAAAATATTTTGATAAATTAATATTTGATTAAAAAAAATTTACTTTGGAATAAGCATACCGGTTTTTAATAATAATAATAAAAGGTAGTGTAAAGTGAAGTGCAGAGCAGTTGACTGGATTTGGGTGTATCTTTTATTTATCAGCCCAATAGCAAGATTTCGTTCGCAAAAGGCTGAAAATAAAAGAAGAACGAACTTTTATAATTATATTATATGTGCTAGTATTTAACAACAATCTCAAAATCTTTGGAGTCGTTTCATTTTATTACTTCAATGGAGTGATGTTTTTTCGAAATATAATTAGTTGGGAAAATCATTTTATAAAATTTACGACACATTTAATTAAAATCTCAACAAAATCGTTTGTTACATGATAATAATAAAAATATAATATTGATATTTTTTAACAATCTTTATTCTTTACATTTAATATGTATGAATTTTAAATATAATATATAATATTGTATAAGGGAAGAAGAAACATACGTATATAATTTTTTTTAAAAATAATCATCAATTCATAATCATAAAAATACAAACAAATCTTATAAAAGTAAGATTATTGTAGATTAGGGAAAAAAATTAATGTTGTTGGAATCTGACTGATCGATCCGGGCATTGATTCAAAATAAGAGATTTAATCAGTTATTTTGTGAATTAGTCGAATTAGTTAGATTCATCGAATCAAATATATATATTTTTGTCAACTTGGTTTAAATTCTTTTCAACATCCAATGGTAAAAAACAGACTTAAGTTTATTTTAAAAAAATTTAGGTGGTGCATGTTTCTTTGTTAGTTTAAAAAGTAATGTAATTTGTTTAGAAAATGATATATATATATATATATTTTTTATTTTAGGGTTGGGGTTGAGTATGGTTGAGGGGTTACGTTGTAAAAGATGCCATCTCATTTGTATTATAGTCGTATAAGTTATAACACAAATAGCAATGATTTTTATCTAAACTATATAAGTGAATTCAAAGTATTTCACTTTTAAAGTTTAAAATGGTGAAATTAAAATAAATTATTTTTTCTACTTTGTTTCCTATTTTCACTTTAAAAAAAAATTGGTACCAAGAGTAAAATTGTTAAATTGATTAAACTGAGAATCAGTCATTCATTTGATTTATTTGATTCTATAAGTAAAAAATGTTGGATACCTTGAACAAATTAATACTTGAGCCAAAAATAATATAAGGATAACTTTGTCTTAATAAATTATTTGTACTTTCTTTTTTCTTGATACGAAGCCAACAAGTACCTATAACCATTCTCAAACTCTTAAATAGGAGGATAAAGATGATTCAGCATGCTCGACACTGACAACAATATTAATATCAATCAAGTTAAGATTCAATCATCAATTTATTTTTATATTTTATCTAAACACGAAATTCGGTTTTCACAATCATTTTCCAATGATTATGTGAATTAACTTTCCAGAGAATATTCTATTTGAAGGAAAATAAATTCACTTTTACATAATAATAGAATGTTAAACATAATGTTCCAATTAACTGAAGGATAAACTATTAAAATAGTCATTTTTATTTGTCTCAGGTTACATTTTAGGTACTTATGTTTGAAAAGTTATGTTTTAGTCACTTACGTTATCGTGTTGTAACATTTTAGTCACTGAGTCGTTAATAGTGTAACAGTAAGATGACGTAACACGTTAAATCATCATTTTAAATAAAAATTTTAGGTTAAATTCTACAATTGATCCCCATATTTTTTCATTTTGAGCAATTTAATTTTTTTCTTTTATGTTCTTTTAACTTACCCTTTTTTCCCATTCTCTTCTGTTTCTCCCTCTATTTCTTTTAACGTAGTTTTTCTATGTAACCTATTTGTTAAAACTAGTCCACGAGCTCACCTCATTTAAAAAAAATAAATTGTTTAAAAACATTAAATTATTAGGGACTAGTTTTAACAAATGAAAAACATAAAAAAACTACGTTAAAAGAAATGGAGAAAGGAGAAAAACAGAGTGAGAAGCAGAAGAAAATGAAAAAAAAGGAAAGTTAAAAAAACATAAAATAAAAATTTAAATTGCTCAAAACAAAAAAAAATATGGGGACTGTTAGAATTAAGTGACTCAAATTCTTATTTAAATAAAATACGATGGAAAATAAAATAAAAGTAAAATCCATATAGAACTAGACTTCTTTTATTTTATTTTAGAATAAGGTTTTTTAAACCTTATTAAACTCCCTCTATTTTATATTGATTAGGATAAGGTGTTTCAATCCTACTAGAATATGGCTTTACAAGCCTATAAATAGACATAGTCTATTCCTCTTGTATTGATTAGGATAAGGTGTATCTATTTTATTTTTCACAGGGACCGATTGTATAAATTAACTAAAAAATTTTATTTGAAATCATGATTTAATGTGTCAAGTTAACTTACCGTTACACGATTAACGACTTAGTGATTAAAATGTTACAACACGATAAAATAAGTAACTAAAAATGTAACATTTCAAATATAAGTGACTAAAATATATCCTAAGGTAAACAAAAGTGATAACTATTTTGAAATTTACCCTTAACTGAATTGAACTTTCAAATATTCCAAACTTGTCCTTTTGAGGAGTGATTTTAACTAAACCGGACATATGTTTTAGGAATGTTACAAGTAAACCCAACCTCCAAAAACAAAATCAGGCCCAAAATTAAGTAATAGACCTTAGTAGTAGTTAAAAGAGTATTGGAATGACATCTGTCCACCAAAGACTGTTTGGATAAAATGAACCAATATTCTATTATCACAACTAGCATAGCAAGGAGTTCGAGTAGCTCCCACCCTTTATTATTTCTTTCTACTTTCTTCTTTAAAATTTATTGATGCATTTCACTCTTGAATTTTGTTTATAAGTCATAATATGTTATTGAGCTTGTAAGAGTTAGTAGAGAAGAAGGGCTTGTGTGCATGAAAGCGTTGTAGCTTAGTACATATTGATTGATTTCTCACCCTTGGATGCAATTATTTCCTTGTAAAAGTCAATTTTTTCTCAACAAATTATTTTTATTTGACCAATCGTTTACATGACTCCTTAAATGTCTCACCAACATTCTCTTTACTTGTAACTTCCTATATTCACTCAAGTAGTTGTTATTTCCTTTATTCTCACTAATAGTCGTTGCAATGGTAGTTATAAATACCATGTTTTGCCAAGCTTTCTAGGCACAACAAAAGAATCATCAATCAATCTTTGCCTTAGTTGAGTATTGTATTGTTCATCTTGTCTCTGTTTGTCTCTACAACAGAAATATTTGTTGAATCCTAAAGGATACGCTGTGGGTGAAGTATCTTTAAGAACAATGTTATACACACCTCAAGTAGTGATTCTTGTTTCTTATATTTTTCTTTGCTTGTTTTAAGCTTATTTTGCAACAATTTTATGGATAATTATGGATCCTATAGCCAAATCTACGACCAACCTCCCTACTACTGTCGATGCTACAACCAAAAATGCCAATGTTGCTGTCGTTACCGTGTTAGTGTTGATGCTGCATATTTTCTCCTATGCCAAGCCCATCCTTGACATCTCTAAGATTGAAGCCTCTGACGGGACTAATTTCAAGAGCTGGGGAGAGCACATCTTCTCTATACTAGATATGCATAAAGTTGGATTCACGTTCACAGAATGCGATCCGACTGGTTCCTCGTATAAGCAACTAGAATTACTGGTTCATGCTAATAAGGTATGTAGGCACACAATCATTTCCACACTTTCAAATGAACTTTTTGACGTCTAGTCTTCATACAAGGAAGGAAAGCAAATTTGGGACTCTATGATTATCAAATATACCACTGAAGATGCTGGCAAATAGAAAATTGTCATTGGGAAGTACTAACAACAAAGACATAAATGTGCAATGAATTTACTATACTTACATTGTGGGTAATGGTTAGTTTTAATATTACAGAATTAAATAATTATTTTAAATATTATTTTTTAAATATAAGTTTTATATGTGAAATATTTCCATCATGGGTATGGTAAATTTTAATATTTAAATTTATATGTGAAATAGTGTAATATTATATGATTATATAATATTATACAAGTATATAATGCTAAAATATTAATATATAATCGTATAATATTATTCATTCAAAATATATAATACTAAAATATGATTATTTAATTGTATAATATTAAACATGAAAAAATATATAATAAAATTTTTCACACCCACGGATGGAAAAATAATTTCACATAAAAAAATTATATTTAAGAAAAATAATGATATTTAAAATAATTATTTAATTTTATAATATTAGAATTTATCATACCTATAATATAAGTGAAAAAAACACAAATATATAATATTAAAATATAATATATAATTGTATAATAATAGTATACATGTAAAAATATATATAATACTAAAAATTTTTCCTAAAAAAACTAATATTTTAATACTATACAAACATATAATATTAAACATACTCATATCAAAATAATTTGCCACACAATATCTGACAAAATTTTATGTGGAAGAAAAAATATATCAAAATAATTTGCTGATGTTTAAAAATAAAATTTATTTAACATAACGATTTATATCTAAAATATATATTTTCATTATATAATTACATATTTATTATTTTGTTTGTATAATTAAAAAAATTATTAATTATAAAGTGTGGTGTAATGGTTGCTCACCACATTCCTTAACCATGTGGTCGGGGATTCGATCATTGCTCATGGGAATAAAGCACATTTCATAACTAGCCATTTACTTCTTTGGAGTGCAACTGCAATGAGGGGATTAGTCATTGCTACCAGCTTTTGGTGTATCATACAATACTTAGCAAACATACTCATATCATACAATACTTGGCAAACAATTTTCAACTTTTTAAGAAACTACTATATTGTACTTAAAAAATTAGAGATAAAAAATTTAAAAATAAAAATAATAATTTAACAATAAAAAGGAGAGGATCCTACAATTATCATTTTATTTATGGAAGATTGAGAACAATTAATTCAACATAAAAATGACTCTAACAATCTAACAACTATTCCCATTATCCAATAGCTGGTCTGATGTGATGTATTCATTATAATTTTATGGATTTAAATGACATTCTTTTTGTAATTTCAAATTTTTATAATTTATGTTTTTTATAAATTTTATAAAAGTTTATAATTTATTAGAATTTTTATATTTTTATAATTTTGTATGAACTTTTATACGTTTTTATAAAATATAAAATATAAAATATTTTATATGTTTTATTCATTTTATAAAAAATAAATTTTTTATAAATTTTTATAATATTTATAAGTTTTTATGATTTTTTATAAGTTTATATCAATTTTAATATTTTTAATTTTAATAATTTTTATGACTTTTAATGATTTTTTTGGGAAAATGTAAGATTAAAACCGAAGATGCTATGTGGCACCATTTGATTAATTCATCAATTGATTTTATTGGTGAATATGATCAAAGACAAAAACTATTAACAAAAAGACTTAATTAATTTCTTTTATCGACAACAAAGACTCAGATTGATTTTTTTTTCATTCTTTCGGCAGATTAAAAAAACATGTTTTATAATGAGTGTTTTTCCAAGGGTGATATTAAACTAAAATCACCAATTTTTTTCCCCTAAATAGTTAGATTATTTCGATCCGAGTTCATAATGATCTGAACTTGAAAAATTTTGAGTTAAAGAAAATTCGAGCCAAGAAAGTTTGAGACTAAAAAAATTGAATATATAACTATTACCAAAACTATTAATACATATTGATACGAAAGAGTGTAAAACTACTTGGTGGGAGTGGATCCCTCCCATAGTATATAACTATTACTAAAACTATTAATATATATATATGTATATATTATATACTATAATAAAAGATATAGTATTGCATAATATTATAATGTTTAATCATTAATGCATATATATAAACTATTACTATATTATTTATGATATGATATGATTTAACATTATATAATATAGTAGGAGGGCGGACTTTCAAATATATGAAGAGTATAAGAACTTTAAGTATATTTCAACTAATATACTGATAAATAATAATTAATATATTATGTACTACTATTAAAATATGTGATATAGTATTATATAATGTAATAAATTATTTTTAACGTATAAATATATATAACTATGAATTGGTCCAAAATCAAAATAGAATTTATCAATTGATTTGCTTGAATTAGCTCGATTTGGTTGGTTAATTTGATTTTAATTACTAACAATATGATACACTATTATATTATATAATAATATAGTATAGTATATAATCATGACTAAAACTATAATATATATAACTATTATTATATTATAGATTATAATAAAATATATAATATAAATAGTTATGTGTAATTTAGTATATTACGCTACATGTTTATAACTAACAATATGATACACTATTATATTATATAATAATATAGTATAGATATAATCATGACTAAAACTATAATATATATAACTATTATTATATTATAGATTATAATAAAATATATAATATAAATAGTTATGTGTAATTTAGTATATTACGCTACATGTTTATAACTAGTAATGTCTAAAATATTATTAAAATTTTAATATCTGAATAAAAAAATATTTTTATTAAATTAGATTTTGAATTGGGTTTAATTTTTACAAATTGTATTTGAGTATTGAGCTTAATTTCTTTTTTATTTTGGATATGGGATTTGAGCTATAATTAGTTTATTTTGACTTTGAGTAATAAGGAGTATATTATTTGGGTTTGAGCTTAGTATAAGATATTTGAGTTTTAGAATAAGTATTTTAGAATATGGGTATTAGTTTTATAAAAAGATAAAAGTTATTCAATTGTCAATATAATATAATAATAAACAATAAAAAATATTTTCATAAATTTATATACATATCATATAATAATAAATTTTATCTACAACTAAAAATTTAATTATTTTTATATAAAGGGACTCTATTATATATATAATTTATTATTTTATAAGACAAATTTGAATTGCGTTGTTACATTTGAAATTAAACTTAAAAACTATAAAATTATTTGAATCCGAAAGAGTCCAAACTTGAAAAAAATCTGAATCCAATAAAATTCAAACCGGCTGTCTGTTTATGGTATAGTTGATGATATGTAATGGAAGTGTGAATATACACTATAATCTCACTGTAGATTTCAAAATTTGAGGTTTCTATAAAATCTAAATTTAACCTGAAATATGTTCCAGACTTGCAGTTTTTATGATAATTCTGACTTTGGATTGAATGTCCAAGAGTCTACTAGGAAAGCTTCCCTTATTAGTATCCTTTTCAACCAACCATATTTAACTCAACTTCACATTTTCCCCTTCGGGTTTAATATTTTAAAAGCTTATATTCCCCTCACTGCATGACATTACAGTCTTCATCCTTTTATCTTGTCACTGATCTTTCGGCTTCAACTCAAATCATCGATAAGGTTCGACGATGGGGGTGGCTTCGCCCCCTCTTAACAATAACTCCAGCTGATCGCCTATCTGGCCAACCAATAAAAGATGGTGAGAGAGCCTTCACCTGAGGAACACATGTATGCGTTAGAATTGAGTGACCTGAATCCTTATTAAAATAAAATAGTATGGTAAAATAAAATAAAAGTAAAATCTATATACAACTACACTTCTTTTATTTTATTTTAAAATAAGGTTTTTAAACCTTATTACATTTCATCTATTTGATATATATTGATTAGAATAATGTGTTTCAATCTTATTACAATTTTTCTATTAGAATATGATTTTATAAACTTATAAATAAACATAGTCTACTCCTCTTGTAATCATTCGAATTTAACTTAATGAATTATCTTTTCTTCTATCCGTGACTTTTTCCCGAAAGGATTTTCACGTAAAATCTTTGTATTCTTTATTTTTTTCTCTTTTCTTTGCAATACATTATCATTATCGACGTTTTATTTTTCACATCATGTCAGCGGCCAAAAATAAGAATCTACTATTGGAAGATTTTTGATACAGATAGTTGCCATGTGTAGTTATAAATTTTGTTGACAGTCATAATTTTCAGTCATTAAAATGTCTGCCTTTTAACTTTTAACTGTCTTCCCATGGCGCAAAAGCTACCCAAATTTCCTCGAAACTTCGAGGCTCGTGGTTAGGACGTCCCATACACAACAAACCATCCACCCAGCTGGCTTGGACCACTTGCAATATAATTCTTGCACCCTGAAATAGCATGCAAAGCACCAGAACTTATGATAATACAGAGTCGTGTAGCAGACCATCAACTGAAACATAGCATTTATTGCTTCCTTTTGTCTTACACACTACATGTGCTTCATCTCCCCGTTTAATTCAAAGGTACCATCCGTAAGGTCCTTTCCGTCCATGGTTCATATAGAAGCGAGCTTAGCTGTAAAAATGGGGCCAGCACCCCTTTTTTCTCATTTCTTCATCACACCCTTCAATATATTCAATTTTAGGAGTAGGTTTCCAAAAGTTTGTGCTTTCATTTCCCTTTGTCAAATGTGTGGTTTAGACTCTGTTAGTGTTGCATTTGGAACTCCATACATATATACATGGTCTTTCAGGGTATTTGTTGTAAGGGTCACATTCTCTTTGTTTTCTTAATTAGAATAAGATCATCTGGTTTGTTAAGTATTCCCTTTGTGTATATATATATATTTACAGATTAGGGAAGTCCATGTTTGCAATTTAGAATAAGGGATACAACGTTGTATACTATAGGTAAGGAGATGAGAGGTTGGTGGATGAACCTTTCTGCTCCCTAATTTAGACAAAAGGGAACATGGGCTTCATGTGCGTCGACCCTTTTAACGTGACGCTATTTTCTTCCACACTAGAATTAAATTTTTACCTCACCTTCAAATCAAAGCCCCTACCATAAATAGTCACTGAATCATACCTTAATATTATCTACTAATTGAATGAAATACCTTAGCATTGTTGAATGCTAATGATGTGTGCATGAGGGGTAAAACTCTATGAATTTGACCAGAAATAATACATGAATTTCGACGTGATTTTATTGAAGCATGTACATTCCCAAAAAGAGGTTTTATGTCTAGATAGAAAATTGTGGAGGCTATCGGGAGGCTAGTTAGAAAAGTAGCTAAGTTGGATTTCTAGACTGATAACTGAACCAGAGGTCGATTCGCTGTTTGGCTGTGTTTATCAACCTCAAGAAGCCCCTAGTGTCTCAGGTTGTGGTCGATAGCGCCGTTCAATGGGTGGAATATAAGGCTATTCCGATAGTTTGTTTCTTTTGAGGTAAGTAGAGGCATGTAAATGATTTATGCTCGTCGACGGCTGTGTATCCAAATCTGGAACGTTCTATTGATGTGGTGGCTGCAAACTCAGGCAAAGATGTCGGAGGAGTTGTTGTTAGAAATCAAACCAACTTTTCAAGGTCAAAATTTGCAACTAAAGAAGTCATATCCAAATTGGGTTCTACCTCATACAACTTGGTTTTCAAATTGAATACAACTTTACAAATTGGATAATGCTGAAATTTCAAGGATAATGGCAGCAAACATTGGAGAGTCTTACACGGCAGGGAAAAATGGGCTGATTATGTCTATATATATATGTATAATTTGTGTGTGTGAGTGCTGAAAAATTAACTAGTATTGAGAAAAAAAATGTTGTGAGTATAGAAAGAAAAACTAGCTGCAACTAGTATAGGGAGAAAAAATAAAAGAGAATTTGTATTATATTTTATTTGTGTGTAATAAAATTAGTATTTGAGTTATTTTTTTATTACTCTTCCAACAAGTGGTATTAGAGTTAGGTTCGTGTTGACGTCACAATGGCAAATATGATTCAACCGCAGATCCCGAAATTAACAAAGACAAATTATGGCAATTGGAGCATCTAGATGAGGGCTTTGCTCGATTCTCAAGATTGTTGGGACATTATCAAAGAAGGATATGTCGAGCTCGAAAATGCAGCTGCCGAAGCAGGTTTGACAAATGAAGAAAAAAGAGTATTGAAAGAAGCTCATAAAAAAGATAATAGGGTGGTGTTCTTTATTTTTCAAGGTGTTGATGAATCAACCTTTGAAAAAATTTCAAATGCGAAGACATCAACGAAGCATGGGAAATTTTGTAAAAATCCCTTCAAGGAGCAAAAGAGGCCAAAAAGGTACGTTTACAAACCTTTAGAGCCGAATTTGAGACGTTGAAAATGAAACCATCAGAAAGTATTGATGATTATGTTATTCGAGTGAAAGCGGTGGTAAATGAAATGAAAAGAAATGGAGAAACACTTGATGATGTCAGAGTAATGGAAAAACTTTTGCAGTCATTGACACGCAAATTTGATTATGTGTTGGTTGCCATTGAAGAGTCAAAAGATTTATCAAAAATATCAATCGACGAACTTGTGGGTTCCCTCCAAGCCCATGAGCATAAAATGAAGCTAACTGATGATACTGGAAATTCGGACCAAGTCTTGCAAAGCAAGTTGTCCTTCAACAAAAGAGGAGCTAAAGATAATTTTGGACAAGGTATGAGCAATCGTGGAGGATACCGTGGAGCATATAGAGGCAGAAATAGAGGTGGACGAGGATCACGTGGACGAGGCAATCAATCATATGGTAAAGTCTAAACAAGTGACGAATATCAAACATCAAGTTATGGACAAGGAGCTCGAGGCCGAGGTCGAGGCAGAGGTAGATTTCAACAAGGAAATAAATCTCAGGTACAATGTTATAATTACAATAAATATGGCCATTGTAGTTAAGAGTGTAGATCAAATCCAAAGATGGAGGAGAGAAATCATGTAGCAGCAGCTAAAGAAGAAGAAAACGTGGAATCTAGTATATTCCTCACTTATAAAGAAAGTGAAAAATCAAGAAAAAATATTTGGTATCTTGATAATTGTGCTAGCAATCACATGCGTGGCCGAAAAGACTTATTTTCAGAGTTGGATGAGAACATTCATGGACAAGTAACGTTTAGAGATGAATCGCATGCCACGGTCAAAGGCAAATGCAAAGTCACTATTACATAATAGAATGGAGAAAAGAAGTTCATTTTAGATGTTTATTACGTACCAGCTTTGAAAAGCAACATTATCAGCCTTGGACAACTTTTAGAAAAAGGATATGAAGTACATATGAAGAATTCTATGCTCGCCTTAAAAAATAAGAGTGGTGAATTAATTGCCCAAGTTGATATGACGCATAACCCTTTGTTTACTATTGACATTGAATCTGGAGAGGTGAAATGCATGAAGAATACAACTAAAGATGAATCATGGTCGTGGCATTTAAGGTTCGGGCATCTTGGATTTTCTGGCCTGAAGCTATTGTCAAAAGAAAATATGGTGAATTGGTTGCCAGAAATTAATCCTCTTGATCAACTGTGTGAAGCCTGCATTAAAGGAAAACAACACAGACAGAGTTTTGAAGTGGGAAAACCTCGACGAGCCAGGAGACCATTGGAGATCGTGCACTTCGATATAGTAAGTCCTTTTGATATACATCACTTGGTGGAAACAGGTACTATGTTACTTTTATTGATGATTTTATTAGAAAAAGTTGGATATATCTTCTTAAAACAAAATTAGAAGCATTTGACAAGTTTATCGAGTTCAAAGCCATGGTAGAAAAATAAAGTGAACATTTCATTAAGATACTCAGAACCAATAGAGGTGGTGAGTATAATTCAAAGCTATTTGAAAGCTTCTGCAAGAAACACATAATTATTCACCAGTTGACAACTGTGTACAAACCATAACAAAAAGGGGTTGCTGAAAGAAAGAACCGCACTATTCTTGATATGACAAGAAGCATGGTTAAAGGTAAGCATTTACCAAGAACTTTCTAGGCTAAAGCTGTTCAATATGCTGTTTATTTGTTGAACCGGTGTCGAACAAAAAGTGTGAAATACAAGATGCCAAACGAAGCTTGGAGCAATCAAAAGCCAGAAGTCGGACATCTCAAGATTTTTGGATGTATTGCATATGCTCATGTTACTGATCAGACAAGAAAGAAGCTTGACGATAAATGAGTAAAATGTATTTTCATTGGTTATGAAAAAAGAAGCAAGACATATAGGTTATACAACCCTTTCACCAAGAAAGTTATTATTTCAAGAAATGTCGAATTCGATGAAGCTGATTATTGGAGATGGAGTGAAGAAGAAAAGAAAATTGAAGGATTATTTTTCAGTGATGACAAAGACGACGACTTTATTAATCAAGAACAAAGAAACGATTAAAGCCCTCTTCTAAGTCCTATTGGAACAACTCCTACAACATCATCATCACCAACCAGCAACAATACCAGCAACTTAAAGGAGGCACCTGCAAGAATGCGTAGTTTACGCGATATTTATGAGGTTATAGAACTTATAGAAATAATACTCGATTATTCATTATTCTATTTAATAACAGAATGCGATCTAATAATATATGAAGATGCAATTAAAGATGTCAGATGGAAGAAGGTAATGGATGAAGAAATTGTAGCAATAAGAAGAAATGACACATGAGAGCTAACAAGTCTACTAGAAGGACATAGTCTAATTGGAGTCAAATGGGTGTACAAGGCGAAGACCAACAAAGAAGGAAAAGTGGAGAAATACAAAGCAAGAGTAGTTACCAAAGGCTACAAGCAAAGATATGGTGTAGACTATGATGAAATATTTACTCCAGTCGCCAGAATTGATACTATAAGGCTTCTCATGGCAATTGCAACACAAAATAAATGGAAAATTTATCAGATGGACATGAAGTCAGAATTCCTTAATGGCTACCTGGAAAAAGAAGTCTACATTGAACAACCACTTGGATATAGCAAACAAGGACAACAAGACAAAGTTTATTGTTTAAAGAAAGCTTTATATGGACTGAAGCAAGCTTCGAGAGCATGGAACACAAGAATAGATGAATACTTTCAGAAGAATGGGTTCATGAAAAGCCCAAACGAGCATGCTCTATATATGAAGAAAAATGAAATTGGTGACATCATGATCGTGTGCTTATATGTGGATGATATGATTTTCACGGGAAACAATCCAGGTATGTTCAATGACTTTAAGAAAGCTATGACTAAAGAATTTGAAATGACAGATATAGGTGAAATGTTATACTTTCTTGGAGTCGAAGTGAAACAAATGAAAGATGGAACATTTGTGTCTCAAACGAAGTATGCGGAACAAATTTTAAGAAAATTCAATATGAAAGATTGCAAGCTAGTAGCCACGCTAGCAGAACCAAGAGTGTTGATTCATCCAGAGAGCCGGTAAATCCAATGTTGTTTAAAAGTATCATTAGCAGTTTAAGGTACTTGACTATTACGCGGCCAGACATTATGTATGCAGTGGGAATAGTTAGTAGATACATGGAGAAGCCAAAACAAGATCACCTGATTGCAGCAAAGAGAATTTTGAGATACATCAAAGGTATGATGGATCAAGGTTTATTTTATACATACTCACAAAGTTCAAAATTGGTTGGTTATTCAGATAGTGATTATGGTGGTGACTTGGATGATCGCAAAAGCACATCCGGATATTTATTCCATATTGGCTCCACAGTATTTTCATGGTCATCAAAAAAGCAACAAACAGTAGCCCTTTCAACATGTGAAGCAGAATACATGGCTATTGCAACATGCACGTGTCAAGCAATTTGGTTGAAGAATATTTTGGGTGAATTATCTATTATACAAGAAGGTCCAATTACAATTTATGTTGACAACAAGTCCACAATGTCTCTTGCAAAGAATCCAGTGTCTCATAGTTGAAGTAAGCATATCGATACAAAGTATCATTTTATTAGAGAGCAAGTGAAAAATAAAAATGTGGAGTTAGTTTATTGCAGAACAGAAGATCAACTGGCGGACATTTTTACGAAGCCATTGAAGCAGACATATTCCATAAACTCAAAGAAAAGCTTGGAATGAAAAGTTCGGTTTGAGGGAGACTGTTAGAAATCAAACCAATATTTCAAGGTTAAAATTTGCAACTAAAGAAGTCATATCCAAATTAGGTTCTACCTTATACAACTTGGTTTTCAAATTGAATACAACTTTACAAATTGGATAATGCTAAAATTTCAAGGATAATGGCAGCAAACATTGAAGAGTCTTACACAGCAAGAAAAAATGGGCTGATTATGTCTATATATATGTATGTATATTTGTGTGTGTGAGTGCTGAAAAATTAGCTAGTGTTGAGAAAAAAAAAGTATTGTGAGTATAGAAAGAAAAACTAGCAGCAGCTAGTATAAAGAAAAAAATAAAAGAGAGTTTGTATTGTATTTTATTTGTGTGTAATAAAATTTATTTGAGTTATTTTTTTTATTACACTTCCAACAGTTGTAGAGGAGAGAGGGTCGGAGTACCGATTGTGGATGTTGGTTGAGAGGAGATCGCGACGTGGGCAACAGATCATACGGGCTAATGATACAACAAAATCTCGAAAGAAATCGTTAGGATATTGGTTTACGACATTAAATGTGGTGAGGGGATGATTGTTAAGTTTGCTACTACTGTTGAAGAAATTTCGATGGAAAATGTTAGGCAAAATGATTGTGGGGGTTTAGGTGGTAACAATATTAGGGTTAAGAAGGGTCTAAAGGGGATTTGGGTTTCATCCTTGGTACAGGCTGAGAGAATAGTGTAGACTTTGAGTTTTCCATAAGGCCTGCTAATGACACTGGTTCGGGTGCTAGAGGGCTATTTCCTTGGGCCGAATGATTGTTGGGTTCTCCATAGGGCCTGTTAAGGCCAAAATTTTGGGTAATGTAGAGGATATTTCTTTTGGTTGAATTGTTAGTGGGTCACTTGAGAAAAAAATGGGAAAGAGCCTATAATGGCTACTGGGCTTAGACAAGTTAATAAAGAGCTCATTAATAATGATAATTTCAATTCTAACTCTAACTTTTTTATTAGACATGCATATTTGGCACAATATATTTCAACTGATGAGGGCGTGAAAACTGAAGGTGTTGATCAAGGCGTTTTAGACATAGGGGTTAAAGTGAACAGTAGTTCTAAAAATTTTGGGGGAGTTAAGGCACATTATAACCCCACCTTTAAAGAATTTGAAGGAACTTTAGTCCCTATTTCTGATGGAGTTTTGTACCTCAGGAAGCATTCAACGATGAGTTTCAAGGAAATTTCGCATAAAAAATAGGGTATCTCAGTTAACCATTCTCGGGAGAGTTTGAGTATTGGTATTGCTATTTCTAAAGAAAGGAATAGTGGTGGTAGAGAAATTAGCGACCGAAGCAGCCAAAAGGTCTCTAATGCATTGCAGGGTCGAGGGAGTTGGTTTAAATCTTTTGAGAACTCGCATATTCCCTTGGCAGAATCTATAGAGGTGATAAGAAAATGATGCTTTGGAAGTCACAGATTTTACTGTGGATAGGGATACTGTCTATTAACAATAATGGTATGGTCCCTAAATTTTTTTTATTATTTTATGAATTTTACAATTTTTTGTTGAAATTGTCAAGGTTGCGCTAGTGTTAAATTTTCTCATATTTTTTAGGAATACAACTTTGAATATAAACTTGATATTAGTTTGCTTAAGCTGATAGTAAGTGGATCCAAAGCAGATAATATTATTACAAAGTTGGGTTTTCAGTATTCTCATCGTGTGGAAGCGATAGGTTATTTAGGGGGTATTTGGATTGTTTGGAAGGATTCTATCCATCTTGAAGTGGTTCGCAGTCATTCTCAATTTATTCTGACTCGGGTTTGGCCTATGTCTTCTTCAATACCGATATTTATTTTGTGTATAGAAGCCCGAATCGATAGAAACACAAGGACTTGTGGGAAGGGTTTGAGATTTACGATTCCGTTGGGGAATATTCCGTGGATTTCTATTAGTGCCTTCAACACAATCCTTTCTCCTATTGAGAAAACAAGTGGTCTTTCTAGCAGGAGGAGATACCATTTTTTTAGAGACTTTGTGGACAAGGTCGAGTTACATGACTTAGGTTTTCGAGGTCCTCCTTTTACTTGGCATAGAGATGCACTTTTTGAAAGGTTAGATCGTGCGTTGGGTAATAAGCTTGGGTTTAAAATTTTCCAAATAACTTGATCACTCGTCTCCCAAAGATTAAGTCGAACCATAAGTTCCTTCTTTTGTCCCTAAATTTAGAGTTTATTCTACCTAAAGGTAGGTCTTTTTGGTTTTTAGCTGGGGTAGGCCGATCATCCTAATTTTGAAAGTTTTGTGAAGGAAAATTGGATCTTTACAGAGGATATGTTTGATACTCTTGGTAAGTTCACTCATAACTTAAAGGAATAGAATAAGTCAGTTTATGGGCACATCACTACTTAAAAGAGATTTTTGGTTAATAAGCTTGCCAATGTTCAATGGAAAATAGATCTTTCTGGCTCGAATCGCTTAGCTCAGGTGGAATTGAAGATTCCTTAAGAGTCGGAAGACGTTCTGCATCATAAAGAACTTTTTTGGAAGTAAAAGGCAAGATGCGATTGGTTGAATCTGGGATATCATAATACTAATATTTTTCATACCTGTACACTGTGAAGAAGGAAAAATAGTCATATTATCACTATCCATAATTCTGGAGGTGATTTTATTTATGATCCAAAACCCATCGAATCTGAGGCAAATGAATTTTTCCAAAATTTGTATGGGGAGATTCTTGGCCTGATGGGCAGCTTACCTCTAAGAAATTTCCTTAGCTTGATCATGACAATTTTAATTTCTTGGGAAAGTCGATCATGAATGAAGAAATTAAGGAGGTTCTACTTGATAAGGCACCTTTTAAAGCACCAGTAGTGATGAGTTTCATGCTCATTTTTTCCAAAAACAGTTGTGAACTTTTGGGATCTGTTTAAAATAACTTTTCCTAAAATTAATGCATAGGAGTAGGTCGATTTTATTGTAGGTAGAAATATCATCGATAATGTTATCATTGCACAATAGGTTGTACATTCTATACGAAGTCTAAACAAAAGGAAATGGATGATGATTAAAATAGATTTGAAGAAAGCCTATGACAGAGTGAGATGGGATTTCATTAACGCTTCCCTCATAAATGTTATAATGTCATATATTTCTAATTCTATCATGCAGGTCTTGTAGAATAGAGTTCTATTATCGAAGTTTAGGCTGGCCAAAGGAATCTAGCAAGGTTGCTCGCTCTCTCATTATCCTTTTGTACTGTGCATGGAATGGCTTAGTCATTTGATCCATTTGGCTATTTCTGATGGTAAGTGGAGTCCCATACGACTCTCTTGATCTAGGCCAACTATCTCTCATTTATTCTTTGCTGATGAATTAGTCATCTTTAGCAAAATGGATATGAAGCACGACAGGATCCTAAAAGATATTTTGGAAAAATTTTGTGAGTTTTCTAGACACAAAATAAATTCTAGGAAGACCAATATCTTTTTTTCCAAAGGGGTGAAAGAGTAGGTGGCTGATCTGATTAGCTCTTTGTTTTGCTTCCAAAAAGTTAAAAAAATTGGTCATTATCTTGGAGTTCCCCTTTTCCATCAAAGCGTGACTAGTAGCACTATGTATTTTGTGGTTGAAAAAGTTTGTAGGAAGCTTCAAAGTTGGGATGCCAAATAGTTATCCATTGTTGGCCGTGTTACTCTAGAGTAGTTAGTTCTCCTATCCATTCTAGCTATTTTATGCAATCCATGCTGATACCTAGGAAAGTTAGTGATGAGATTGAAAGTTTGGTGAAACAGTTTATCTAGGGTTCTTCTGAAAATAAAAAGATGTCTCTTGTGGGGTAGGATTCTATCTGTCAACCAAAATAGTGCGGTGGTCTTGGATTACAAAAATTACGTGATCAGGTTGAAACTAGGTTTTATTATTGTATTTGACAAAGTGGCTTTATGGGTTCATGTAATCAGGGTGAAGTACCGCATGAATGAAGCTTTACCTGATTATATTGCCTCGTGATATAAGTTATTTTCTTTGGAAATCTCTCTAAAAAAAGTTAGCCGTTACTTCGAGAGAATCTATTCTGGTCGGGAGGGAATGGCAGTACAATTCACTATTGGAGAGATAATTGGGCTCCATGCATAGGGCCGTTGATTAAACATATTCCTACTAATGTCACTTTCGACTCAAATTGTTGTCTTAATGAGATGGTCACTGAGGATAGGTCGTGGAAACTCAATTTGTTCCCAGTTTAGTTATCGAATGATTTGATTCAGCGTATTATGGGTATTCCTCCACCATACCCCTCTAAGGGGGATAATAAAATCACTTGGTGCCATATTTTGTCAGAAAATTTCTTACTTAAAAGTGCTTATAAGGTTTTGAAGGAAGATGTTTGGAATCCGAAGGATGAGAAATGGAAAAGCGCTTGGAAGATTCCAGGTCTACAAAGGGTTCATTTCTTTATTTGGATTATCTTAAAGCAACGTCTCTTCAGTAATGTGGAAAGGGTCGAAAAGGGATTAGTGGTTGATCCTTTATGTCCTATTTTTGGATTTCATTCTGAATATATTTTGCATATTCTCAGGGATTGTATCGTAGCTAAGGACGTCTAAAACCAGACTCAGGTAATCGTCTAACAAATTTTTTCCCTTTTAACCTACAAGATTGGATTCTTTCTAATGTGTAGGATAATTCTATGATCCACGAGGGAGGAACTAATTGGGCATGCCTTTTTGGGGTACTTATTTGGCGTCTTTGGAAGAATCGCAACCTATACATCTTTCAAGAAGTTTTTGGAGTTCGAGAGAGATAATCAAAGTTTTGTATTGTAGGCCAAAAACTTTTTTTTGGCCTTTAAAGATGAGTCGAAGGGTTGCTACGAGTCTTTTTCGAAAGAATGGAATTTTGGTAATCGGGTCCTCATCAATATTGACGGTGCGGTGCAATTGGACTTAGGAAATGTAGCTGCTAGGGAAGTTGTTCGGGATGAGAATGGAGATTAGATCTTTGATTACAATCGATGTTTAGGAAAGTGCTCGATTTTTTATGCCGAACTTTGAGGCATTTTGAAGGGTCTCAAGCTTATCCAACGAAGAGGTCATGACATAGTAACAATCCAATTAGACAATATGGAGGTTGTTCAAGCCATTCAAGGAAGCGTTTCCTCCACATTGAACACAACATTGATTAGACGAATTCAGAGTATTCCATCACAAGAGAAACAATGGTCCTCCCGTTACATCCCTAGAGAACCAAATCAAGTTGCTGATTGCTTAGCCAAAAAAGCCTTGCTCGAAAAAGATGATTTGCAGATTTTTAATCTCCCTCCCATTATGGTCCAAGCCTTTCTCGAAATGGACAAGACAAGGAGCTTTTTCCTTTTTCAGAATATTTTATTGTAATTAGTTTTCCTATATATTTATTTCACCAAAAAAAATCATATAAATATTTTGCTACCAATGCACCCATTTATAGTTAATGTTATAGCAACTAGTTAAAACATTAATAATAGGAATAATATTAAAATCAATTTGTTTATGCACATAATTTTAATAATTTAATAACTATATTTTATTAATTTTAATAATTTAATAATTATATTTTATCTTTTATCTATGAAATCGAAGTTTGAGAAAATTATATTAGAATCCTTCTAAAATATATAATTTTAAAGCACCCATAAAATAATATCAAAACATCAATTTTTAAAGATATACAATTATTATTACATTCATATATGATATTTTTTTTATCTTAATTTAATTTTAATTAAATTACTTAAAAATAATTAATTTTTTTATAAAATAAGCAAACATGGGTTCTTTTATCATATTTAATATATATTTTTAAATTTAATCATCTTTTATTCCCGTGCAACCAATTTTTTTTTTAAATTTCTAGGCAGTTGATTTTTTTTTTCATTTCAACTTTTTAAATTTTTAATAAAATACAAAGTTTGGTAACACCACTTATGGTGGTTACAATTTTTTAGTTTTCAGTTGTTTTGCTAAAGGTTTTTTTTCTTAATTTTTAGTTGTTGATTTTTTAAAAAAAATTCAATTTTCAACTTATGATTTTTTATCAGTAATTATTGATTTCAACAATTTCAAAATTCAATTGTTTTGCTTATGATTTTTTCCTACATATTAGTTTTAATGTGTTTGTCTTTTTTTATTATTATAAAAAATTAATTAATTTTAAGAAAATTAAAGTTAAATCAAGTTAGAAAAATATCATATACAACTAGATGTAGACAATATTTGTATATCTTTAAAAGTTGATGACATGACACTATTTTATTAAAGCCTAAAAGTTTATATTTTAGTATCAAACTAATATAAATTATTCTCAATTAAAATATTTAAATATTTATTTGATGCAAAAAGCTTTTAAACTTTGAATATATATTTAAAAACATTTTTGAGGTATCGAATCAATTTAAAAATTTACGTGTCTAAGGAATACAATTATATTATTGAATACAACATCCAATTTAGCTAATGAGATATTGACATTATCGACAAAGATTGAAGATTGAGTCTTTAAGTACCTAAGTTCGAGTTACTATGCACAATCATCATGTGAAAGCCTTCAGTCCAATCATGTAAAGTTCTCATGGG